>NC_071988.2:14390000-14720000 GCF_028885655.2 Pongo abelii
TAGTGTCTGAAAAGAGAAGTGGTAGTATATACAGTAATATCTATGCTATAAACAGTAATATATATCACTGCATATATTTAATTTACTTTACATATCTAATTTTACATACACGACTAGATTATTATATCTGTATATATTACATATATAGAGATATACAGATATATACAATATCCTTCAAAGAGAAGGAAATGTATGCAGGACAGAGAGGAGAACTGCTCTAGTGATGTCATGAAGTAAGGGAGAAGAGGAGAGAAGATGGTATCCAGGGCACAGGTGCAAGGTAGACCTTGGACGGAGGCATTAACCATTCATTCTCACTGAAGAGGAAAGGCCAAACACACCAGCATTATGCAATGTAAAAGGCATATCTATGCAGTGGTGGGAGATTGTATATCTTCACATTACTTCTCTTTTCTCAATAAAATGGGAAATAAAGCCATTCATTGAAAGTAACCAGGAGAGAAGAGGTTCCAGAGGTTTGAAGATAGAGAAGAAGATATGAAATGGTTATAAAGGAGAGTTGGATGTAAAGAAATATGAGAATGTAGTATCATTGATATGCAACATTAATTAAGGACTATTTTGAGGTGAACCATCATATGTTGAGATGGAGAGCAGTCGACATGGTTGTGTGTTTTCCTCCCGTGCATCCAGCCAGAATGGTGGATTAGCCAAATAAGTTACAATATAAAGAGGGGCCAAGGAGTCAAGTATGTGTTCAGAGAGCAATTAGACTCTAAGCAGAGTAAGGACAGAGGTGAACATGAATAAGGTACAAATTAAAGGTACAGTGTACAAGTGAAGTCAAGGAGTCGTGGGATTTGGGATACACATGAACAGAAAGGATAGAAATGGTGGCAGGACAGTGGGGAGCTTGAATTTGAATTTGTGAAGGTGCTGTAGTTATTGGTAATGACAAGGTCAATGAGATGATCATGTAGGTAAGAGGCTGTGGTGGAGAGGAAGACAAGACCATTGGAAGAAAAAAGGTTCAGGAACTGTGAGACCAGGATATGTGATGAGTCTTCCAAGTAGACACTGAAATCACTGAGAGTTATGACAGTAATGTTGGAGAAAGTGACAGGGGATCAGGAGCTGAAATCTCCAAGAAATGAGGAAGGTGGTATAATTAGTAGATGGCATCATCCAGGAGGACTAGTGAGTGGTGTAGACAGAGGACATGAGATTCACCTCTGGAGGATGGATGCTCTGGAAAGAGCAAGGAGGAGCAGGGAGGTCACCCATATCACCTCCAGGCTCAGTGGAATGAGGAATGAAGGGTTGAAAACAGCCTCCACCTTGTGGGGTACAGGAGAGGAAGTGTCCTCAGGGGACAGCAAAGCTTCAGTCAGAACAAGAAGGTAAAGGACATTCATAGGGATGGTGAGGATACAGGGGACTTCGCTGATGAGCGGCCTTGAGTTTTAAGGGGCAGTAGGGAAGGGCTTCTGAAATCAGGAAGGGGTTGGAGATAAGCCAGGAAGTAGCCATAGGAGATGAAACTCCACAAGATGAACAGTGACCAGGGGAGTTTTGAAGAGCATGAACTGGGGAGAAGGGTGTGATGAGAGCCCCCAATGGCCTAAAGGCAGGGCATGCTGGTGAGGCTGTAAGTGGGAGGCAGGAGTGAGTTGGGGTCTACACAAACCATGACAGGTCTGTGGCTTCTCTTCACTCCTGTGCATGATGATTGGAGGTAGGAAAATGAGGAGTCTTTTTATTTTTTTAGATGGAATTTTGCTCTTGTTGCCCAAGCTGGAGTACAACAGTGCAATCTCGTCTCACTTCAACCTCCATCTCCCAGGTTCAAGCGATTCTCCTGCCTCAGCTTCCCAAGTAGCTGGGATTACAGGTGCACACCACAACACCCGGCTAATTTTGTATTTTTAGTAGAGACAGGGTTTCACCATGTTGGTCAGGCTGGTCTCAAACTCCTGACCTCATGTGATCCACCTGCCTCGGCCTCCCAAAGTGCTCGGATTACAGGTGTGAGCCACCTCACCTGGCCCAAAATGACAAGTCTTGTGTGGAGCACCCAGAAATCTCTAGGGCGCCTTCCTTGATCCCCTAGAGATTTTCATAAACTGTCTTGAGAGGCACAGGTGCATTGGTAACACTGGATTATAAAATGTGAGTAGGTCAGGGGGCAGGAAATGAGGCTCACACCGTCAGCAGGGCAGGTTATGGAGAACTGTGCATCGTGCTAAAGACTTCTTCATTAATCCCACAAATCAGGGTTATTAGTCTGTGATGTGAGAGAGGTCCTTTGATATTATGAAGATCATGGACTCTCTTCTACTCCCACATAATCCTACACAACCATTATGCCTATAATTTCAGGGAAGGGAGGAATTTGTCAGTTGTATACAAGACTATTCAACCAGAGAAACAGATGAGTAGGAAGTATATATTAAGAGGCATATTGCAGGGATTCGGATTATGCAGATGTGGGGGCTGGCTAGAAGTCTAAAATCTGTAGGGGAGTCCTCCAGGAAGGGTAGGCTGGAACACTAAGGAAGCAGCTGATGCTTCAGTCCACAGGAAAGCCACAGCTCTGCTCTTCAATCCTTTCAACTGATTGAATTGAGGCACCCAAATTATCTAGGAAAACTTTACTTACCATCAACAGATTATTGAATTTAATCACATCTACAAAATGCCTTTACAGCAAAACCCAGAGTGTTTAATGAATAACTAGGGACTGAAGCCTAGCCAAGTTAATGCAAAAAACTGACCATGAAATCAGTGTATTTCCTAAAACCTACAGATCTATGGCTGGGAGTTCCTTTTGTGAGCAGGGGAGGAGCCCATGAAACATTACAGGAAGAAAAGCGAGATGGTCCACCTTGCATTTCAGAAAGATCAGATCTTCAAGATTAGGTGGTAAGAAATCTTAGTAAAGAATCTGAACAAACAATACTAAAAATAAAATACAACTTTCTCCAGTGCAAATCCATGTGAATTACAGCTGGTCTCAGTGGAAAATAAAGCAAGCTGGGAAGAACCCCAAAGAAAAGTTATTCCAGACTTCCCTGAACACTCAGGAAAGGAATTATTTGTCCAATGTGCAAGAACTTTTAAAGTAATAGATCAAAACTCCCAATAATGTTCTAATCTTCCACTGAAATCATGGTTAATGAATTGACAAGCATTTATGGGCACTCAATCAGTGCCAGCTTGCTCATGAAATAGAAAAAAAAATAGTTATCTATAGTTCCTGCCACCTCTCACCCTCCCAAAGAGACAGTCTATTTGGGGACTCCATCAGTTAGCACTCTTAATTGAAAGCAATGGAACACCCAACTCAAAATGCCTCAAAGCAAGAAAATGGGGAAGGGTGCTTTTGAATACATGTAACTAAAGTCCGGGGGTAGATCTTCTGACTTCATGTTGTGTTGAATCCAGGTGCTCTAAGCATACAGTCTGAACTCTGTCTCTCCACATCTCTCAGTTCTGCTTGTCTCTGAGGTGGTATGACTGTTGGTCAGGTCTCTCCTTGTAATGAGAGAAAGTATCACCAGCAACTCCAGGTCTACACCCTAGTAGCTCAGCAACCCCAGTAGAGAAGATTCCTGGACTCCCAGGGTTGAGTAGACTCCTACAGTCCAGTCTCAGTCGACTCACTTAAGTCACCTGCCCTCCCATGAATTAATCACTCTAACTTGAGCCACGGAATATCCTGAAGATGCTGGAGCATGGGTGGGGAGACCCCACCTGAACTGTACGTTTTGAGAGAAGGAGAAGAAAAGGTCTCCAAAGGAAAATTAAGAGGCTATTTCCAAAGAGGGAATTGGGTGTTGGGTAAACAACAAAAGTCAGTGCCCTTTTTTGGGACATCACCCCCCAAGCCCCAGAGACCAACGCAAACCAGCACAGACCTGAGAATTCCACTGGGCATCCTGCCCTAATGCGAGTCCCAGTGCCCTATCTCCAAAGGGGGAGTAATAACAACACTTGTTATTAATGTGTGTTTGTGTCTCCCAGCAACAATAGGTATTATTAAAAATCAAAGGAAATAACATATACAATTATGCCTTATAAATAATAAACATTGCATACAAATAAGGTATGATGAAAGCTTTATCAATGGGGTGGGACTTCAATTTGTGATGAGAAGGAAAAGGAGGAAAAGGGACAACAAGCAGGAAGAAGCACCACTATTTGGGCAGTTAAGAAGGTGAAATTTGAACACAGGTCCAAAACCCATGTTCTTTCAATTTGGCATTGCAACATGGGTCTCATGAATACAGACAGGCAGTGAGAGAGAGGAAGGGAGTGGGGAAAGCATTCCTGAGTGCCCAGGTCCTCAGCCTGGATTTCGTTTCAGCAATAGTTAGCCAGCTGAAAGTTTAACTTAACCTGTGGACTGAGTGATATTAATTAGAATGAATTTGTTAGAGAATGTTTTAGCCAGGACAAAAAGAACTCAACATTTTAAGAATGTGCCATAGACACCAAGCTGAATTTAAATGCTCTTCTGTCTGAATCCCTAAACCCTCCATTCATCCAGATATCGAGAAAAGAGACTCCATTTCTTGCCAGAAGACTGGGCTTGCACATTCATCAGATCCATGATTCACACCTGTGTATATATCTAGGTGGCGCTTACTTAAATCACCTCATTCATTTTCCACTACAGCCTTCTCAGTGGATACAGCATCCTCACAGAACCAAGGCACACACACAATGGAGTGTTAACTGCCAGTGTGTGAACCAAACCTCTCACCCCAAGCCCAGTGCCCCTTCAGCCCCATCACAGGCACCTGTGCAGGGAAGCAGCCCTCACCTAAAGACACTAGCCCTGCCCTCCACATTCCAAGAAGTCCTGAGGCACATTCACATCTGCCTGGGCCCCAGCTCAGCCTCTCCAGGGAGGACCTGGTACAGCCCAACCTCCTCACTTCTCTGAGCGTGGAATGATGCCAAGCATCTCTCAGGCGCCGGCAGAAGGAGCAGAGGGTGTGATGTGGGTGGCATTTGGGCCAGGCATTCTGTGTGAGTCTGTTTTGCCTCTCTGCGGGCCTATTTCCTTTCTCTCTCGCCTAGCAAAAATCACCAATAATTATGATATAGAAAGGAGCAACACAGGATTTTCAAAAGACATTTGAGTGAAATGAAAATGTACAGGTGAGAGTAACCGAGAAAACAGGTGAATGCTGCCTGGGAGTTTGCTATCCTCCAACAAGGAAATCACCATCATGACTGCAATCAAAGCCCATTAACAGAGACCCTGAGCTGGTCTGGGAGACACACTCTGATATAATTTGATTGTGTCCCCACCCAAATCTCATCTTGAATTGTAGCTCCCAAAATTCCCATGTGTTGTGGAAGGGACCTGGTGGGACATAACTGAATCATGGGGGTGGTTCCCCCCATACTATTCTTATGGTAGTGAGTAAATCTCATGAGATCTGATGGTTTTATAAGGGGAAACCTCTTTCGCTTGGCCCTCTTTTCTGTCTTGTCTGCCGCCATGTAAGACATGCCTTTTGCCTTCCACCATGATTGTGAGGCCTCCCTAGCCATGTGGAAATGTGAGTCCATTAAGCCTCTTTTTCTTTATAAATTACCCAGTTTCAGGTATGTCTTATAGAAATTGGCGCCCAAGGGGATTCTCATTATTAAAGACAATTTGAACACCTCAACCATTTCCCAAAACAACTTGGGTAGGACTGTCTTAAAATGTACCTGTGGGATTTTAATTTATGGAGGTGACTCAGTGACAACACAAACAGACTAATGCCATTGAAAGAAAAGTTTTATAACTTATATTTCCCAAGAGGAGGGGGCACACCATGCCACATAGGGCCACATGGGAAAGAGCCTGGCTGGTCAGGGGGCAGAAGGGGGAGAGGAGAGAGCCTGGGCCAGAGCCTTCATTGTGTTTTCCATGGGAAAAGCAAGACAGGGCAGGATAAACAGCTTAGGACTGGCTAGTTGGAATAAGTCTGATGGCTTTGGAGCATAGGGACTGTCCCTAGTTGTCTGGTGCCTAGCCCTGGAGTGATTTAGGGAAGAGGGAATATCGGCTCCATGTGTAAGAATTCCATAAAAGAGATGGTGGGGGGTGTGGACGCTGGACTGGTGTTTTTGCATTTAAAAAAAGAGTGCTCTTGGGCAAGCTCCCTTGCTTTCTGTAAGAACTGGCTATGCCTGGGAGGTGCAGTCTCTCCCCAGTCAAATGCCAGAGCATCAGGAACACAGAAAACAAGAAAAGATAGTTAATACAACTAGCCCTGTGATGAATGGATGCCAAATAGACACAGACTCTAAGAAAACAAAGTTGTTACAATCACAACCCTGTTAAAAGAGGCCAGTATACTCAGACTCATAACTCAGACATTCTCTGCCAGGAGGCATGATGGGCTGGGAGCTGGGGGATGGTGAGAAAATAGAGAAAGGCAGGGCCGAGGGGGGGTCCATTGTTCAAATGACACCGAAGAAACAGCAGAAAATTGTAAGACCTACTCTGTGCTGAGAAAATACAGGGCACCTTAGATATATTGTCTCTAACAACCAAACCCTTTGAAACACATATTAGTATCACCATTTTACAGATGAGAAAAATGAGGCTGGGAGGGGTAAGTATCCTGCCCCTATGGTCATCTGGCCAGTCAGAGGTGGAAATAGACATTAAACCTCAGTCTTTTTGACTCCAAAGACACTGTTTTAACTTTAAAGTCTAATTCCTCTGAAATCTGGACTTGAACCTGGGCAGATGCTAATCTCCAAAGAAATCAGTTTTAGTAAGTGGGGGGCAATGAAGAGGGCTCTAAGCAGTGGGAGTTCCAGGTCAGAGCAAAGCTGCAAAATTCCAAGTAGAGCTTCCAAACAAGCAAGTGGATGTGGATGAGACCTTCACAAGGACCTCAGGGTGGATGTCATTCCAACTTGGCCAGGGCACCAGCAATGGATGAGGGCTGCAGCGTGATAGCACCCGAATGTGAAGATTCAGCCACTTGTACTGCATCCTGGGCCTCACTGCTCCAAATTCCCACCAAGTTGGGCCTGAGCCAACCTCCGTCACGTTGGAGATGATTGAGATTGAGAGGGTCTGGCTGTGCCTTCAAATGGGAGGGGCAGGAGGCAGACAGCACTGACACAGAGGACCATAAAATGTATGTAGCAGAGCAGGAGAGCCCCATCTGGAGGTCAGGCGAAGTAGTGCAATTGTGCACTATCTTTTCTCAGCGCTTCCAGGGTTAATCATGATCTGGGGGCAGCTGAGCAGATCTCATGTATTCAGCAATTATTTATTGAGCACCAAGCAGCATATCATATTTTAGTTTCCAAAAACCCTAAGACAAAGACTTAGGGAGCACATTATTTATATGCATAAAGCAGGGAGTAGGGACAGAAAAAGGATAATAAAGCTAAAAAAAAAGGGTGTGTTATTGAGTGGTTGGCACTGTGGGCAACTGACGCGCAGTCCCTCTGAGGACCCTGAGAGTTCCTCAGAACACCCCTCAGAATTGTCCCATCAGCAGAGGAGAGGTTGTGTCTTCACTGACTGAGAGTTTCCTGGGTGGCTTTCCATCACCAGCCCTTCTTGGCAGCCCACACACTGAATAAACTTTCCTATAGTTCCAGAGAAAGGGACACAGCAAAGGGACACAGGCAACTCAGGGGGCAGCTGTCAGTGTAATGACATATTAGTCTGTTTTCACGCTGCTAATAAACACATACCTGAGACTGGGCAATTTACAAAAGAAAAAGGTTTAATACAGTTATACGTGCCTAGGGAAGCTTCACAATCATGGCAGAAGGCAAGGAGGAGCAAGTCCCATCTTACATGGATGGCAGCAGGCAAAGAGAGAATGAGGAAGATGCAAAAGCGGAAAACACTGACAAACCATCAGATGTTGTAAGACTTATTCACTACCATAAGAACGATATGAGGGAAACCGCCCCCGTGATTCCGCTGGGTCCCTCCCACAATACGTGGGAATTATGGGAGTACAATCCAAGATGAGATTTGGGTGGGGACACAGCCAAACCATATCAGATGGAAACTTCCCACTGCAGCTTCAAGTGAGCTCAGAGGTGGATTGAGAGCCATGGAGCAGGGAAACAGCAGTTTCTGATCCCCTAAGACCCCTCAGAGACTGTTCTCCCACAGTGGACTCTATAGCTACTCGCCTGCTCTGCAACCTCCTGGGCCTAAGCTCAGGGCTCCTCTGTCTGAGTGGTCATCCCCTACTCAAATTCAGGAGTGAGCTCAGACAACCCTTCCTCTAAAATATGCTTTGGTGACCATAAAATCTGAGGCAGGAGTGTGCCTCTGCACCTCTGGCTATCTCTAGAGGCACCTGGATAGTGGTTACAGGCCTGAGCTTACAACTCTGTGTCACACTGGGCTTGAAGATAGTAAGTCATGGCCCTTATCTTCAAGGGACTTAAAGTCTCAAAAACAAGAAGATCACAACTCTTTCTAGGCTGTGAGCATCCCCAAGAGTTCTTAAGGCTTCACTTAGGAACGTGCTGAGAAATAAAAAAGAGCAACATTCTATGCACTCAGCTCCACTGTAGATCCTAAATTAGTCACAGGATCCCCAACAGCCCACCTACCAAAGCCCCACCCAGGGAGTTTCATTAACAAATCAAATTAAAATCTCTCAGCAGATGCTGGCGACTACACAGTTCTACTTCCAAGAATACCCAGATCATCCCAACTGATTTTGAAGCTGCAAGAGCACCCAGTGGAATTAAGGCCCACCACTCTCACCTCCCCTCCTCCTGCAGAGTCCTTCCTAAACTAGACCCACAAAGGAACACAGCCACAATTTCAGTCTTTCTTGCTCCTTTTCTCAACTTTGCTACCATTAATCTAGTTTTCATTCATTTTTTTCATTCACTCAGCCAACAATTTCTTCAGTGCCAGTCGTGAGTCAGTTGCTGTTTGGCTCCAGCAATGTAATCATGACTGAAATATGGCCCTAGGTCAAAAGGAGCTTATAGGCCATAGCGATGACAGCAATTTTATTCTTCCACACCCAACTGGTAATTTTAAAAGCACCTGGGGTTATCAAGAGATCTAATGAATCATAGCTAGAAACCATTTTCCAAACACTAAAGGCAAAGCTAATTATATCAGACGCATGCTTAATATCCATTATTGACCCCCCACCCCCACCCCATTGATGTCCAAGTCCCTTTATTTACAGCTAAGCATCTTGACTGGATTCCCAGCTACTGTACAAGCCTTGTCCTCCAATATCTACCTTCACAGACTCTCTGTTCCACAATGAACACTTCAGCATATCTCTTCTGGGACCACCTGGGTCCAGGCTCAGTACTGCCCTGTCTGAGTAGACAAGCCCTACTCAAATCTCAAAGCTGAGCTCAGGCACCCCTTTCACAGAAGTGCCTTTTGTGAACATTCCCCTGAGGCAGCAGTCTGCTTCTGTTACCTGTGGCAAATCTGTAGGGTCTGCAGCAACCTCAATTCTTGCCTGCTCAGAAGAAAGAATTCAACTGAGGGGCATAAAGCAGAAGGAGAGACTGAGGCAAGTTTTAGAGCAGGAGTGAAAGTTTATTAAAAAGCATTAGAGCAGGAATGAAAGGAAGTAAAGTATACTTGGAAGAGGGCCAAGCAGGCAACGTGAGAAATCAAGTGCATGACTCCACCTTTTGACTTGGGGCTTTATAAGCTGGTGTGCTTCTGGGATCTCACATTGCCTCTCCCCTGATTCTTCCCTTGGGATGGGCTGTCCATATGCATAGTGGCCTGTTAGTGGTTTGGAGGTGAGCATGCGCAGTGTGTTTACTGGAGTTGTATGCATGCTCACCTGAGGTGTTCTTCCCCCACCAGTCTAGCATTCCTAGAGGAAGGTCATGTACCAGTTAAATGCTGCCATTTTGCCTCTTAATGCACATGCTTGAGACCACTCTCCCAACTCCTGAGATCTTAACAAGAACCTGCTGATCACCGGTTTCAGGCGTTTTCTATCTATTGGGAAACTGCCCTTTCCTGGTGCCGACTGCAACCAATTATTATTTTAGAGAGACAGTTAACTTCCTGACCATAAACTGATGGTCACCTGACATTCCTAGTGGGTGGATGTGTTGGGGAGGGAGCCCTCTCCTGCTCTGCCAATGCCTGATGAGCCACCTACACTTCCAGCAGCTCTGAATATCTCTGTAGGCTCCGCAGATAGTAGTTAAGGACATGCACCCCAAGTCATAATGACTACAGGACCCATTTCAATCGATGATCTGTGACTTGGCCAGGTTCTTCGTATCTCTAAGCCTTGATTTCCTCCCATTAGAATGGAGATAATAATAATCATGTACATAGTGTTGTTGCATGGAATAAATGTGATGACCCATTTAAAGACTTAGCCCAATGTTTGAACACATAGTAAGCCCTCAAACATTAGCTACTGTGATACGTACAACACTTCATTTTAACTGGTTAGCTTAATTTGACTATCACCTCCTTACCTATGTCTTGTATAACTATAAGCCCAACTGTCCCACAGCATGCCGGGTATATAGGTATTAAGTAAGTGAATGAATGAACTGAGATGCCCCTTGCAAAATTTGGAAGGTGCTTTCAAGTAGTATATACTGAGTGCCCACTTGAAGCCAGTCATTGCTCCAGGGCCTTTCCCATATATGAAATCATCTGTTCTTCCCAATATTCCTGTGGGATTAAAAAGACTACTGCCATTATCACATTTTTATGGGTCAGAAAACAAGTTCAGAAAGTCTATCCAATTTTTCTGAGGCCATGACATTAGTGAATGCCAGGACAGAGATTTAAGCCTGGCTTCTCCGGTTCTGGGGAAGATACGTCAATGTGATTGTAACACACAAGCTAGATTTTAGGGAAATGACACTGCAACTAAGATACCGTCCATTGTTGCTAGGCCCCACAGGAATTCAGAGATGCAAGGTTTTATTCTTCAAAAATGTCTTGGATTGTACACATATATTTTAATTGTTGAGAGAATAAATAACTTGACTGAAAAAATAGAAAACATTTACAGTCTGTATATTGCAAAAAGATCTAAAGGCAGCAGCTCCCATGGCTCTTTCAGGGATATAGATGATCAGTGTAATCTATCATAAATCAGCCAAGTATGTTCAGTGGCAGTAAATAATGCTGTCAACAGCCTTAAATTTGGTGCACAAGAAGACACATTTGTATGAAAGGGAGTGGAGAGAAACAGAAAAGGATTAAGTTCCATTGTTTTGTTTTCTGGTGAACACAAGGAATCTGAAAACTTCTGCAACAAGAAACCCTAACTTTGGAAATTGTACAATATTTTCCCTCCAACATTCAAGGAGACCATTGAAGCTGGTCAGTGTCATGGCTGGATGATGAATGGTCTGCTCTGATCCACACCTTCCAGCCAGACCTCATGACCTTCTCAATTCCCAGGCTTCCTAATGTTTGTTATAGAAATTATTGGCTTTTCTTGCCCTGTATTAATCAAAGAGGCTAAGTTAGGCAGCACTAACCAACAAATCCCAAATCTCAGTGGCTTCAAACAGCAAAAAGGTTTATGTACTGATGCATAAATACATAAGCCTTTATGTTACATGCTCACTATGGAGCAATCAGGGTCTCTGTTCATTGTAGACACTCAGGACCCAGCCACCATCACCATTTCCCGATACCCCCATCACAGCATAAGGCTTCAGATTTCACCATGGAGGGGAAAGGGGACATGTAGGTAATTCATGTTGTCTGCCCACACAATTCTTCTAGCCAGGCCTAATTTTAGAGATGAGGAAGGGTGATCCTGCCAAGTGTCTTAGAGGAGGACAGAACCGGAAATACTAGCGGGAGCACCCCAGTGCTGCATACCACACATAGAAGAAGTCAGAATAGTCCCTTTAGAGAGCTATTTCCATGTTGCACAATAGCGAGGGGGAAGGGAGTGGCAAACAAATGAGGAGGAACTGGGAAAACATATCATTTTTGTTGTGTAGGGATAGTCTCTGATGAGGAGACCATGTCTGGGTGGAAAGGAATGAGGAGCGTGTGGGGAGGAGCGACCTTGCAGCCACAACACAATCTGCATCTTTAAGTGCTTCAACCTGAGCCACACTGGCCTCCTGGACACCAAAACCTGAGGGGGATGTTTCATCAAGGCCATCTGAGTAGGAAGAACAGAAACCACAAACCTACTGGGGCCTGGTTAACTGAATGCTGCAAGCCCCCTCTGCACTGTTGTTGGCCAAATAGCTGGAGGCATCTCATCACATTTGAATAACACCAGTACCAAAGCCAGGCAAGGGTCCCAGCATGGGTATTCCAAGAGGGGAGAAACAAGTAGAAAAATCAAAACCAGAAGGCAGATACAAAATTACATACATCATAAATGATCCACCACCAGAGAACACAGAGATCAGTTCTCTTCAGTCTTAAATGAATCAACATCGTAGTTTCTCAGAAAAGAAAGTTTAAAAACGAAATAGAAATGATCAGAAAAGAAATAAGATGAAGACCAGTTGAAAAGTAGCAGAGCTCAGGAAATCAATGAAATAAAACAATTATAGACATGAAAGTCAACTTCAAAGTCAACAGAAAACATAAATGCTATTGAAAGCACAGGAAAGCTTCAGATACCACACAAAATGAGAAAGAAAGAACAATGTGATAAAAATGATTACAGACAAGACAACACAAACTGAAGCAAAAGGGAGGCTGACATACCCAGATTGGTATTTTGAACAGAAAAGAAGGAACAGGAAAAAACTTAAAGTCAATTCAAAAAAGCTTTTTGAGTTTAAAAAAGCTTTCTCTAAATTTAAAGGGCACACCATATCCCAGGAAAAATAAGCAAGATTGGTAACATCAAGATATGGACTGTGAAAATTCAAGGGAAAATGTCTTGTATGTGTTGTTTAGAGAACAGATATCACAAGCGGAGCCTGGCAGGTTCCTTTAGTCTCCACCACAATCCTCAACACCAGAAAATAGCAGAGCAACCTCTACCAAGTTCTAAGGGGACAAGGTGACCCAAGAGTTTTTTTTTTTTCACTCAGCCAAGCTATCCTATAACTACAAAAGAAACAGGCAGGCATTCCTAAACATGTAAGAATTCAAGGACTGTATTAACAAAGCCCTTCTTGAAAAGTATTTGATGATGAAATCTAGCATAGCAAGACATGAATCAAAATTAAACACCCAGCAATGGAGAATCCACCAAATAAGGACATGAGCAAGTATTCGATCTTTTACAAAACTGAATCAAGACTAAGCAACAGTGGGAATTATTTGACAGAAAAGAATATAAATGTTATAATTCCAGGCAATCCAAAAATAATGATGTAACTGAAAAAAATTGGGAGCCTAGGGGTGGAAGGGAAAAATGAAATAAATAAAACCCTACTCTTTCATGGCAGAAGATAAATAAATATTGTATAAAGTTAAAACATACAAAGTTTTAAAAAGCAAAATGACACTAAATTCTGGAATTGTTTTTCATAGTTGTCATCTCACCTTAGAAATATCTGAAGTTCAGCAATTCCTTCAGTTGGATTCTAGTTTATTTTTATTCTGATACATTCGAGTAACCTCACATTCAATTGTTTTTTATAAAAATAGCATGTGTAGTATGAACTTATTTTTGTAAAATTATATCCAGCATGGCTTCTGGCTAAACCTGTGCCTCAGAGAATCTGGAATGATGTTCATCAAATGTTGGCAAAATGATTTCTGAGAGGTGAAAGTTTGTTTTGCTTTGCTTTTTTGTTTTTTTTTAAATAAAATTCCTTGAAATTTTTATAAGCAGATACATTTTCACAAAATCACCACAATCTCCCCCAAATAATCACTCCCTACAGATCATGTCAGCTACTTAGGTGCCTGAAAATCTGCCTGTCTCTGAGTTCCATGCTTCCCCAAAATACTATGCAAGCCCAGCAGTCGGCTCTGCTCAGAAGAGTGTGCCCAGGCAGCGCAGCCCTTCCCTCTTGGAGTCAGCAATCAATTTCGCTCTGTGTTATTCATTTTGGATGTTCAATGTTGGTCTCATTCTGTCTCATCCTCTTACTCTAGTAATGCTGTATTAGTTTCCCAGGACTGCTTTAGCAAATTACCACAACCTGGGTGGTTTACATCAGAAATGTATTCTCTTGCAGGTCTGGAGATCAAAAATCCAAAATCAAGGCTTTGACAGGGTTTGTTCCTTCTGGAGGCTCTGCAAGGTCATTCATCCTCTGCCCCTCTCCTGGCTTTTGGTGGCTACAGGCAATCCTTGGGGTTTCTGGGATCGTAGGCACAACATTCCCATGTCTGCCTCTGTCATCACCTCACCTTCTTTTCTGTCTCTTTTCCCCTTCTTTTCTCAGGATACACTGAATTTAGGGTGCACCCTAATCCAGGATGATCTCATCTCAAGATCCTTAATTACATCTGCATAAACCCTATTTCAAATTAAGGTTGCATGCACAGGTTTGGGGTAGACACATCTTTGAGGGGGCTACTATTCAGCCCACTACAAATGGTGTGATTTCTGAGTGGTGTAACAACTAAAACTGCTTGCAATATAGCTGTGCTCCAAGAATTGCCCAACTCCAGTAAAATGTTGTATTCTTAATGTTTTGTTCAAATAGGTTTTTTTCTGTATTATGAAATGATATAAAATACCTAAATTTTAAAAACAAAAATGTCCTCTATTTTTAACATTCATAAACATACTACTATCAATATATTTTAGTTCAGTATCCTCCTAGAGTACTTTTCTATGCATATACAAACACATCATGTACTAATAATGTACTTACTGTTTTGCAGCTCTTTACAATGAATCTATTTTAGGCATTTAGTCAAATGGATTCACCTTAGTTTATTTAAGTAGTTTCTTTAACTTGACATTTAAATTGTTTCCCATTTTTTGTTTTATCACAAGCTGGCTACAATAAATATCCATATAGACATAGATGTTTTTATATATATTTTTAAAAAGACCAAAACCATGAGCTGCTCATTTTATGCAGTTCATGGAAGCAGAGAGTAGCTTGCTAGAAGAGAGTTTCTCACAATACAGGGGCCTAAGGATCCCTGAAGACACAAGCAGTTTTGGAACCAGATATATCTGAGTACTAGTTCTTCTTGCTTAGCTCTATGACTTTGGGAAAATCACTTAATCCTTCTCAGTCCTGATTTTCACCAGGAAAATAATCTCTAGTCTGTAAATCACAGTGAAGGTTAAATGATGATTAGAGTTAACACTTATAAAGTATCTAGAATACAGCAAGTGTTTTTTATGCTAGTATTATAACTTATACTTCAGAGAGACTATTCCAGGAAGATCCACCTCAGTAATTTCACTGTGGAACAGGAAAAGGGCCAAACTCAAAAGTATTTGCATGAGTCAATGACTAGGATCACTTCGTATATTCTCTGATCTTCGCTAAGCATTTGTGACTTTACAGCGGCATAGTCAGAGCAGGTTGACTGGGGTAGGGTTGTCATTTTATTCTTAATGGGGACCAAGGGCATGGGAACCAAACAGTCTGAGAGAGAAAGCAAGACCAATCACTTCTCGAATAAGGAATGTCTGCACAGCACAATAGAACTCATTCTTATATTAAGTGGCAATTTAACAGCACATCCCCAAAGCATCTGTGATCACGAGCCCTTTTTCCAAAACAAACAATTCATAAGTTGGGTTCAGTAATTGCTTCAATTTTAATGTACATTGAGATATTCAGAACTTCAATGATTTGCATAATATTCCATGGAATTAATAAGAGAGTCACTTCCCACTTTTTCTCAATCATAAGTGTATCAGTTAGGAACGCTTTAGTTGCAAGTAACAGAAAATACACACAACCATGGCTTAAACTAGTAAAAAATTTTATTTCTTCCTATAACAAGAAGTCAGGGGGTCCCTGGCGCTGGTTCAGCTGCTCATTAAAGACATTAGGGAATGAAGCTGTTTCCCTCATTCCACTGTTTCATCCTGAACATGTTGTCTTTCATCTTCGCACTTGTGTCGAATGACAGCAGGCGGGCTCTGCACTTGACATTGTATCTGTGTCAGAGGCAAGCAGAGGAGGACACAGGGATGTGCTGATTGGATCTGTGTCCTTTCATCAGGAAAGCAAAAGCCTTTTCAGAATTTCCCATAAGGTGCCTGCTCATGCCTTATCAGCAAGACTCCTGTCAGATGCCTCCCAAGCCCTCCCACAAAGGCAACTGGGAAGTGAGGATATAGGTGGGTATATATTGCCACTCAGTAGAATCGGGACTCTGGTAGCAGAGGCAGAGGTGGAAATGGATATCAATTTATTAACAGTACCTGCCACAGAATGAGACCTGAAAGGCTCAGAGAACTCAAGTTCACAAAACCCTGTTGCTTCCTCCTAGCCAATACCAGCTAAAGAGTTACCACTCTCCCTGCTGAGTGTTTATAACCTGGATAATTTAGTTGAAGATCAAATTTGAGCAAAGTGATCTCTTAAAAATGGAAACGAGGTAATGTCCCTCTCCTGCTTCTTTCAAGACCTTCCTATTGACCTTCAAATAAAAGTTAAACTCCTCCACAGGGCTTTCAAGACCCTGTATAACCCAGCCTGTGTCCAATCCCTCTGGCTTCACCTCTGGTACCCCCGCTTGCTCTGTCCTCTGCCATCTCACTCTCCTTCCTGTGGCGATTGCCCTGCTGCAGTGCCTTTCAGCTGTTAGTCTCTGTAGGAAGAGCTTGTCCCCCCAGACTCACTGGTCACAACTTTGCATCATTTAGATCTCTACTCAAAGGCTGCCTCCTCAAAGAAACCTCTGACCCGCTCCTTAAATCTAAACTAGCTACCCACCCCTTCTCCAAGATTTACCATTCTCTTAACTGCTTTCTGGTCTTTGCAGCACTCACACTGTTTGAATAATCACTGCATTTGCTTGCTGGCTTGATGTCTGCCTTCTACTCTACAACACCACTCCCTAAAGGCAGGACATTTTTCTGTCTTATTTGCCACAGTTTCCCCACCAGGACCCACACTTTGCACCTAATACATATTCAATAGCTCTCTGGCTCTCTGTTGAATGAGTGAGAGTATAGACCAGAGCTAAGAAGCCAGACGTCAAATATCCAAGCAGAACCAGTAATGGGGATGCAAATTTGGGATAACAGGCTAAGGGTAGAAGCACACTGAGGACACCACATAGTGCTATGTATTAGAGAGGAAAAATGAAGATGAACTGTGTGTGCTTGCTGCTATCAAAGGAGTTTACAGTCCACCTAGGAAGACACGCATACACAAACAACACAAGGGACTCTGTAAAGGGAAGTAAGAGGAAAACAGGGTGGGGGCTGAGTATGCTGCCAGCTTCAAACTTCCTAATTAGAAAATGATGCACAAAGAGTTCACTAGAGGGATGCCTATTACAATGTTACTGGCAAAAACAAAAATTAAAAACAACCATACCATCCAACAATAGGGAATTAGTGAAGACAATTTTAACACATCCATATACTATAATTTAAAAATTACTCTGTAGAATTATACTTTACTATTTAAAAATTGATCATATACAGTAAGAGATAATAGGATACACAAAATGAAACGCATAGAATAGTTCAATTTTATTAAATCTTTAAAGGGAGAAAGAGACAGGGAGAGAATATGTATCTTTCCAGATGTAGATCCCAAAATGATAACAGGGTTATTGCTGGGTGGTCTGATTACAGCTGATTTCTATTTTCTTCCTTTTGTTTATTCATCCACTCTAATTTTTCTATGATTAATATGTATTAATTGTGTAATATTTTTCCATTTTGGAACAACTGATTCAAGTGCATGTTTTAAATCCCATCTCAACAGTATGATTAAAACACTAGATATCAGAGTGTCATTCCTCGGAGCAGGAGACCAAGTGGCTCTTAATTATTTCAAGCACATGTAAATGTTTAAGAGGCTCTGCTGGGCACGGAACAAGAGTGTCAGGCGGGTAACACCAATGGTACAGCCCCATTGGTGGTACAGCCCAGACAGCCCTTAACTGGAGGTCAATAGCACCCTATGGACCTAGGAAATAGCCACCATGCAAAAATGCCATTTAAAGTTGTATTCTGTGCCAAATTCACTTCATCCACAGAACTTGCAAAGTAGTTATTATTCTCCCATTTTAGAGATGAGAATCCTGAAATTCAGGGAGGCTCAGAGACTTGTCCAATATCCTCCAGAGAGTAAAATTTAGACCAGCTCTGCCTAACTCCAAAGACCTGGCTTGTTTACCTGCACTGATGTTAGCCACGAGCCTAATCAAGTGGAGGACACCTGGCCAGAGGCTCATCCAGTGGATATCACACATTTCCTTTCACTGTCGTTCTAGAACCATTGCTTTGGCTAAAATCTTAATCAGTGGTGAAATCAAATAAGTCACAAAATGCAGTGTAGTCTACTGAATTGGATCCTGGGAAAGACAAAGAGCATTAGTAAAAAAAAATAAACAAAAAGCAAACAAAAACTGGTGGAATCTGCACAGCCTGGACTCAACTAATATTTTATACAGTCATTCCAGAAGAGCAGCTCCTTCATGTTATATATATACATATTAGCCGGGTGTGATGGTGGGTACCTATAATCCCAGCTATTCAGGTGGCAAAGGCAAGAGAATCGCTTGAACCCAGAAGGTGGAGGTTGCAGTGAGCCTAGAAGGTGGAGGTTGCCCCAGCCTGGGTGACAAAAGCGAAACTCTGTCTCAAAAAAAAAAAAAAGAATGTATATATGTGCGTATATACAGATAAGAATGTAGGCCGGGCTTGGTGGCTCATGCCTGTAATCCCAGCACTTTGGGAGGCCGAGGCAGGTGGATCACAAGCTCAGGAGTTCGAGCGCAGCCTGGCCAATATAGTGAAATCTCATCTCTACTAAAATTACAAAAAACAAAATTAGCCAAGCATGGTGGTGCACACCTGTAGTCCCCTACTCGGGAGGCTGAGGCAGAAGAATCACTTGAACCCAGGAGGTGGAAGTTGCATTGAGCCGTGATTGCGTCACTGCACTCCAGCCTGGGCAACAGAGTGAGTAAGACTCCATCTCAAAAAAAAATAAAAAATAAAAAATAAAGTATGTATGTATATACAGATAAGTATGTATGTATATACAGATACAGATAAGTATATATGTATATAGGTATACAGTGTTCAAATAACTCAATAAGGTCAAGTCTGTAAATCATGTTGTTTAAGTCTTTTACAACATTAAATATTTGTCTCTTAAAAAAAGAATCTATGTATGTATATACAGATAAGTATGTACATATATACAGATACAGATAAGTATATATGCGTATATATACAGATAAGAATGTATGTATGTATGTATATATGGATAAGTATGTATGTACAGATAAGAAGAAGCTGCTCTGGTGGAATGATGAGGGTGGGAAGGGGCTAAACTATTGACTTAGAAAGCTGTCAGCTGCGGTGTTAACACTCCCTCCATCTCAGCCCCAAAGAAGTCTCTAAGCTCCTCTGGAGAGCACTTTGGATATACCTGAACTGGTCCAATCAGACTATCTCACAGTCTGAAAACAGGAGTAACTTTCCCAAGAGCACTCAGCTGCTCATTGGTGGAGAGGATTAGAAGCCCTGTGTTATGGACTCCCTGTTTTATGAACTGAATATGTGTGTCCACCTCCCACCACCAAAATTCATGTGTTGAAGCCCTAACCCCAGCCAGTACCTTGATCTTAGAATTCCCAGCCTCCAGAACTGTGGGAAATAAATGTCTGTTATTTAAGCCACCAGTTTATAGCAGTATCTTGGTAGGGCATCCTGAGCTAAGACCCCCAGTCTCAGCAAGTCCAATGTTCCTTCCAGTATCCCAGTTGACACCCAAGGACAGATGGGCTTTTCAGATCAATTTTCAATTCCACTTCTGCTCAAAAACATCTCCAACTAAAATAACCACTCTCTAAAATTTTTAGATTTTTGTAAAACCAAGAAAAATTAACTTGCTTTATCAAACATCTATTTTTTAAAAGGCTGCATGCAGCTAAAATATTATTGACATAAAAAGGGTGACATTGCTATTATTTTTATTCAACTGGACATCACTGTATCATGGTAGTGATGGTCCTCAGCCTCAGGCCCTTCATCCAAATTATCTGGGAAGCTTGTTAAAAATCCAGAGATTTTCAAGGCCTACAAGACTCTAAGTGATTGCAGCTTGGGAATGGGCCTCTGTATCTATCTGTATTTATTTAGTGCTCCTTATTTACACTGGTTTTCTCAGGAAAGACAAACTGGGGATGAAAGATGAATGTGGAAGAAAGACTTATTTTCACTATTCATGCTTTTCATTATGAAATTTTTAAAAACCATTGTGTACATGCACAGCCATCGTCAGAACCTATGAATCTAGTGAGATGCTGTTGGATCTCTTAAAAACAGAGCATTGTGCAGAATCACCGGGAGGGTCTCGGGCAGTCTAGTCAGGCTGAGCTCCTGGAGGAGACAGTGAACTGTGGAGTCTGACGGCCCAGGGTCTGAACGTGCTCTGCGCACCCAATGAGACACCCTGGGCTTGGTGTGCTCACTTTAGTGAGCATCTCATCTATGAAATCTATATAATAGGACCCACTTACCAGAGTTGTTAGGCTGAAATAGAACAATACATATAAAGCATTCCACACAGTTTGGCACATAGGGAGCCCTCAGTAAATCATAAATATGATGACTCTTTTTTTCTCCATTGTCCTTGTGCTGGAATGAAGGTTATTGAAATGATCACAATTGAATTATCTGGGAAAGCAAAACTCTTCTTTGTCTCATAAAACCAAATCAGTTGACTTAAAGCCAGAAAGTGTATGTGCTAAAACAGTTTATACATACCCCATGAAGTGCTAACGGCCAAAATTTCTCACCCCAGCCTTCCTGCCATTAGCACTAATCCAGGAAACTAGAACTCCTGAGGCATTTTAATTTAGAATTATAAATGTGTGCAGTCATAATTTTCTTAGACATCTTCCACACTATTTTGGAGCTTTGGCTTATTGCTTTATGCTTGCACTTAATTTTTTTTCTTAGAGATGTAAATAATTATGTTACTAAATATATGGGAAATAGAAAGCAGGAAAAAAACAGTTCATAATTCCACCATTTTCACAATGGATACCAGCATTTTGGCATATTTTCTGCCAGGCTGTTAATGTGTGAGCTATATCATTACAAGCATTATAACTGTATTGAACACAATTTTGACTCTCAATGTTTCTCTTAACAGTATATTGTGAATATTTTCCTTATTATGGAAAAGGCATTGTAACTACCTTTTCAATTAACTGCATAATATTCCACTGAGTGACTAACCCACAATATATTTAATAACTCTACTATTACACGACATTTTGGTTTATTCCAATTTTTTCTGGTTTTCATAGTGCTGCAATAAACATCTTTGTATGTGAACATTTTTACCGAATTCATAATTATTTCTTAGGCTAGATTCACACAATTGGCTAGCCTTCAATTTTAGAGATATAAAATTACATTAGATTATGGTATTAAACTAACTAGGTAAACTTACAAAAATCACCAGGATTTCACGTGAATATGCTTTCTCTCTGGTTTTCAGAACTATTAGGGGAATAAATCTTTTGCAAAGCAGCAAGAAGGCAGCCTGTGATCTACCAGAGACATACAGAATTGCAACAAGGTCAAAGGGCACCACTTTATTTGGCTGCTACAATATCAACATCAATTTCGAGTTACAACCCAGAAACAAAACAGAGTTTTGAAAAGCAGCAGTGCCTGTCATCCAAATTGCGTCTCCTGTTTCACACACGAACAGGAAGGAAAAGAAACTGCCACTGGCCCCCTACTGAAAGAGACTCTCACTGTGGAAATGTACGTGTATACTATCTTCCATTATTCCAGGAAGTCAGCAAATTCATTCAAATAAGAACTCATTATATTAATAACCATTTACATTTATTGAGCATTTATACAATGTGCCAGTGTTCTTAAATATCCTAAACATATACTAACTTTTGTCCCATTTTATGGAAGGCACACTGAGGCATAAAGAGAACATAATTTTCTGAAGATGACAATGATTTTCACAGGAAAGACAAACGAGATGAAAGATGAATGTGCAAGAAAGACTTATTTTCACTATTCATGCTTTTCATTATGAAATATAAAAAAAACACTGTGCACATGCACAGCCATGGTCAGAAACTATGAACCTAGAGAGATGCTGTTGGATCTCTTAAAAACAGACCATTGTGCAGAATCATCAGGAGGGTTTCCGGCAGCCTAGTCAGCCTGCATTCCTAGAGGAGACAGTGAGCTATGGAGTCTGACAGCCCAGGGTCTCAATGTGCTCTGCCCACCCAATGTGAAAGTGGTTAGTAGGAGGTGGAACTGGGCTTCAAACCCAGGTATGCTGGCTTCAGAAATCACTGTCTAAACCAACCCAGACACCCCTATTCTTTTTGCTGCCTACAGCCCTGGCAGGGTCTCCTGGCTTCCCTTGGTATATTAATTTTCTATAACTGCTGTGACAAATTATCACAAACCTGGTAGAGCAGTTACCATCTTATGGTTCTGAAGGTCAGAAGTCTCAGATGGGCTTCCAGGGCTACATTCCTCTTGGATGCTCTGGGGGGAAAGCTGTTTCCTTGTCTTTTTTATCTTCTAGAGCAGGAGTCCCCAGTTCCTGAACCACGGACTGGTACTGGTTCAAGGCCCATTAGGAACGGGGTAGCATAGCAGGAGGTGAGTGGCAGGCGAGTCAGTGAAGCTTCATCTGTATTTACAGCTGCTCCCCATTGCTCACATTACCCCCTGAGCTTCACCTCCTGTCAGATCAGCAACATTAGATTCTCACAGGAGCGCAAACCCCATTGTGAACTATGTATGCAAGGGATCTAGGTTGCACACTCCTTATGAGCATCTAATGCCCAATGATCTGTCCTGGCTGTGATCACCCCAGAGAGGATGGTCTAGTTGCAGGAAAATAAGTTCAGGGCTCCCACTGATTCTACCTTATCATGAGTTGTATAATTATTTCACTATACATTACAGTATAATAATAATAGAAATAAAGTGCACAATAAATGTAATGCACTTGAATCATCCTAAACCATCTCCCACCCCCACCCCCACCAGTCTGTGGGAAAATTGTCTTCCATGAAACCAGTCCCTGGTGCCAAAACGTTCGGGGAGCACTGTTCTAGACTTCCCACATTTTCTGGCACAGGGCTTCTTCCTCCATCTTCAAAGCCATCAGTGTAGCATCTTCTCTCATTGCTTCCCTCTCCTTCCATCCACACATCACCTTCTCTCTATAATTCTGAACTTCTGCCTCCCTCTTAAAAGGACTGTTGAGATTACAGCACAGGGCCCACTTAGATGATCCAGGATAACCAGCCCATCTCAAGACTCTTCATTTAATCACATGCGCAAAGCCCATTTCACCATGTATGGTAAACACACTCACAGGTGCTTGGAATGAGAACTAGACATCTCTGGGAGGCTATTGTGCAGCTCACCACACCTGGCAAGTAAATTACACTAAAAGACAACTTGAAAAGACACAAGTGCATCTGCGTAACTACTTTTCTGGAGATTTTTACAGAAGGCAAAACTGTTAGAATTCCAGCAATCTCAACGAGTGAGCAATAGGAGACAGAGATCACATAAAAAGAACATGAATCGATCCCTCTCAGTTTTTGAGTCCCTAATACGTTCCACAGACTGTTCGCCTAACCCATTTCACTGTCACACCAACACTGGCAGTGTGCAGTCTTATCTGCAAAACAGAGATGAGAAAACTGAGGTTCAGATCCGTTATAGAATTCTCCTGGGAGTTGCACCACCCAGGTGGCTCTGACTTCAAAGCCCAGTTACTGTCCACTGTAGTAAGACAGTCAACATCAAATTTGATCAAAATGAACAGCACATTTTAAAGACATCAAGCATCAGGGATTGATAGTTACAGAGGCAGTCTCCTGCACACAACCTCCATAGCCATCCTCTGTGTTCACATTATGTGCTTCTACCACCTATTTCCACGGTTACTTATCTATGTCTTTATTGTCATCTCTTCAGAAGGTAAGGACCTTGTCTGTTGCTGACTGCTATTGCACTAGCTCTGAGTAGAGGCCAGGCACCTAGTAGGCACTAAATAAATGTTTTTGTAACAAATGGATAACACTCCTTTGACCCGGAGATAATTTATGTGAATAAACCCAACCACTTGCAACATGGATGGGATGCTAAAAATTGGCAAACGCTCCAAAAAGATTTCTTAACAGCCAAAATAAACAGCAATGAGTCCAAGTTAATGCACAATCTCTTTGGAAAACCCTGTGAGACCCAATCCAGAGCTCATATTCCCTCTTTAAAAACTGATTTCTAACCAATTTGTTGAGCTCTTTACTGCTGTACTTTTTGCTAAAACGAATATGCTTCAGTTGTAGTTAAAATTAAAAAGGAAGATTAACTTTCTAAAACACATGAGCCACAGAAGCACGGTAACTGCAAATATAATAGCACTCAAAAGATGCATCAGCAAAGTTACAGCCTCTGTGGTTGGAGACAAGGATTCAGAGAGACTGATTGCATTTCTCAAATTGACAACCACAATACCGCGTGATCCTTACTCAGCCCCTACAAAGAGTGTCATCTCAGTTTTTAGTTCCAATCCTCTCAAACACAAGTGTAACTGGAGAGAGCAACCTCGAGTCAAAGAGACGGTATTTTTTCTTTCATGTATATGGAACATTGTCATTACAATGTGTATTTGTTTTTAAATTTTGACTCTGCACACAGGTATAATGGGCACTACCTTTTTGATTCACACTTGGACCTCAAGCGTTCCTCACTCATGGCAGCTATTCACTTTGTGTCGATTTCTGTCTCTCCTAGAGTTCTGTATGCTTCTTCAGGGCAGATAAATAGTTTAATCATCCTTGAAGCTCTAAACTTAATGATTGGAAGCTATGTGCTGGATGAATAAATAAACCATTTATTATTTTAAAAATTCATGATCATTAAGAATTTCAGAAAATACAGAAAGGGAGAGAACAACAAACGAATCTGTGATCATAACATAAAACAAGTAACATTTCATGATATTTCTTTCTGGTCTTTTTTAATGTAGAGGGTTTCTTTCTTTTTATTTTTCTCCTTACAAAATCATATGCACACATTTTCTGTCAGGACTTTTGCACACACTATAACCTAAGCATTGCCCAATAACATCTCATAGTTCTGCAGCTTGATTAAAGCTAAAGAACACACTAATAGGGCTTTGGGGGTACAAACACATTTTCTTCCATTCAACACATTATTAACTCTGGTGTGACAAAAAGAGAGTTCTGCCTGCATCTCAGTGGTTATAAATCAGGCTTCAGTTCCCCAACCTGACTAGAATATCCGTTTGTTTTGCTTCCTTTTCTATTTAGAATCTGTGACCTAAATTTAGAATCTCTCCATTTCTCCTCAGTGTGATAAGCAGTAACAGCCCTCAAAACTCTCAGTAGAACCTTCCAGCAAGAATCCTTTGGCAAAACATAGTATCAGTCACTCTGATTCTAGAGTTGTTCTATTTTTTTTTCTATTAAAGTAAATGTTTTCATGAACTCACAAAATGTGTTAGTCATAGCCATTGTAGAGTTCCAGTTGATGATTAAAAAACAAACTAGGCTTGGGATAAAATTCAAGATGCCTTCCTTACTCCAAATTTGTTCTTAGTCAACAGAGAATAGAGGCCAATGCCTTGAAACCAAACATATTTTTATGAAACCAAACATCATAAAACATGAGTGCGCATACCCTTACATCACTGAGACCGCTAAGATTAATAGACATGCTGAAAGCATTTGCTTCACACTTGCTCAACTGAACAAATACATCTTTTCACAAAACCAGTCCAAAATCTTGGCCATTCCCAAATGTCTAAAATCCAAGACTCTTTGCTTTCAAATTCCTCAATGAGAAAGCACAGGAGAAGGAGAGAATTCAGATCATTAACCAGATGTTTAAGGTTGGCACCAGGAAGAGAAGCAGCTAGAGTTGTACACTGAGGAACCAAAAAGATAAGAAATAGGAGGAGGAGGAAGAGAAAATACACTAAGAGAAATATTCAAAGACACTCTTTTACATTATCAATTATTTATTTCTTTAAGAAAGAGGACATTTCTTTTCATCCACACAAGATATTGTTCGTTAGATGAGTAGAGAAAGTTTGTTTTTATGTAGCATTTATTGACTTGTTTCTAAGACCAAAAGAATATGCTTATTTCCCATTGAAAAATAACTGGAAAATACAATAGAAATAAAATTAGAAAATACAAATCACCCATAACCTCTCTGTATAGCAATGTGGCTACATTAGTATTTTGGTATTGGGCCTTCTCATTTTTTTTATTTGATATATATATATATATATTAGAGATGGGGGCTCACTATGTTGCCCAGGCTGGTCTCAAACTTCTGAGCTCAAGCGATCCTCCCACTTTGGCCTCCCAAATTGCTGGGAACACAGGCATGAGCACCTGGCCTGTATATATTATTTTTAAACTGGAATAAATGTTACAAACTAGAGACACTATTTGGTAGCCTCCTTTTTCCCTTAAGCAATATGTTAAAAAATATTTGCCTTTGTCATTAAATGTTCTTTTAGCACATAGATTTTTAAGAACAGCAAAACAGTCCTTTTGTTGATGTGCATTGATTTAACTAATCTTTAATTATAGAACAAATCATTTATAACATCAAAAAAGTTACACTGTGATTAACAGTGTTGTACATAGAGCTTTGAGTACTTTTTAAAAATTGTTGTCTTCATATTACATCCTAAGGGTGGAAGTGTTGGGAAAAAGGGTTTGCACAATTTTCAGACTCTATGTATATATTTGCCAATATAAATTTTGCACTCCTAAAAGTTTATACCACTTTATATTTGCATGAACAATCTATAAATGTGCCTGCTCTTTAATTGGTTTTAATTCTTTGCATCTTTACCAAACTAAAAAGCCATTAGAAATTATTTCATTTGCTATTATTCATTAATTCATGGAACAAATATATATCCAGCACTTTCTACATGCCAGGCTCTGTTTTAGAACTAGAGGCTCTACCATGAACATAGGCTCTGGCACTGGGCAGACAGGGTTGGAATACCAGCTCTGTTCAACTCCCTCTGTTACCTTAGGCATGTTCCTCATTTGAGATTCCATTTCCTCCACTACAAAGTGCAGGCAAACCAACCCCCACTTAGAGGTGATCCTGAACGTTGACCATGCTGACATGTGCACAGTGCCTGGACCAGGCAGGGTACAGGGGCCTCTCAGTAGGGTAGGTTCCTTAGCTCCCCTTACCTGTAACCTGGGCAACCACTCACTAGAGGCACCAGCTGTCTCCATGATACTCGATCCTGCCTTGATTGTAGGGACTCAGTCCCTGACCCTGAAGTGCTCTGATGTCTCAGACAACCCCTTTTCCATCAGAGGAAAGACAGACTAATTGTAAGAAGCCATTTTCTGCAGTTTGTTAGATCTCAGGTTAGCATTGCATTATTGCATTGATTCTAATATAGGAACTGTGGCCACAGCACACCAAATTGAGTCTCATGACCTCAAAGTCCTCCCTCTTATGTTAAGAGTCAGAGGCTTCAGTTGAAAGAAAAATTAGCTGAAGTGCAGCCAACACCACCTTCTTGCTTGTCTATTGCATTTTCTCTAGTCTTAGCTGCATTTCCCTATACAAAAGATTTTTCAGGGATAACCCAAGTAGTGATAGTTTTTGTTTTCCTCCAGGTCTTTTATGTTATAAAGAAATTAAAAAATATATAAATGTAGCGAATGATCCACCTTTTATTCTTTCTCTGTCCTTCAGTTAACCAATGAGGACCTGAAACTAGTGCATTTCATTCCCATGTATTCTTTTTAAATTTTTTTATTGCAATGAAACTCTCATAATGTAGAATGAACCGCCTTAAAATGTGCAATTCAGCAGCATTTAGAACGTTAACAATCTTGTGCAGCCACCAACTATATCAAGTTCCAAAACATTTTCATCACTTCAGCAGAGAACCCCATACTACTAAGCAGCTATTCCCCATTTCTCACTCCCCTGAGCCCTTGAAAACTATCAATCTGCTTTCTGTCTCTATGGATTTATCTATTCTGAACATTTAATATAAAATGACTCATGAAATACGTGACTATGTTAGTCTATTCTTGCATTGCTATAAAGAGATCCTGAGGCTGCGTAATTTATACAGAAAAGAGGTTGAGACCAGGCACAGTGGCTCATGCCTGTAATTCCATCCCTTTGCAAGGCCAAGGCAATAGGATCACTTGAGTCAGAGAGTTCGAGAACAGTCTGAGCAGCATAGTGAGAACCTGTCTCTACAAATATGGTGACACACACCTGTGATTGCAGATACTTGAGAGGCTGAGGTAGGAGGATGGCTTTAGCCCAAGAGTTGAAGGCTGCAGTAAGCCATGATCAAGAAAGGCCCTGTCTCAAAAAGAGAAAGAAAGAAAAGAGTTTTAATTGGCTCACAATTCTGCAAGCTGTACAAAAAGCATGGTGTTGGCATCTGATTCTGGTGAGAGCCTCAGGAAGCAAAGGAGGAAACGGGCCACATGGATTGAGTGGGAGAGAGAAGGGAAGAGGTGCCACATACTTTTAAACAACCAGATCTCTCAAGAATTCAGTCACTATTGCGAGGACAACATTAAGCCATTCATGAAGGATCCATCCCCATGACCCAAACACCTCCTACCAGGCCCCATCTCCAACACTGGGGATTACCATGGGACCAGAGAGAAGGTTCGCCAGGATGAGCCTGCATGGACAAGCGCCCAAAAGGCTTCCCGTAAGAGGCTACATCTTACCCATCAGCTCTTAAACAAAAGTCTGTTGAAAATCTCTCTACTTCTCTCGTTTATCCTTTGCAGCCACAGTGACCAGCCATGATCATCTTTGCCCACTCAGCTGCATCAGCCTCCCAACTTGCTCCCACCTCCCCTCCCCAGCCCTCTCTAATACCTTCTCCACCATCGTTTTATGCACAACAAAGATCATGGTCTCGTCTAACCCTCTCATGGAACCCCATTGCTGTTAAGATAAAAGCCAACCTCTTCAGGCCCTGAAATGACTTGACCCCTACTATTTTTCTGACCTCCTTTCTTACAAGCCATTTTGTCTTATAAGTTCCAACCCATTGTCCTTTCAGTTACTAGAATTCCCAAAGTCCTCTCCTGCCCCAGGGCCCTCTCTCATACTGTTCTCCCTCCCTGTGAGGCTTTTATCCCATCTTCACCTGGCTAAGTCATCGTCAGGTATCCCCAGGTATCTCATCCTTAGAGTGACTTTCACTGATCTCCCAAACTGCAGTAGGCATTCTTTTTAATCTCTTTCACCAACCCCTCTTCTTTTCCTTTGTAATGCTTATCTCTCTTTAGTTACATAGGTATTTACTAAAAAGAGGTAGTAAAATACAGTAGTTAAGTGTCCTAACACCACATGGCCTCGGGCAAGTTATTTACCTCTTCTGCCTCAGTTTTTCCATCTGAAGAATGCAAAGAATAATAACAGTAACCTTCTCCTGTGGTTGTAGAAAGACTGAGTTGGTGTATTCAGAGCCCTCAGCACAGAGTCTGCCCAGAGCTCCTGGCTGAGATTGTGTAGGGAATTTGGGGCATTTATGCAAAATGACCACTGAGATGCCACCCAACTCAAAAATGGTACAAATGCCAATACCATTGTGGAACAAGCTTTGACGTTCTCTTCACAGCAGAGGTTAGCTTCACTAACCTTAAAAGTTACTTCCAAATCTGAGATTCTGTGGCTCTCTCTGTGTTCCAGGGACAAAAGGTGCCTGGCTGTGGGGGAACTTACATTCCCCAGGATTTTGTTTTTATACAGGGACAGGGCAGTGTAAATTCACACAACCTTTTGGAAAGCAGTTTGGCAGCATGTACCAAAAAAGACATAAAACATACAGACCTTTTGATCCAATAATTCAATTTCTGGGAATCTATCCTAAGGAAATAATCCTAAATAGGGATAAAGGCTTATGCACAAAACTTTCAATGTAATCTTATTTATACTAGGAAAAAACAGAAACAGCTTAATTGTCCCGTAATAGGAGAGAAGGGGGTTAAATAAATTATTGTACAACTACTTGATGGATATTGTTTGGCCATTAATGGCTCCAAAACATAACAGGGGAAAAACACCTATGATATAATATTAGGTTAAAGAAAAAGCACACAGCAACAAGTGTATAGGTACTATTACAAATCTTTGAACAGAAGACCTATGCATACACAGAGAGAACAAAAATAACAGAAAGAAAGAAACTAAAGTGGTAACAGTGGTATAGTTCTGAGAAACAGAACTATATAAATAATTATTTACTCTTGTTTTCCTACCTTTTCCTCCTGATATTTCGTGAGCGTATATTTAAAATAAAATACAAATAGTTCCATAGGACAGGTATAGAAAATACATGAGGTTAAAAAAAATAGCATATGTATTTTGATCAAAAAGTGTATATACTATGAATAGGAAGAAATATTAGAAGGAAATCACATACATATATACACACACACACAAACATACACACACACGGCCAAACAAAAACCAGACAAACCAAATCTGCGCCTAATCTTCTAGAATCCTACTATATTAGAATCCTTGCCAGTGGTGGGGTGGTTTTCTTACCTATCTTTGCCCAAGTGTGCTTCATTTTTGCTGCCTCCCATCCTTTCTCCAGATAGCAGTCCAAGAAATCTATCTATTAATAGGAGTCATATATGATTCTCGTCACTGGCAAACTCTTCACTGGCTTCTTAATGTCCTGAAGATAAAGTCTAAGTCCCCCAAGAAAGCTTTAGCCTCAATATCCACAGCTTCCACAATGGGCTCCACCCCCCATCCTTCTCCCTCCTCACTCCTCTCCAGCCTCCCCAGCTTTCTCATTCTCCAAGGTGCCTTGTTCTCTCTCAATGCCAGGCTTCCACTGAAACCATTAGCTCTCCATGAAAAAACTACTTATTCCATTCTGGCACTTATTTTCTCAGACACCTTACAGTCATCCTTCAGTTTTCAAGAAATTGCTTAGGAGTTCGGTCCCTAAGGAGAGTGTTTCTGATCACGTAGATGAGATTATCCTGAAAACACAGATCTAAAGTGCCTCCAAAGACATGCATTTCCTAGTCCCAACAAGAACGTAAACTCTAAACACTATTGAAAGAAAAAGGAATGCCTCTAACTTAAATCTGCTCCTCTCTGCACCAACAGAAATCAACATTTTTTGAGTTTGAATAGCACAAATGTGTCAGTCAACAAGATGCATTACTTCATCAAACTTTACAACAACCTTACTTCATTTGGACATTTTTAAAATTTCAATTTATGGAAGAGAACACTAAGGTTTCAGAGGGGTAATCCTCAGAGTCTTTTGCCCAAGGCAATTTGCCCAAGTCACATGGCTGGACAATGATGACTTTGTCCTTCAAAGTCAGCAGTCTTACTCCACAAAGAAATGTCAGTGGGAAGGGGGAAGACATGAAGATTTCTGCTAGTTTAGACTCTAGGGTAACATTCCATTGCTTTGTCTTTTTTTTTTTTTTTTTTTTTTTACCAAACCTCAGTGCTCAACTTTCCTCCCCAGCACACTATGAGTCATTGTTGGATTTCCCAGCTCTCTCTCCAATGTGATGGAGTCTGCTGAGGACAGTGTTTTGGCTGGAAGTGAATGTGTATGCAAGAGGCACCACCTGCCGCTAAATCTTTGCCTTTGTTGGGTCTAATATAGCTCTTGACCCTGAACTTGGCTCATGTCCTCAGGCACCCTCCCCACAAAATGCCTCACATGTTTTTAGCAATAAACAAAGCAGAGAACATGGGCCCCCCATTATCCGGATAAACGTTTAGAAACACCAAAATGTTCAAATAGACCGAGATGCCTGAAAAAAAAAAGATAGTTGAAGAGCTTTTTCTACTAAATAATAAATGAAGGTATTAGCACAATATTGTTATGATCACCACTATTTTTATGCCTGCATAAAGTCACGAAGACACTCCCAAAATTCTGTGGCTGGAGTGGTTTGCATCATTGAGTGGAGGCATTGCTTCCAGGTCTCTGGCCTTCGGATGGTTTTCAGGTGCAAACAAGAGGAGCATAGAGAACCCAGGACAGTCAATGGCACTTACCAAAGAACAGTAGCCAAAGGTCAATGGTAAGAGCAGCGGCAGCTATGTCAGCACTATTCACCCACTTCATATTTATGGAGCACCCACGAAGTGCTAGGCAACAGGGACTCATTTTCTGGGGATTATTTCAATTAATCTTTACAACAATCCAAGGATCCAAGTACTATCACTCTCCTCATCTTAAACCAAGAGCTTGGTTTGAAGGTCAGACAAATCTGGGTTTGAATGCCAGATCTATCACTCAGTAGCTGTGTGACCTTGGGCCAGTTCTCTCATTTAGAAACTTCAGTTTCCACATCTGTAATAAGGAGATAATAATACCTACTTCGCTAAGTGGTCAGGACTCACTGTAGGTAGCACATAGTAGATGGTTAATAAATATATAGATATAGATATTTAAAATTTGTGGTACAACCATACAATGGAATACTATTCAGCAATGAAAGAAACATGCAACATGAATGACTCTCAAAAACATTATGTTAAGTGAAAGAAGAGAGCCTCAAAAACCCACATATTGTAAGATTCTATTTATATGACACTCTGGAAAAGGCAAAATTACAGGACAGGTATATGACCAGAGGTTGCAGGCAGCTGGGGTGGAGGAGACTGACTACAAAGGAACATAAGGGAACATTTTGGAGGGAATGGAAATGCTCTGTATCTCTTTTTTAGTGGTGGTTACACAATTGCATACATTGGCCAAAAATCACAAAACTATTAATACCAAAAGGGTAAATTTTACATTTTAATAATTATACTCTAATAAACCTGTTTTTTTTAAAAAAAAAAAAAAAGGATATTGCTCAGATACGACAGCAAAGGAGCTTCTTAATCCAGATTCCTTGGGATTTGGCAGATTTTTTATCTCCAGTTCATTGACCTGAACATACGTAGTTGTTCTTTTCATATTTGCCTATCCGATAATTCATCCTACCTTCCCCAGGGCAGAATAAATCAAGAGGTGAGGGAGGAAAAGAGTGTACTTGGAAAATCCTTCCTCCTGAACACCAAAGGGTCAGGGAAAATGCGTTCTCATCTAATATCTACCCTAACCTAATATTATTTCATCTAATATTATTTCCTGTCCATTCAATACTAAATTTCCAAATAGCTCAGTGGGTACATGGAAATTCATTATCTACTTGATCTCTGTTTTTTAATATGTTTAAGACTTTCGATAATTTTTTTTTTTTTTTAAGACAGGGTCTTGCTTTGTCACCTAGGCTGGAGGGCAGTGGTGCAAACATGGCTCACTGCAGCTTCAACATCCTGGGCTCAAGCCATCCTCCCACCTCAGCCTTCTGAGAAGATGTGCCTATACATGCACTCCAGCAATGGCTGGCTTTTTTTTTTTTTTTTTTTTTTTTTGGTAGAGATGGGGTTTTGCCACATTGCCCAAGCTGGTCTCAAGCGATCTTCCCACCATAGGCCCCCAAAATGCTGGGATTACAGTCATGAGCCACCACGTCTGGCCAACTTTCTATAAGTTTTTAAGTTTTTTATGTTTTAAAATATGAGAAGTGATATTTTGGGCCAGGTAAAGTATTATGATCCGGGATAATGCTATATTGTTAATTCACATTTATCCACAAGCATGGATATTTATGTAGATTAAAACACTGGATTGTCTTCTACATGTGAAGTAGGAACCAGGTATCAGTGAAGGCTGTAGAGCAAAGACTCTTTTGGCCACCCTGCAGGGACCTGAGTTCCAGTTCTGGTTTAGCATAAATAGGTTATTTGGGCAAGTCACTTCTTACTGAATCTGGCTTTTTATCTGTGAAACAGGAAACTCAAGCAGATAACCTCTGAAATCCCTTCTCCTCTAACAGTGTGAAATTCCCAGTGCAATGTAAGAACTGTGAATTGAGATCCTGTCTTCCACTTTCAAAGCTGTATGTTCAGGGCCCAGCACAGTGCCTGGCACACACAGGGGTCAATGACATTTGTTCATTCCATGAGTCAGTGAATTGCCTTTTTTAAATATGCAAACTCCTTTTCTCATAAGAACCCACCTCTTTCCCTGCAATGAAAGCAGATTCAGTTTAGAAACCAAACTGAGTCGTTTCAGCTGGTTGAAGTCAGCTTGAAAAGCCAGGAAAGTGGCAGAAGGCACCACCTCTACCTGGTCAACAGCCTGGTTCATGAAGTCCCACTCACAGCCCTTCTGAGGAACCTACTGACCCCAGGATAAGGACCAGAACCTCCCGTGGCCAACAGAGCCCCGGCCTGGCCCAGGCACATCCTCCCTGCCTTTGCTCTCTCCCACTGGCCTCCACTCAGCATCATCCTCTTCCACCTCAGGGCCTTTGCATATGACATTCTCTCAGCCTGGATGTGTTTTCCTGCCCTTCTGCCAGGTTCATGCCTACCAGGTTCATGCCTAAAAGGTTTCCCCCTTTTAGGTCAGATGTCATTTCTTTAGGCAAGTTCTCTCTTATTCAGGCAAGTTCTTTAGGCAAGATTCAACTGGGTTGTACAGCTAAACACTCCACAATATCCTTTATTTTTTCCTTCAGAGCATTCTCCAAAACTTATTGAATTTATCAAATGGTATTAACTGTCCTTAATATGATATGAATAAGAAATAACCTCATTTTTCTTCCATCATTTGTTCTAGCCAAATTTTGTTGGATCTTTCTTCCCTGCCCTTTTATGACATCTCAGGCAAATTTCTTGGCTTTCTGGTAACTTCCAGTTACATGAACAATTTTATTAGTCAATTGTGACTCATTTTCAGATACTAAAAAGACAAATCTCAATAAAATTTTCTATTTTATATCCAATACAATACTTGTCCATCTCCATGGCTGTAGTTCAGGATATGCTACACCCTTTCACTCTTCCCCCATCTCCTGCCACTTCCTTTCACTTTCAGCTTCTCTTGAGTCAGGTCAGAGAGTAGAAGAATCAGGAAAAAAGTGACTGAATTATTTTTACTTAATAAGTGCTACTTGTATGATCGTCTCCTGGCTCCAATGTCTGCTGTGCACTCCAGGTAGCCAAATGCTGGCTCTTTCAGGGTGAAGGTGTTCCTTGGTTGATAGCTTGCAGTGCTCCCCCGCCAGCCTCAGATTCTATACTCAGTGATATACCCAGTGACTTCTTAGTGGCCTCCCCTCAACTAGGAGGACTCCTTGGCTCAGGAAGTCCCATCAAGATGGCCCAACTCAGCTGCCTTCCTCAGTACCATCTCCCTCTTGGGGAGTGCATATATTCTTGCCTCTCTAACAGCTGCCCCTGCACTGCTCTCCCTTCTCCACAACTCTACCTTGATGCCTCTCTTCAACCACTAATCCTTTCTGAATTTCCAGTTTTCTCTTATGTGGACTGAAAATGGCTGATGGTCACTGTCAGATCCGGCTGGATTTTAACAAGTTCTAAGTCAATGTATGAGCATTGGTTGCCTATCATTCTCTGCTTTGTGTTCTCAGCTGAAATTCCAAGTGGATGGGAATTCCCAGTTCATATCCTGTTAAGCATAGTTCTGTGATTATTTCATAAATATCTCTCTTCCCCACTAGATTTTGTCTCTACAAGGGCTCTTTGTTTGCTCTCTACTGAATACCCAGACCAAGCATTCAACATCTGACATATAGTAGCAACTAAATAAATATGTGATGAAGTAATAAATAAAAGAACAGGATGAGATATAAAGAAGACCAGATTTGTATCACTACAACTCCCTGGTTTGTAAGGACAAGCAGATAAGGCATCATTTGAGCAAGAGTAGATAAGGCAAAGATTCCTAGAGCCTGGCTGCCCATTGGAATCACCCATAGAGCTTTTAAAAAATATTAGTGCCTAACTTAATCTGCTGATATGCTCATTCAGTAGATCTAGTTAAGAGCCAGTGAGCTAAAGTGCATGGGAGTCCAAATTATGTGCTAGAAGGGTTCAGAAGAAGACAGGGTTGTACTTCCTTGAGAATATCAGGGAGACTTTCTGTAGAAAGTGATGCATACAGAAGATAAATGTGAACAGATGGAGAAAGAGGCATAGGGGAGACATGGTTGGTAATGGCTTGCAGCTACTGGAGATGATATAAGCAAGGCACTGAGGTTAGAAAGAGAAAATTCAATTCCTAACAGAACACAGGGCACTCATGGAGAGGAGGAATAAGAAACAGGGGGTATGCAACTGCAAGTTGTTTGGATGCAAAAACATGGTCTTTTAAAGTTAGCAACAACCTAGGGAGGAAATATGATAAGTGATTAGGTGTGTCAATTGTGGATCAGACTGTCTAAATTATTCATCTGTAGAAGGAGGATAATACAATTACTCACCTCAAGAGGTTATGATGAGGATTAAAGAAAGTGATGCTTGTCATGTCTTAGCACATTGTACATGCTCATTACGTATCAGCTAGAACCTTCTTTTTAAAATACTTCTACCACCTAGAAAAATGATGTGTGAGTGTGTGTGTATGTATATGTGTAGTGGTGAGCAGAGCTGGCTTATACCTGCCAGCAAGCACCAATTCTACAATTCTACATTCTATAACTTTCCAACTCTGCATTCAGTGAAGGTCAGATTGTCAGCTTGAAATTGACCATGTCGGTGGCATTCACTCCAAGAAAACTAACAAAAGCTACAAATCTGAACCTTCTTTTTGAGAGCTAGGTTAGCGGCAAACTGTTAGGTGCTCTGGGAACATTGATGGGTTTGGAATGGGATGGAACGAATTCAGTTGAAAAGTAAATAAAGGATATAGGGGTAAAAAAGAGCACAAGTTGAGAAAGGAAGATTATCTGCCTAGGAAAGACAAAATAAGACCCCGTCCTTGGGTTGAGTGGCAGGTAAAAATGGAATCTGACTTTTACTCTGAGCCAATACTTCCTTCAGCATATTTTTCTACCCATCACTTCACCACTGCTTCTAAGTGTGAAAATAACTGAGTGAAATAGACACTGACAAGCTTTATCAACATCTGAGGTTCTGAACACTCTCAGAGACATTTTCAAAGGTTCATTCTCTCTGGGAAAAAGAATGAGTTCAGAAAAACATAGATTACAATAAATTATCTGAGATGAAAATAATAAAGAAGAAAAAGAAAAAATCCAATTTTTATTGAAGAACAGAAAAAATACTGTAATACTTTAATGATACAAAAAAACCTTATGTTGTGTGGTAAGCAACATTAAAGAGAAATTAGAGAAGTTGTGAATGACACAGAAAAGAAAATATGAATATCCACAAATTGCATCAACACTTTAAGGCAGAAAAATAAGAATGCATCTATTTTTTATTGGTCTACAAATTCATCCACTTCTAAGTTCCCTGGCAGAGACTGGGCTACTCCAAAGAAGACATAATGGAAAAAGCCCACTTAAGAAGTTATCGCTTATAAACAAACAAATGAACATATTAAAAGGCTGTATCACCTGAAATTAAGCTTGTAAATGGGTGACATCAGACACCATCATCTGGTTCGAGAATATTAAGAACTATGAGAAACCCTGGAAATAATCAAGGACAACCATCTTATTTTGAAAATGAGAAAACAGACACAGAGACTTTATCTGATTAAAATCTGACTCTAACTTAGCAATAAGTTATGACTAGCTTCTATGCTCAAGACATTGTTTTGACCATCCTATGATGGTATTAAGATTTTGGAAAGCCAACAAATTCAAAGGACCATTTCCTCCAGTGTGGAGAGTGGATCCCAAAGGCAAAATTAAGCTGGTCAGAACGGGGAGCCCAGCAATCTCGTTGGTCAAGTGTATGGTCAACGTCCACTTCACTAACTCTGGAAACATTCCTTTCAATTAGAGTTCTCATTGCTTGAGAAGAATGAGAGGAAAAGAAAGATAAAAACAAGATTTTTTTCAGTCGTCTGATTTCCATAAATGACATCATAAATTATATATTGCCGTTGCCAAGGAAATATAAGAAATACATAGCAGAAGGAAACAAAGAAATTGATTGCACCATAGACGACTAGTCATATGCTTTGGAGAATCATTCTGCCTTTTGAGATGTTATGATCAGTTCTTTACAGGCACAAAGACATATTAGTTTTCTAAAAATACCCAATCATTTATCCATTCAGCAAAGAACAAAGAAAACAAAATCAGTGCAATTCTCATAACCCTCTTTCTTTGCACAGCACATAGAATGAGGGGCTATTTTCCTGCCATATTTACCAAGAATAGGGACAGTGTTCATTATTCCACAAGACACCATCCTAGGTCCAGAATCTAAAGGCTCTACCTCCAAAACTCTCAAATATAAAATGGCTTTTTTCTCTAAGTTAACAACTAATTTCCAGTCAGTGAGTAATTTTTTTCCTGAAACATTCACTCAGTGGAAAACAAATGAAGAGGGAAAAAATTAAGTAAACAAATCTGAAAAAGAGGCCACAACACACAGAGATGGAGAAGCTCTAAACTTACCACTGAAGGAAAGCAGCCACTTAAAGTTTATCCCAAACAAAACTGTAATTTTAACTGGTCCCCGAGTTGAGCCTCACTCGATGAATGACTTCCAGGGCCTTTGGCTCTTTGGGACTAAACGAGAAAATTATTTTTAGCACAACTATTTGGAAATCTTTGAGAACTTGGATCTGTTATTCTGTCTGGTACCAAAGCAAGTTTTTCACTGAGCTCTCATGAAAGATCCTCAGTCTCTTGTGGATTTAGAATCCTGCAGCAGCCCACCATCTAAGAGCAAGGTATGGTGTTTACTCTTTTTTTTAGAATTTTGGCAAATGTAGATGCAACGGCCTGTTCTCTTGACGGGAGCTTTTTAGCTTATTAAACAGATGGCTCTGTAGGAAGAATCCATAAAACTGAAGACCTAGCTTCAAGTCTCTGGACTGACACTAGCTTTCTAACCATAGACAAGTTGCGGGACTTCTCTGGACCTTGGTTCCCCAGCTAACCTACCACAAGATGGTTTTGGGGAGGATGATATGGGCTTAGCATTGCTCTCTAGGATATAAAATGTTTTGCAAATGTCAGGGTATTTTTTTAATCACTGTGCCATAAAGTAGTCAAAACTTTATCAATAATGAACTGTTGACAATAATAAATATTGATGAATTTTTTTTTCCTTCATTGAGCCTCTACTGTAGACGAGTCTCTGTCCTAGAGTTTGCATTTTAGTGGGGAAACAAGCAAGTCAATAGATAGCCATAACACAGTGCAATTGTGTGGCCTTGCAGGAACTTGAGTAGTGCCAGGAGGAGAAGGAGGTTAATTCATGGCAAACAGGAAAAGCAGTTCTGCAGAGGAAAATTGGAGCCCCCAAAGGCAAGGAACTGGTGAACAACAACGTAAAAGGAACTGAGGCATGAGCAGCTCAGGTCTCCATCCTGTCCCAATCACAGTGCCACTCCCAGTGCAACAAGAGAAGCACAGAGCCTGCTGTTGTGAAATCTCCACCTCTGCAGGCCAAGAAAATGTCCCGTTTTGGCTTTTCCGGGTTACCTAGTCTCTTCTTAATGATTTCCAGGCAAAGCACATTTTCAACTTGAATTAATTATCAAGTCCAGCCCTTTGTCATGAAGTAATATGTTATAGTTTCCCTCACATGATGTAGGGACAAACTCAAGTGTTTGAAGACAAAAGAACTCAGTACAAATTCTGGCTGCACCATTTCATGCCTGTGTGGACTTGAGCCCACAGAGTATCAATGTTCTTACTTGTAAAGTGAAGATAATAGCACTTACTTCATAACAAGTTGTGTGAGGATAAAGTAAAAGATGTCCTTAAAACACCTAGCACAGAAATAAGAATACTGGGCTCTCCCTGCATTCCAATTCATTTTTATTCAGTTTTTTAAATTATGGTAAAATATACATACCATAAAATTTACCATTTCAACCATTCTTATGTGTACAGTTCTGCAGCATTAAATACATTCATTTTGTTATGCAGTATCATCACCATCTCTCCAGGACTTCTTCATCTTCCCAAACTGAAACTCTCTATACCCATGAAACCATAAATTCCCCCATTGCCCTCTTTCCTTCTTCCTCCAACAGTGAGTATTCTACTTTCAGTCTTGATGAATGTGACTACTCTAGGAACTTTGTGTAAGAGGAATCACACAATATTTGTCCTTTTGTGACTGGCTTATTTCACATAATATAATGTCTTCAGGGTTCCTCCATGTTGTAGCATGTGTCAGTATCTCCTTTCTTTTTAAGGCTGAAGAAGATTCCATTGTACGTGTAGCCCAGGTTTTGTTTATCCATTCACCTTTCCATGGACACTTGGGTTGCTTCCACCTTTTGGCTATTGTGAATAATGCTGCAGACATGGCTATGCAAATATCTGTTTGTGTCCTTGCTGCTACGAACATGCATGTACAAATATTTGTTTGAGTCCCTGATTTTACTTCTTTTGGATATATGCCCCAAAGTGGAATTGCTATATCCTATGGTAATTCTCTTTAATTTTTTTGAGGAATCACTATACTGTTTTCCACAGGTGCTGCACCATTTTACATTCCCACCACCAACATATTTTATTTTTCCAAGAAAAAAATATACCTGGATTCTACTTACACTGGGGAAAAAATAGTATGCTATTTTACAAAGGGATCTCAATCTATGAACATGTTTTCCAGGATTTCAATCTTTGTACTGAGTTAATCAGTATTTCTCCAAGTATTTTCCGTGGCTAGTTTAGCTAGAACAAAGGGCTCCATGACTAAATAAATTCACAAAATACTATATACAACATTTCTGCCTCAAATATAAGCACATTAACATGGAGCTTCTTGAATCTAAAGTAACACAAATTAAATTTTTTAAATGTGTTTTAAAAACAAAAACCTGTTACTTTGTAATCCCTACAGAAAAATAGGACTGAGGATTATTTATCATTAGCATCCAGGACAGACATGTTCAAGATTAACAGTATTTCCAGGCTGGGCGTGGCAGCTCACTCTTGAAACCCCAGCACTTTGGGAGGGCGAGGTGGGCAGATCGCTTGAGTTTAGGAGTTCAAGACCAACCTGGGTAACTTGGTGAAACCTCATCTCTCCAAAAAATACAAAAGCCAAGTGTGGTGGCACACGCCTGTAGTCCCAGCTACTCATGAATTCAATTCAATGTTTTAAAGCATATTGCATGTGGAGTGACAGCTAAGGGGTACAGGTTTCTTTTTGGAGTTTTAAAATAGTCTTTAATTGGATTGTGATGTACATTGAGTTGTACACTTTGGCAAATTTTATGGTGTGCAAATTATATCTTTATAAAGCTGTTAAAAATTATTGTAATGTTTATGAAATTGTGACCCACGTGATTTATTCCCAGTCAAAATAACCAAGTTCACTGCAAGGCAGTGGGGGAGTGGGTAAAGACTGGATTATTCAATAAAAGGAGTTGAAAATATAAAGTAATATCCCTACCTCACACTTTTTATCAGAAAAATTCTGATGGAACAAATTTTTAAATGTGAAAAAATGAAACAAAAAAATTGAAAGAAAAGCACAAGGATTCTTTTCAGGACCTTAAAGTGGTGAAGGCCTTCTAAACCCAATAAATTGAAGCTCAAAAAATATTTTCATGGTAAAAATATTTTAAAATACATGAGGAAAGACAAAGGACAAACTGGGGGAAATTATTTGCTGCTCATGTCATAAGCTATTTGTAGATTAAGATAGATAGATAGATAGATTCATTGTACCATTGCTTATAATAGCAAAAGAAAGAAAATAGTCCAAATACCCATCAGTAGGAAACTGGTTAAATATTACAAACACATCTATATGATGGATTTTTTTTAGCCACTAAATAAAAAAGGACAAGACAGCTCTACACATATAGGTGTCAATACAGAAGCTATAAATACTCATATGGAAACTAAGTGAAAAGGCAACGTACAGAACATTGTATATGGGATGCCAACATGGGGAAGGAGGACACACAAGAAACTGGCAAAGGTGATCAGCTCTAGGGAGGGAACCTGGGTATCCAGAAGACTCAAAGGGAGGAGAAGAAATTGACTTATCGTTGCATACTCTTTTTTCTTTTGAATTTTATGAAACGTACATGTATTCCCTATACAAAAAAATTAATTTTAAAATATTTTTAAGCACCCTAGACTACATCAAATTAAAACAACTCAAGTTTTGTATTTGTATTTCTCGAACACTGCAAAAACGACACATAGACTCCAGGGAGATTTCTTCAAACCCCATTTCCCTCTTTCTTGTGTAATATTCTCATATTTCATAATTTCTCACCAGTTTCTTTCCCCCACAAAGCTCAAACCTCCCCACAAAATTCTCCTTTTTCTCCAGCCATGTTTTTTGGGTTAAGCCCTGCTGTAGGTGGTTGGACACATCAATGACTTCAACAAAGATCCCTGCCCTCATGTAGATTACATTCTATCAGGGAAAATGTAGATATAAAATAAAGATAGGAATTAGCTACTGAGTTAGAAGTCAAAAGTACAGTGGAGAATAGAAAAAATGTAGAGCAGATAAAAGGAAGGTCATGGGCAGAAGAAGGCAGATTGCAGTGTTAAGCATGGTGATAAGGGTTGAACTTAATGACAAGATGCCATTTGAGCAACGATGTGAAGAGGGAGATGAAGAAGTAGCTATATAGACATCTTGGTGAAGAGGGATTTAGACAATGTGAAGAGACACGTGAGACCCTAAGGCAGGGCATACCTAGTGTCTTTGAGGAGCACCAAGGAATCCAGTGTGACTGGAGCTGACAATGTGAGGAGAATAGAAGATGAAGTCAGGGAAATAAGGAGGGCCTTGTAGACCATCGCACCATGTAACATGAAGCTTTGGGCCCTTAAGTGCAATGAAGAACCAAACCGCGTGATCCCACTGTGATTTTTCCATTATAATGCACACCCCGTGGTCTTCTTGCATCAACTGAATCCCAGTACTTGACTGACCAGTCACCATCGTGCCACTAGCATGCATCAGGCACCACAACACATTGTTCCTCAATTCTTTTTGTTTTTTTAGACAGGGTCTGGCTCTGTTGCTCAGGCTGGAGTGCAGCAACACAGTCTCGGCTCACTGCAACTTCCACCTCCAGGATTCAAGTGATTCTCCTGCCTCAGCCTCTCGAGTAGCTGGAATTACAGGTGCACGCCACCATGCAGGGCTACTTTTTGTATTTTTAGTAGAGATGGGTTTCGCCGTATTGGCCAGGATAATCTTGAACTCTTGACTTCAAGTGATCCTCCAACCTCGGCCACCCAAAGTGCTGGGATTACAGGCGTGAGCCATAATGCCCAGCCTGTCCCTCAATTCTGATAAGGATTTTTATGGAATAATCACTTTGAGTGCCTTTTTTAAAGTTTTAATTGGGAATGCTTGAAGCATTTAGACTCCTATACAGGCGGTAGTATTCTTCCACACTTGTCATAAAAGCAATCTATTTATTCAGTGAATAAATCTGTTTACATTCTTTTAATTTATTCCTTCTTTGAGTGCCTTTTTGCCTGGCTATTGGCAATACTGAATATCGTTTCTTCCAATCACATCTTTAAAATTTCTGCTTCCTTTGCCCACCATCAACTAGACCCTTACCACACTCTTCTTCACAGACTGTTCCTGTGACTATTGGCGTAGTTGGGCTTTCACACCTGCATCACCATGTCTGAGAAGCCACTGTCCAAATCAACTTCTCTGCAGATGCTTTCAGGTCCCTCCTGAAAGCAACTCTGGCCTCAGCCTATAGCCTGGCACCCCATGTCTAGTTAAAAACCTCATTATGACTATCTTCTATGAACCTTTATTTTTTTGGTAGAGATGGGGTCTTGCTATGTTGCCCAGGCTCCTCTCAAATTCCTGGGCTCAAGTAATCCTTCCACCTCAGCCTCCCAATACACTGGGATTACAGACATGAGCCACCATACCCAGCCTTTTTTTTCTGGGGAGGGGGGTGACTTTATTGCTGTCCTGCTCCAACACCACAGCAAAATGGGCCCTGCATGCTCCAGGCCTGCATCATGTATCACCACAACAAAAACATGACCTACTTGAACACGTTCCCTCCCAGGATATGTATTAAAATTCTTTAAAGAAAACAGAATAGATTAATAACTTAAGTGATTAGGCACCAATAGCAATTTGAAAAATTAAATGTCCATTTTAAATGGTAACAAGACAAGAACTTAAGATTGGGTTTACTCTAGCCCATCTTCTCTTCCTGTCAAATAGCAACAATTCTATGGGAAATGATTCTAAATTTCAAGACACAAGTAGCGGACAAATAAGTGAGAACACATATCACCAGAAATCCAGGACAGCCTGAATCTCCAGGCGGCCTCCTCGGCAGGTAGCCCACCGTGATTCCAGGCCCCAAAGAGCTTGGCAAGTCCCAGAAAGGTGGCCCCCTGAGGAAGGGCTTTAAAGCTCCTGAGATCAGATTTGCTTCCCCCACATTTTAAAGATGAAGCCCCAGACAGGGCCACTTTCTCATTCCTTCTCAAAGTCTCCTCTAATCAGCCTTTCACAAGGGAGAGGGAACTGCTAATTTAATCAATGCATCTTGTTCTGACTGTGGCAGGGGGTGTGAACAGAATGTTCTTTCCATATATATTTTTTTCATCTGAAGCTCCTTTGGAAGGCCTGTATTGAATGCACTGGGCTTGTCAGAAAGTGCCTTAATCCCAGTTGAGCAATAGAAACAATAATTTTGGATTTGTGCTGTATGACAAGGGCATACAAAAATGTCTACCAGACAGGGCATGGCAAAAATGTTCTCCTTGCTTTTTTTTTTTTCAACTAGTAACACCGAGATTTAGTCAAAGTTACAGAGCCTGAGTTCGGATAAGTTGCTTTGGTTTTTCACTAATAAGATTTCTAGGAATCAGCTTACTTCAAAATCACATGTGCACACTGTGTTTTTCTTAGTTTGTCATTCCTATGCTCTGGCAAATTTCTGGGTCTAATTCCAAGATGTTGTAATTTCCCCATGGGTACCACAAAAGTGGTGATGTGTGCCTGGTCAATTTTCTTACATGGCTGTCAAAAAACAAAAGAAATTTCATCTGATTGCTTTCCCCACATTTTGTGATGATTTCCTTTGGGAGAGTATACACCAGGTCAAGCACTATATAGATTTCTTGTTAAAGCATGGGTCCAACCACCCAAACACAACTCATTTGCATGACCCCAGAACCACCTGTATATGTTCTTCCCTTTAAAAAACTGCTAATCCTAAGGACCATTTAGCCTAAAAAATCAGGTATCTCCAATCTATACCACTCTCCATCTCACCTTCAGCCTATATGCCAAAGTGCCATACTAATATATGACTCATCATTCTCAGCTTCTAGGCTTTGTGGGGGAGTAGGGTTGGGGCCCAAGTCCTATTAGATCAGAATTGAAGAGACCTGCTGCCTGCTTCACTTGGGGCACAGGCACCATGCATGGCTTAATTTCACACAGCTCTTTAATTGAGCCCCAGTGCTAACAGCTTAATGGGACACCACAACATTATATCCTGCAGATTTTAAATTAAAGTTTGAGACCCCCCCCCCCAGGACATGCACAGTACTCCAATTAACACTAATTGGCATTATACATGATTACCAAGTGAAAACCATGGTTTTCCTGAAAATGCCTCCTCTTTTCTCCAGCTTTAAATAGTCCATAAATTCTAAGAAAACAATCATGGGTGCATGCAAAGATTAGCTAGAATGATGTCCAGCATGATGTTTATATTGGGAGAACTCTGGAAGCAACCTAAATATCTATAATGGGGGTTCTGTACATAAAAGATAGTAGAGACAAAAGGAATTATTTTTTAATGTTACACATAATTTTGACATGAGAAAGTGTTCATGATACATTGTCAAGTGAAAGAAGTTAAGGAAGTGTAGAAATGGCATGGTATCACTTTCTCCATAGTATGGACAAAAGAGACTGGAAGGATATATATACTTCCAATGTATATATTTACCAATGTAAATCTCAAGGTGGTAAAAATAATGTTGATGTTTATCTTTTTCATTTCCAGGTCTAAATTTTTTTCTTTAAAAAATGCACTACTTTTGCAAAAAGAAAATGCCATTTTTAAGTCCATCATTGATTTCTGAAGAATAAATGCAGTGATTTATTTTGAAATGATTTTAACCAATTCTTCATCTGCACCAACTCCCGTGTAGGGCACTGAGGATTCTATGTCAATAATGTGTTAATAATTTTCAATGGAATTATGAAGGTAAACAGGGTTTTACATGTGTGGAAAGATGAACACTGGAGTGATTTGTTGCAAATGCACATTCTCATGTTCAAACTGATTCAATCATGCCAAACCACCCCCCTCCCAACACAGAAAGCTCATTTACGTCCGTGTGTTTCTCTTCCAGAGCCAAAGATGTTTGTCTTGCTCTATGTTACAAGTTTTGCCATTTGTGCCAGTGGACAACCCCGGGGTAATCAGTTGAAAGGAGAGAACTACTCCCCGAGGTATATCTGCAGCATTCCTGGCTTGCCTGGACCTCCAGGACCCCCTGGAGCAAATGGTTCCCCTGGGCCCCATGGTCGCATCGGCCTTCCAGGAAGAGATGGTAGAGACGGCAGGAAAGGAGAGAAAGGTGAAAAGGGAACTGCAGGTAATGAATGAGAAGTTGCATAAAACACCCTCCTTCACCCCCACCTTAAAACTGTTCCCCTTTCTTTGTTACTTTTTCTAATGGGAATTGCTCCTTAAACCCCTTCTGTACTTTCATTAATCATAACAATTTACTGAGCCCTTACTAGGCTTCAGATGCTTCCCTAAACTCTGTACCTGCATCCTTATTTTACTGCAATGACAACTCTTTCAGCTGAACGTTATCCCATCTTATAGATGAGAAAATTGAGCCACAGCATGATTAAATGAATTACTGAGAATGGACTGGGGTGGACGTGCACTGCTAGTAGCTGCCAGAGCTGGACTCAAACATCTGATGTCCAGAAGTACTGGGCTATTGCAGCCAGCAGGCAATGGCCGGATGTGCAAGCGCATGGATGGACAGACAGACAGATGGACAGAAGGGGAAATGGACAGACTAAGCAGAGGCAAAAACCAGGAGCCAGATGCACAGATGCCATCCTGCTCAGCACGAATATCCTGAACAAAGACACATAAAGGGCTTCTAAATTTTATTTTTCATAAATGAAGTGACAATAGCACTGTAAAGCCTACCTTTCTTAGCTCATCACTTTCCCACCTGACACGTAGCAGCTACAAAGTAGATTTTTACAGCTCTTTACAGCAACACAATTGCCCACTAGTCCTTCAGTAATTTTCACTTTGTTTCCCCCCAAAATAAGTTGGTCCGGGAAGCTTGCCAGATTCTGCAGTCCTTCAGAGTAAACCGAATTGAAATTCTAGACAGGCTGTGTTAACTCTAAAAGAGGAAGGGATTTGGAATCAATCTTTCAAGACAAGTTGCTGAGCATAAAAGTTGGGACAAAAGATAGGAAGGAAAAAATTCTATATATCTCCAATCATCACACCTGATTTACTGGAGTTCTGTAAAACAAAATCATAAAACATATTCAGATTATTGGATAATAATTCATTTCTGAATTTGCCATGTGGATAATATCTGGAAAATCAATTATCAAATTTAAGAACATTGCACAATAATAGATAAAGAACCTTTAGGGAAAGCTTCAACATCAGATAAGAAGCTTTAATTTGGAGCTAAAATGTAAGCTTTTAAAGACATCTATAAGGTAACACCTGTGAATATAAGTTACCACTGAGTCATAATTATGAATATTCTTGAAATCCTATAATAACACCAGGATTATAGTTATATATTGCTTTTAGTTTACTGGGTCTGGAAGCAATAATGTAGTGGCTATACAAACAAACATTGGAGTCAGAAAGACTTTGGCTCAAAGCTTAGCTCCTTCAATTACTAATCTAGTATCCTTGGCCACATATGCTCTTAGAGGCTCAGTTTCCTCATTTGTAAGTTCATGGTAATAAGGGTGATTGTTAAGTTTAACGGCAAGAGTACATGCAAAACCCTCCACAGGATAACTGCCATGTGATAAAAACTCAGTAAATGTTATAACTTATTAAATTCTGATCTGCAAATATGAGTCACAGCTAAATTTGTGACTAGCAAAACCATATAATAAACTAGACATTGGTAATTCGTTTCATGAGGTAGTTCTAATGTTAAAGACATATGTGTGGATATGCACTCAGATTAAATTAAATGTTCATAACTGCTACAGTTTTAACCATATATGAGGCCAACTATACCACCACATTCATAGATCCATTCATTCATCCATGCATCAGGCATTATTCATTCAATAATATTTCTGTGCACCTATTACTATCCAATATTATTCTTCCAGTGTTTCTCAACCTCTGCACTAATGAGAATGTGGGTAGAATAATTATTTACCGTGGAGTGACTATTCTGTGAATTACAGAATGTTCAACAGCATGCCACTAGATGCTAGTGGCACTCCTCTCCAAACTGACAATCAAAATTTTTCTATACACAGCCAGCTATCCACTGGGTAGAAAGGGGGACAATGCAAAATTGCCACTGGTTGAGAACACTGTTCCAGACACTGGGAACGCAAGCATAAGACATTGTTCTTGCCTTGATAAGCAGACATTCATGTGGGGGAGGCCAATATATGCAGACATAATTAAAATACATCATTATAATAACCATTTACTAAGAACTTACTATTTGTCAGGACCTTTACATTTCATATTTAATATCTACTATAACCCTATTAGCAATAATTATAATCAGCAATGAAATTAATGTTACAAATGAAAAAAAATCGAGATTCAAAAACAAAATGACTTTCCTAACCTGAGATTATTTAAATACAATATACACACATAGGATACATAACAGCTCAGAACGAAAATGTAGGAATCACTATATGATTGATGAAGAGAGGTGTACCTCACTTATAAACTACAGGAACAGCCTGGGAGATTTGGGAATGTGTTTTTAATATGGCTGTAACTGGGCACAACCTGGCTGGGAGTGCCTGCTCCCTGTTTCCCCTTTAATGACACTACAAGTGCCTTCTCATTCACGTACTCTTGGTGAATACCCTCACCACATCCACCCCAACCAAGTCCAATCAAGCATAATTTTGGTCCAACTTCCCTATCCTAAATGAGAAATGCAGAGTTTATTACACAAAGTTATAAATTTTCTATGAAAGTATCTGTCTCCCTCACTGGTCTGTTGCAATTATTACTGTAGCATAATATTAACATTTAATTTAATCTGGGTACATATCCATATAAAAATCTTCAGATAACACTAGAATAACCTCATGAAAAAGATCATTCATTCCAGTTTATCATACAGATTTAGGTATTCATGAACTTAACTATGGCCCATATTTGCAGATCCAAGGTCATAAGTAATGACAGCTAATTTGAGGTTCGGGCAGATGTCTTTCATGCCCATGTTTCACTTAGCCCCTAGTCCATGACTGGTATGTAGTAGATGGTCAATTAATGTTAAAAGGTTTACATGGATGCATGTATGTACGCATAGATCCATGGATAGACGGATGGAAGGATAGAATGAATGAATGGATGGATGGAAGGAAGAAATGGCATGGAAGAAGAAATCTAGGTAGATCCATTTCATGGAGAACTATAAAGAAATCCTTTCTGATCTAGTTTCAGTACCTAAACATAGACTAACTCTTACCCCCATAATCCTCCACTCTACCCAAGCATGTGTCTGACCAAATAGGGAGAAGGACAATGACTCATCCCTTCTTTCCACTCTTAATGTGTGGAACCTAAGCATGTGAGCAAATTCTTCATACAAACAGGAAGAATAACTATACATTATTACAGCTAGTCCATGATTATCTATCACCCAATTCAGCATCTCAAACAAACATTACTATAGAAAATCCAAAATTTCAGGCTGTGAAGGACTTTTTGTGGACAACATTGTAAAATTGCATCCCAGAATGTATGACTCGGTCTCAAGGAATTTTCAAGAGGGTGAGACCTCAAACAATCTAGTCCAACACCTTCATTTCAAGGACTGGGAAACTAAAGCCAGAGAGATCAAGCCTTTCTTAAAATTCACCTAACTAATCCATGGCTGAACTGGGGTTTTATCTCAGGTCTGTTTGCTGCTTTGCCCAGTAACTTTGGATTGGACTTAGATCCAATCTCCCCTTATTACAAATGGAGCATTTAAAACCCAGAAAAGAAATGACTTGCCCAAAATTTAAATTTAGGTTTAGCTTAATAAAAGTTCTCAAGAACAAATACATAGGTATAGTAAAACACACAATTCATCAGCAATATATTTGCTCTGACTACAAAAGTGCACTACAGGTTACTAATAATTTGGATACTTTCTGAGGAAATATCATCATACAAGCACTATTTGTGAAATAGATTTGGCCATAAAATTGAATGATATCTTTCGATGGTATTAAATCATTGCTGTTATATATATAAAATCATTGCTTTTTTATATATATAACAATGCCTTATATGTAAAATGTCATATATAAATCAATGTCTTATATATAATCTATTTTATATATAAAACATCAATGTCATATACAAAATCAATGACTTATATAGATTTTATATATATAAAATATTGTATATATAATGTGTTATATACATAATCTATTTAAATTTTAAACCATTTATATAAATTAAATTGATTTTGCTTATTTCCTTCAACCAGGATAACCATTTTTCTGTATTTAGCCTATAGTTGGTCTGCAGATATAAAGATTTAAACACACAGAAAATATTCCTGTATGGTGATTTGGAATTTGTGAAATTTCTTTCACAGCAGTTATGTCTTTTCTGTATATAAAGAGACTCAGAAAAATTAAGAGACTTCCCTAAAATGATACAACCATTTAGTGACAGAGCCAAACACTATTTAAGATTCTTGACTCCAACCCCAAAGGTAAAAGGCATTTTGATGAACCGGAAACATCATTTGACTAAGAAGGCTTGGATTCTAGTCCTAGCATTGGTACAGAAGCAACTTTTTTTTTTTTTGAGACTGAGTCTTGCACTGCCGCCCAGGCTGATGTGCAGTGGCGCAATCTCGGCTCTCTGCAACCTCCGCCTCCCGGGTTCAAGCAATTCCCCTGCCTCAGCCTTCCAAGTAGCTGGGACTACAGGCGCGCACCACCACGTCCGGCTAATTTTTGTATTTTTAGTAGAGACAGGGTTTCACCGTGTTAGCCAGGATGGTCTTGATCTGCGGACTTCGTTATCTGCCCGCCTCAGCCTCCCAAAGTGCTGGGATTACAGGCGTGAGCCACTGCACCCAGCCCAGGAGCAAGTTTTTTTGCCTGTCTGGGACTCAGTTTTCTCCTCACAAAAGAAGCTACTGCATGGTGGTGGCAGTCATTGTTTTATGGTTATTGTAGCATGTTGAGCCCTCGCTATGTGCCAGATGCACTTTCGAATTTATGCTCCTGTTGGCCGGGCATGGTGGCTCAGGCCTCCCAAATCTCAGCACCTTGGGAGGCCGAGGCAGGCGGATCACCTGAGGTCATGAGTTCGAGACCAGCCTGGCCAACATAGCGAAACCCCCATCTCTACTAAAAATACAAAAATTAGCTGGATGTGGTGGTGCACACCTGTAATCCCAGCTACCCAGGAGGCTGAGGCAGGAGAATAGCTTGAACCTGGGAGGTGGAGGTTGCAGTGAGCCAAGATCGCGCCATGACACTCCAGCCTGGGCAGCAGAGTGAGACTCTGTCTCAATAAAAAAAAAAAAAAAAAAAAAAAGAAAAAAAAAGAATTTATGTTCCTGCCAAATGCTCTGGCTCCAGAGTCAGGCAGGCAGGCATGAGGTTAAACCACAGCTCCATCATTCACTAGTTCTCTTCTCTTAAGTAAAGTAACTCCTCTATGGCTCAGCTTCCTCATCTGCAATGAAAGTAATAATAATTCTGAGTTCATAAAGTCATTGTGAAACTTAAATAAGATAATGCATGCAAATAAAGCATTTAACATTGTCCCCGGAACATAGTAAATCATTCATAAATATAAGCAAATCTAATTTTGATTAATTCTCTTATTATTATCACAAATAGAAATAGAATGAAGCCTCTAGGGATTTGCCTGGTTCTGTCTGCCCCTCTGGGCCCACTCTGAGAAATAATATCATCATGCTCATTGAACCCTTCCTGTAGTGCCCAGTACCTATATGTGAATAATATAGTGACAAGTGATCCATCATCAAAATGATAGTTAATTATGTTAAATTCATCAGGATTTAAATTATTTCTTACATATTCAGGAAAATTGACTTAAATTCTGATGAAAATTTTCTATTTTTGTTGTTAGTGCACCAGTGATATTTTAAAAGTTTATTATTGGCTGGGCGTGGTGGCTCATGCCTGTAATCCCAGCACTTTGGGAGGCTGAGGTGGGTGAATCACAAGGTCAGGAGTTCAAGACCAGCCAGGCCAACATGGTGAAACCCAGTCTATACTAAAAATACAAAAAATTAGCTGGGCGTAGTGGCAGGCGCCTGTAATCCCAGCTGCTTGGGAGGCTGAGGCAGGAGAATTGCTTGAATCCGGGAGGCAGAGGTTGCAGTGAGCCGAGATCACACCACTGCACCCCAGCCCTGGTGATAGAGTGAGACTCCATCTCAAAAAAAAAAAAAGTTTATTATTTAGTAGTACACTGTTAAAGGTTGCCTGAAAAGACAAAGTTGGGATGTGCTGGGACCATGTAGGTATATTGTTTGTGATTATATCTTTCGAGGAACTATTAATCAAACTATATACTCTTTTTGAAGGTTTGAGAGGTAAGACTGGACCGCTAGGTCTTGCCGGTGAGAAAGGGGACCAAGGAGAGACTGGGAAGAAAGGACCCATGGGACCAGAGGGAGAGAAAGGAGAAGTAGGTCCAGTTGGTCCTCCTGGACCAAAGGGAGACAGAGGAGAACAAGGGGACCCAGGGCTGCCTGGAGTTTGCAGATGTGGAAGCATCGTGCTCAAATCCGCCTTTTCTGTTGGCATCACAACCAGCTACCCAGAAGAAAGACTACCTATTATATTTAACAAGGTCCTCTTCAATGAGGGAGAGCACTACAACCCTGCCACAGGGAAGTTCATCTGTGCTTTCCCAGGGATTTATTACTTTTCTTATGATATCACATTGGCTAATAAGCATCTGGCAATCGGACTGGTACACAATGGGCAGTACCGGATAAAGACCTTCGACGCCAACACAGGAAACCATGATGTGGCTTCGGGGTCCACAGTCATCTATCTGCAGCCAGAAGATGAAGTCTGGCTGGAGATCTTCTTCACAGACCAGAATGGCCTCTTCTCAGACCCAGGTTGGGCAGACAGCTTATTCTCCGGGTTTCTCTTATACGTTGACACAGATTACCTAGATTCCATATCAGAAGATGACGAATTGTGATCAGGACCAAGATCCCTGTGGTAGACACTCATCGAATCCGGGGTTCCAGAAGGTGGAACAAGCAGGAATGGGATCCAAAGAGACTCCCACTCAGATTCTAAAGCATTTAAAGACAATTCTAGCAGAATTTATCAAAACAAGATGAAACAGAAAACTTGAAACCACAACAAAATGAATTCTATTACAGAATAGCCCCAGATACAAATTCTCTTGAAAGCAATGTTCATAAATATTTAAGCAAACTAAAGACAATGTTAACAAATTTTCTATTAAATGCCCTGAGTGATAAAACCAGTTGGCAATAATATTGCCTTATTAAATCTTCAAAAAAATATATTTTAGTCTGTTATTTAAGAAAAACATAACATCCCAAAATCTTTGACAATTCTCAAAAGGCTATATAGTAAGTCAAAAACCAAAGGTAAGAGATGCTAACTATTTTTCAAGCAAGCTACAGAGAAATGATAAATGTCTTTTGTTTTATTATTTATTCCTTCATGTTTGTATATATTCACTCAACAACCCTTTAATGAGCCTGTAAGGACCAGACACTGTGGCGCTGAATCAGATTTAATAATGAGTTAAGACAAAGCCCCTACCTACAGGCTAGTGTGTGGTGATCAAACTATCACAATTCAGTGTGATGAGCAGCATAGCAAACAGATGGATTTGATGCTAAAACACACAGGGTCTGCTATTTCTGAGGCTGGGGGCCAGAGAAGCTTTTACACATGGAAAAACACTAATCATGCCAAGGTGTATGTGTTTAAGTGGATGTGATGGATGCAAAAGGAATGAGGAATTCAGCACTGCATTCTCTTTGCGCCCTCAATGTGTGATTGGTATTCTCAACAGCAAAGGGGTGAAAAATCTAGAGACAGAGGAGGCCTGGCAGGGGTGATAAAAATGAAGATTGAAATGAAGAGAAATAGCCAGCAGATGATTCTTCTAAATCCTTTAGTGTGATGGTTTCCCAAGACAAACATTTGTCCTAATAGCTTTCTCATAAATATGGGCACCACTTTACATTGTGGTAAGACATTGCTTCTCATGGATCTGCTAGGTATTTAGTTCAAATAAAGCAAGGCATATGTTCACTGACTTATGAGTAAGCTGATGAGAGCAATGAACAGGAGAAGGAGGGAGACAGCCAAATGTCTGAGTAAACAGACATCCCTTCCAAGTCTCACACCTCCCTTAGTCCCACTCTTGCTTGTGTCAGCACCTTGTTCTTCACTGAACTGCAATTCTTCAATTATTCTCTTCCATGATTCTGTCTGATCTACCATTCCCATGGTTTATGGTAATAGTATTCCCTTCATCCCTCCCTTTTGGTAACTTCCAATCCTCCTTCTATGTATTCCTTTCTCTGCTCATTGACTTATAAATAGTTTTCATACCTCTTATGTTTGAATCACCATGCTAGATTCTGTGAAGACAGAAGAGTATCAAGATTAATATATTAATAGTATAGCTCCAACTGGTAAATTTCTTTTTTTTAATCTTCCCCAATTTAAATTTTTTAATTTAAAAGTAAATTTTACTGTCGAAAATGCAAACTTGGGGAGGGCGGAAACATCACACACAAGGCTGCCACTTCGCACTTGGAGGGTTGCATGGCGGCTGGGCAAAGATGCTCCCCACTTCCCAGATGGTGCGGCGGCCGGCCAGAGGCACTCCTCCCTTCCCAGACAGAGGGGCGGCCGGGCAGAGGTGCTCCTCACTTCCCAGATGGTGCAGGAGCCAGCTCTGACTAGTAAATTTCTAAGGATACCAGAAAGGAAATGGCATGCACACACACAAAAATACCTATAATTTTGGAAGATAAAATGATAAAATATGCTAAGTTCTAGGCTGGAAATAAGAGCAAAATGCTGTAAAAGAAGAGAAAATGTTTATTTCCAAATTAGGATGTGACAGAGAAGGGACAGGGAAATCCTCTCTGCTCATTGGGCCTTACGTGATGGGTGACACTTGGAGTGGCACAAGTTGGGGGAAAGTGCACTTGAGACAGAGGTAATGATGGGGATGAAGTGAGAACAGAGACCCAGAAGGAGAATCAATGGACCATATTTGTAAGAGCTTTGAAAGCCAGCCTGAGATTTGGAGGATTTATTCATAAGAAAGTGTGGAGAACCTGTGTATTTCAGAGCTGGATACTGCCATTACCACAGATGAAAGTTGCAATGATCTAGCAGTTTTGTGTAAGGGTAAGGCTTACTTTTCCTGTCTTTCAACCCTATCTTGCTTTCATTGTCTTCATCTGCCTGCCATATTTTGTGCACTTATTGCTCTCCTTCTGAGTCAGGACATGTGTACAGGAGACCAACAACAATGAGTATTAGAAAAAAAGGAGAGAGCAAAGGTGGTTTGAGGTAGTCACCTGCTTACAGATAACAGCCAAAGATAGAATTCCAAGTTATAAAGCATAAAAAAGAGTCAACAGAAGTAACTAATCTGGCAAAAATGAACATATGGGCACTTTGAAGACTACAGGATTTGCTGGATAAACTGGAAATGGAGAAGTTATTGCAGACAGTCATGAACCACAGATTACTGTGATTAAAATTTTCTTCTGATCGTAATCCACAAATGCATTCATTTTTTGGACATTGCTTACTTATCTTTTAAATGTGTCTTTTATTACGAAGCCTATTTTGAGTAGCTTCTAAAACTGAATTTCCTTTAATTGGTTTGAAGCCTAGAGATGAATTTCATTTTGAAATATCTGGTGGGATGGTAATGGGGATCAGAGAACTGACATGAGAAAGGAGGAGCTGTTTTGGTATTAAACAAATAAAATCTTAAGCAAATGTAGGTGTCTTTTATTCTTAAAAAATAGCAGATGCAGTTTATCCACATTTGTAAATATTTGTATAAAGAAAGTAGCAGAACAGTTTTGGTTTAAAAAATTCCAAGTCTCATTCCAGTCATTCTTTGTAAAGGCTGACTTGTAATGAATATGTATTAAGCAATATTTATTGACTATATACCATCTTGTTCTGGAAGAGTTTAAAGCCACTTACGAAGATAAATAAGATATAAAAAGAAAACAGTGGTAAAAAGCAGATGAGAAGAAATGGGAAAAACACAGAAAAAAGAAAATAATGAGGCTAATATAATGCTGTGTGTACATGAACATGCATGTGCCTGTGTTACACATTTTCAGGCCACAAATGTTTCTTTGTGCCCCTGCATGCACAAGGGTATTCCCAGGTCATTTGTCATTGTGAATAGTGTTGCTTATGATAAAAAATAGATTCTATAAACTCTAAATATACTTTTTTTCTACCACTCTGTGTAAAAGATCATGAACGTAAATAAATTTTAGATATGAGCTGGGTTAGTCCATTTGCATTGCTATAAAGGAATACCTGAGGCTGGGTAATTTATAAAGAAAAGAGGTTTATTTTGGCTCACAGTTCTGCAGGCCATACAAGCAGCATGGTGCCAGCATCTGCTTCTGGTGCAGCCTCAGGAAGTTTCCAATCATGGTGGAAGATGAAGAGGGCACCACCATCCTATCACATGGTGAGAGAGGGATCAAGAGAGTGGGGGGGAGGTGTCACACTCTTTTAAGCAAACTGACCTCACATGAACTCATTAGCATGAGGACAGCACCAAGCCATTCATGAAGGATCCACCCGCATGACCCAAATTCCTCCCACTAGGCCCACCTCCAACATTGGGAGTCATATATCAACATGAAATTTGGAAGGGACAAAAACATCCAAACCACATCATTAGGTTTCTCTCTTTGTCTCTCTGTCTCTGTAGCTCCACTTTCAGTAAATAGCATCTCTACCCACCCTGTACCAAAGTCAAAACCCTAAGGTGCAAACTAAATGTCTTCCCTCCCTTCCCTACTGAATTTTGCCCAGCATAAAATTCTTATGGTTCCAGCCTACTGAATTTTTCCCAGCATAAAATTCTTATGGTTCCAGCCACTAAATGCACATATCTGATTCATTGTACCTTTCCATTCCTGGTGCAAAAGGTGTCATTCATACGTTCATCATCACTTCCCTTAATCAGTGAAAAACGTTGTAACTGGCCCTTTGCCTCCAACCACAACCCTCCAATCCATCCTCCACACTAGATTGAGTATATCCTTTTAAAATGAAAACGTGCATGCCATTTCCCAGCTTAAAAAACAGCAATGACCCTCCCAATCCCTCCACTATAAAAGATGTTTTGAACTTCTATAGGTTTTGCCATCAGGTGTGTATTTCATATTGTTTTCTGGTATCCATACCTGAATTCCTTCTGAAGGACCATCTTCCTTTACATGCTAAGTCTATGAGCTTCTCAGTGGAATTGACACTTCCAGTATGTAAATCTCTAGCCTACAGAGTATAGCATCCCACTCACCAAAATAATTGATTCAGGTGACTCTATGAGAGTCAATGAAACTTTGCTGGGACATCTATAGAAGAGAATCTCCTTCTTTTCCATTGGACTTAAGCCTGTGAACCTCCACATTACCACCACAGAGCATAATACCATGCAAGAATAGACCCATGCACAGATGAAGCAGAGAGACAAAGAGAGAAAATGGGTCTTGGAGTCATCATTTGAACCCCGATCTAGACATACCTATAGCCAGCTGTTCCCTTGGACTTTTCAATTATGGTAACTGTTAAATGCTGTTTTTACTTAAGCCCTTTGATTATTTGATCACTTGGAAAAGATGTTATCCTACCTAATACTCATAAAAGCATCATTTAGCATGGTGCATTGAGCCCTTGAGGATGTAGCTTCTGCAAACTTTTACAGTCACATCTTCAAAAGCCACCCACATGTAACTATTATCCAAGAATATGCAGATAACTGCAATTCTAGGGTACTTTGCCCTAGGGTGCGTCACCTTTTCAGGTTCAGCTCAAAAGTTACTTTCTTTTCTCTAATCTTTCCGTTCCCCTGTGCCTAAGGAGAATTACAGATGACCACATGTGTGTTCCTTGCCATCTGGGAACGAGTGCATAGTCATGGTAGCAATAGCAAACACTTACTGGGCACTTTTTGAGTGGTTTATATGTATCAGCTCACTTGGTCCTTGCTACAGTCTGCATGTTTGTGTAGCCTCAAAAGTCATATGTTGAAACCTAATCACCAGTGGGATGGTGTTAGAAGGTGGGGCCTTTGGGAAGTAATTAAGTCATGAAGGACCTACCCTCATAAATGGGACTTGTGCCCTTATTTTTTAAAAAAAGGCCCCAAAGACCTCCTTTCAACACATGAAGACACAATGAGAAGATGGCCATCTATGAATGGGGAAGCAGGCCTTTGCCAGGCACCAAATCTGCTGGCACTTTGATCTTACTTTCCAGCCTCCAAAACTGTAAAATAAATTTCCGTTGTTCATAATTTATGCAGTTTTTGTTATTTTGTTATAGTAGCTCAAATGGATTAAGACAGTCCTCACAACAATTATTCACCTCATTTTACAAATGGGTAAACTGAGAGGCAGAGAGGTTACGAAATATGTGAAGTAAATAGTAAGTGGCACAGTAGCCCTAGGCAGTGAAGCTCCAAAGCCCACTCTCTTAACCACCATGTTGGCACATTGCTCATATATTTTTTACATTTGTCTATCTAATGGAGAGTTTGTTTGCCCTATTGATTTTTATATCCCAGCACTCTACATGATGACTACTATAGTATGTGCTCAATAAAATTATGATGAATTAATTAGTGACAAGTTCTTTTCAGTCACAATCTACACATGTTGTTAGAGTCAAATGGGGGAGGTGTCACAACAGGAAAATCCTATAATCATCTTGTACATTAATCAATATTATTTAGATTATAACTGCCAGGCTCCAACTCAACATGGTTCAAGTAAAAGGAAACTCACTGAAATAACACAAATCCCAGAGCCTGACCTGGGTACCCAAACAATGTCACCAGGGTCTTATCTCTCTCCCTCCTACAGAGCAGCTCCCCACATTGCTGGCTTCACTTTCAGGAAGGGTATTGCCTTTATTTATTGCAAAGATGGCCACCAGCACCTCAGGTTTGCATTTTGCAGTCCTAGCGGGGGGAAAAAAAGTTACCTTTCTCAATAGTTCCAGTGAAATACCTGGAAATGACAGCCTTTTGATTCTGAATGGTTCTACTTGAATCATGAGCCTATCCCTCAACCAACAACTGGCCGAGGAAATGTGATGTTGCCATTGGCCAGGCTTACATCACAACCCAGCACTAGAGCTCAAGAAAAATCCATCTCCTCTAAATCACATAGACAGAGGTTGTAGGAGGAGGAAGAAATTACTTCCCAAAGGAAAATGAAGATTCCAGGTCAAGAAAAAGAGAGATTAATTGATTGGCAGACAAAATTAACTAGAGATTTCCTAAACTAGAGATTTGTTTTCATATAAAATCAAAACCACATTTATTTTGTCTGCATGATGCAAAATAAACGTGTTGCTAGAATGATTTTTCCCTGAAATAATCTAATTTTTGATAATATTTGGTCAGAATTGACTAAATATTTCATACTGTAAAAGCCTGGCATCTGTGATGATCTCATCCTATAGGCTATCATAATGCTGATCTCCAATGGCCACTCTTAATGAAAGAATAAATTATTTCCAACTGAAATACTTCTTCTTCCCCTCAAACTCTCTGATTTTTGACATCAATAGCCTAGAATAGGCAATAACATATGCAACTATTTTCGATAATGATAAAAAGAAGAGGAAGAGCATCCTTGGAGATAAGTCTCTATGGTATCAGAAAGAGCCAGTTTGAGGTTGCAGAGAAAAGAGAACACTTACACACTGTTGATGGAGGTGTAAATTAGTTCAACCACTATGGAAAGCAGTACAGCAATTCCCCAAAGAGCTACAAATAGAACTACCATTCAATCCAGCAATCCCATTACTGGGTATATACCCAGAGGAATATAAATTATTCTACCATAAAAACACATGCATGCAAATGTTCATTGCAGCACTATTCACAACAGCAAAGAAATGGAATCAGTCTAAATGCCCATCAGTGACAGAATCCATGGTACATATACACTGTGGAATACTATGCAGTTATAAAAAGAGAATAAGACCATGTATTTTGCAGGAACATGGATGGAGCCAGAAGTTATTATCCTCAGCAAACTAACATGGAACAGAAAACCAAATACCACACATTCTCACTTATAAGTGGGAGCTAAATGATGAGAACTCATGAACACAAAGAAGGGAAGAACAGACACTGGGGTCTACTTGAGGGTGGAAGGTGAGAGGAGGGAGAGGATCAGAAAAGATAATTATCGGGTACTGGGCTTAATACCTAGGTGATGAAATAATCTGTACAACAGACCCCCGTGACACGAGGTTACCTATGTAACAAACCTTTACATGTATCCCCCAACCTAAAATAAAACCTTTTTTTTTTTTAAAAAAAAAAAAAAAAAAAAAAAGGAGCCCGTAAATCCAATTCATTCCTTGGCCAACACATAATGACAGCCCTGAAAGGAGAGATTAAAAAGCTACTCTCAGTTGTTAACTACATTGCTGACCTCATGTTTTCTTTCTTTTTTCCTTGAGAGATCACCAGTCAGTGTCTCATGATACCAGCAGTTACCATTTACTGTGTGCCTAGTAAATGGCACCACACTGGATCCTTTCAGCATGGTACTTTATTTTATCCTCAGGAAGAGCCCCTGTCAGTGGCGCATTCTTCTAACCTCTAGAGAGAATTCAGTACCACTCTCACCTTCTTCCTCTCTAAAAAAATAAAAATAAAAAAATAAAAAAAAACACACACACAGAAAAGAAAAGAAAAGAAAAGAAAGAAAAGTAGCATTTGTATGGACATTGGGATGGAAGCTTCCCAAGTTCTGGGATGCCGCTTCAGCATCAGAATGGAGAAGTTCAAAGACTCTCAAGGCCACATACCAAGTTCTCTAGGGGTTCTTCTCTCTCTAGGATGTGCCTATCAGTGTTCAGACAGAAGGCAGCAGAACACTTTCAAAAGGATTTCACTATGGAAGTTCAAATGAAAGAACTGTATTAAAGGTGCAGGTGGGGTGAAAAGAACCATGCAGGGATGTTGAAGTATCCAAGGACTAGCAACAGCAGGAGTGTTTCACCATCCCAAAGCCTGAAAAGGAGGAGAGGCAGTGGTGGTTGCAAAGTGCAGTGAAGAATTGGAGACTTGGCAGAGGGACCAGCCTACAGGAGCTACACCTGCAGAAGAGCTCAGACACTGCCAGAAGTAGGGAAGAAGCCAGGATTGTGAATCACCTGACCACCCTCTTCTACCTTTCAGTCTCCTATTTATACCCCTCACTGGTCAAAGCCCATGACTCCAGGTGCCCAGAGAGCCTTGGTGATACAGTGCACAGAGATGAACTTCTTGGGCAAAACTCAGAACAGACAGGGATAGAAGATGGATGGGAGCCAGGAGAGAGGGTGGGAGCAACGGAAATCAACCAGCACAGGGCTCCCCTCCCAGATCTCTTCCTTCTCTAGAGTCTCTCTAAAACTCCGCACAGCTTATGCAATAAAACTGGCTCCCTGTTTTTACAGGTTCCTTGAATGCATTCAGCAGAAGGAACATTTTTCCAGAGCTGTGTGTAATTTATGCACAAGGAACCCTTGAGTTGCAGAAGTGGCCCAGCTCCACTTCGAAAAAAATTGCATGGGATTTTGGAGTGAAGTCCTTGGACTGATGAACAGAGGGTTTTTGCCACAGTGTCCCTCTCCAAGTCCCTCTCCTAAACTTGCAACAGCAACAAACAGCTAGTGGAGATTTAGGAGTTCAAGATTCTAACCTAGTAGCTTTCCAGCTCATCATGAGTTAAATACTCTTCTTACCCCTTTAGAGGTAAGAATACTGAGGCTCAGAGCAATTGAGCAATTTGCCCATGACAAGCCTTAATAAATGTGGGATATTCTAGCTCTGCCCATCCACCTCCAATGCCCATGCCCTGTCATGAGCACACACACCTGCACTCCCCTGCCTCTCAAGGCCTCTTCTTTAAGACATATTTTCACAGCAAGATCATTGCATTATGGAGGAAATGCAACATCCACAATTATCTTCCTTTGATCCTAGCAAACATCATTTTCCTCTGACCTTAGCTGGGAACTAAGCCTGTCACAATCATGACTGGCTTACTCATGATCAAAATACTCAGTGTGGCCAGAACATGCAGCTCGGCAAACTCTAAGGAGTCCCAAATATAACAACCTACTTTGCTCTGCCCAAGAAACAGAGACTGGCCCCAAAGGACTGATGCTGACCCTCTGCATCTGGTTTAGTTCCACAAAAGGAACCTAGGCAATCTTTTAGCATCATCCTTGTAATATTATGCTTAGAAAAATCCAGGCAGTCTAAATTCCTCTATACATACTACACATTCTTGTCAAGATTAATCCTAACAGAAGCCAGGAGCAAGTAGGACCACACATTCCACAGGCCTTGTGTGTCCCCTAATGTGGTTTGTAGATCAGCCTGAGACATGCCAAATATATTGGGTAACTGAAGAGTCTTTTGAAAGAGAAAATTGAAAGAAAAAAAAAACATAAAATTTGCAGTGCTGTACCATGGTTTTCAAGAGACTCATTGATCCCTTTTTATTTCTGCTCTGCATCACTGTTTCCTAAATTCGGTAGGAATCTTGCACTTTGAGCCAGACCCTTCTTTTTTTAAGGGCTGTCCTGTGCAGCATCCCTGGCCTCTACCCACTAGATGCTAGTAGCAGCTCCACCCAACCATGTGAGTCATCACAAGCAACAATATCTCCCATCATTGCCAAATGTCTCCTGGGGGGTCAAAATTGAGAACCACTTGTGAACCATATCTGTACAGTCTTGTCATGGTGAGAGAGTCTACTCAGCACCCCCAAATCTACTTTTTCCAACTGACCTTTATTTACAGAAATGACCCCATAGCTGCTCCTCATTTCAGGTATGATATCTGTTCCCTTGTGAGAGTCCCAAGTTAAAGAGACTCCATCCTGGAAGGTGTACAGGAATAGCAAGAAACTGTGCCCTCATCCAAATTCTCTTTTACTATAGTCAGGATTTTTTTTTAATGTTGTCTAAGATACAAAAATCACCAAGTCTCCCATTTCTAAGAATTTACTCCAAGAAAATAATTAATAATGTGTGCAAAGGTTTAATTGTAGAAAGATCCTTGCAGCAAAGCTTGCAATATGGAAAATTGAGAAATAGCCTCAACATGGGTAAAATGAGCTGTGATACACTCATCCAATGAAACAGAGTCATAAAAAATGATGAGAATACACCACCAGGCACAAGAGCTTGCACCTGTAGTTCCAGCTGCTGGGGAGGACTGCTTGAGCTCAGGAGTTGAGGCCAGTCTGGGCAACATAGGGAAACCCTGTCTTTAAAAAAAAGAGGATGGAAATGTATTGGCACCATAAGATATTCACAAAATATTAACTAAACAAAGTAGATGACTAAGGAATATTTTCAGTACTCATTTCATTTTTAAAGTCTGTTTGCCCATATGCATAGAAAAAGTCTAAATTAAAATATTAATGGGGAATTTTAAATCTCTACTCTTTTGATCTTTATTTTTAATTTTTATAATAAACATTGTACTCATTTTACATAAAATATTTTATGTACGCTCTTAGGCTAGTTGCATATTATTTTGTTTCCAAAAATTGCAGAGAAAATGTCTAAGGAGAGAGAAATAAAACTCTTAGGAGTTGAAGTGTAAAACACAACATCATTCTTAAAGTTTCCTGGTGGCATACCTGGATGTCTATTCCAGAGGATTTTTTAAAGCAAGAATAAGACAAAATAATACTAGTTTATATGTTTTTAAATTGTTTCTTCCTAACTAGAACAGGGAGGGAAATGAGTCTTGAGTTTACATCATTTTATTGAATTTTTCTTAGTCCAGAACTATGAACCCAATGGGTTACTACAGTATGAAGTCATTCAGAACCAATGCATTTGTCAGATGGCAAAGGCATTTATGAGCAGCTATTTGAAGAAGACTGAATTCATGGCTTCACTCCAGTGCCATCATGGAGGTGGCAGAACTTATTGAAGTAAAGACTTGCCCAATATAGTCAGGGTTCCAAAAAATGATCTGCTAGCACTGAAAGGAGAAAAATCATAAACTCTAAGGGGTTGCATAGGTGCTCTGTCATTACAAAAGTGTTCTTTTACAAGATTGTGAGATGCTGCCTTGGTGGAAATAAACAAGAAAAAACAAAGTCTCAGTGATCTATTCCCACCACAGTTTCAGATAAATTTGGCACCACTGAGCATCCCCATTGTTACTGAAACAGAAAACACTCAGGTCTTACTATTATTATTACTCCAGAACAACAAAAAGAGTTGCAAGGATTTTCTACAGAAAACATCCAGGTCTTACTACATGCAGAACTAAAATTAAAGCACAGCCTCCTGAGATGTCCCAGTTGGTCAGAATATTGACAAATAATAACTAGAAGGTTAGTATGTGAGATGGTCAGGGCCCAGAAGCCATATATCCATCAATATATCAAGGTTTGTCCACACAAGGAGTTGCCCACCTGATTCCCCTTTAGGGTTGCCAGATAAAATTCAGAAGATTCAAATATAAATTTCACATAACAATCATTTAGTAGAAATCTGTCTCAAATATTTAACTGGGTGTCCTGTATTCCTTTTTGCTAAATTTGGCAACTCTAAATTATGAACTAAAAAATGTAAATGTGAGTCCAACTAACTTTTCGGAAGGCCATGCATATAATTTCTCATATAACAAGAAGTAATTGTTCTTTTGAGAAGGGATTCTTAGCTTCCTAAAACAGTTTTAAAGGGCCAAAGTTAGCTGGATGAGAAAGCCATTAGAGAATCTTTTGGGTGGAAAGTCAGAAGACAAGATCTAGCCCCAGGAATTCCAATAATCAGCTTTGTGTGACTTTTAGACAAATCACCTAAATCCTTTAAGCCTCTGATTCCACACTGGATTGGTGGTGGAAAGTATGTTGCTGTCTTTCTCCAAACTCATGGCAGACATTGCTAATAGATAGCAGCATTTCTTCCCACTGTGCCCCAGGGCAGCCTCAGAATTCTCAACGAAGTCTCCAGGTCCATCCATCAACAAGCATGTACCCTTGAGATGAAATCAGCTTGCCTTCCCTGAATTAAAGGAGCCTTTGTTTACCCTCCCAGTTCTAACAAAAGTTTGGAATCTCTTGTATTCTAATTCAATAGGCAAGGCTATACCTAATTTTGCACTCCCAATTAAAAGCAAAACTTGGCAACTGCCTTCTGAAATCGATATTTTACAAAATCAGAGCAGGAGTAACGGGTGCTGGAGTTCTGTTTGGACCAGGCCTTATAGGGCATTACTTCAAGCTGAGTGGCTCCAACAGCCCTCCAGGGCCTTGATGGAGGCCAGGGTAGATCCTGACACTGGCACTCAGTGAAGAACTTGACTCCACTCTGCTTCACGTCTCTGCTTCTTTTGCATCCATGGGCTTCTCATACCACTCACAGGTTTCCTTACCCTGTTATCTGTCTTTTCTACAGCATGGATTCTGATTTCTCATCATTTCAATCTCTGCTGGCATCTCCCAGCCCAGCTCTAGTTCATGACATGTTCTTTGCTTTAGCTCCAATTGCTCAATCCCTGCTGACTCTTTCTTCATGTCTCAGTTCAAATCCCCAGAGTGAGGATCTCATGTTTGGCAGGCCCCTGTTTACCAAAGAGCCAGCCTGGGGATTGGCTGCAGCTGATCCACACCCTCCTTTGGTCCCATCAGCTAGGACTGTGAATAATGGTATAAAGCACAGTTACCTGCTCAAAGCCCTTCAGCAGGAGATGTAGGCAGTTTTGTTTCATTTTTTTTTTTTCCAAAAGTGTGTCATCAGGTAGGCACTGCGATGTTCAGTTCATAATTTCACAGGGTCTTTGCAAAAACAAAATGTGGTAATATACGTAAAAAATGACAATTTTAGCAGATTTCCCCCAAAAGCAGACTCTGAGACAAGGACTTGAGTATAAGTGGTTATTTGGGAGTTGCAGGAAATACCAATAGGGTAGTGAGGAAGCAACAGAGCAACAATAACCGTGTCTCTAAGCTAACTGCCATGGTGGCTGACTGAAGCTCATCCCAAGGAGCTGCCCAGGAGAACGGGATAACACACACCGAATCAGCTCACCCAAAAAGGGAGGAAGCTGGAGTGTTTAAAGACCAACTCTCAAGAGTCATTGGCTGAGGACCGCTCTCAGGAACAATATTTTTCCAGCACTTTGGGAATGCCTTTGGTGCTCAGGTAAAGTGGCTTTTCAGGATTCTGAAAAAAGGCTTCAGGCACAGAGATGGAGACAAGTCAGTTAAAAATCTACCAAAGCACCCTGAATTGGTTAATGCAAGGGATATGGAAGAGGCAATGACTTCACCTGCCACAGTACTTGGTCAAACCTCAAATAAATGTTGGCCCCACAAGGGAAGGGGGTATTGTCTGCTTAGTTCCCTGTACCTGAAACTGCCTGGTGCATAATCAAAGCTCAGTAAATATTGCTAGGATGAATGAATGAATGAAGAAATGTCTATATAAATGAATGAATTATTTGGACAACTGTTGGAGATCTTTTCTATTTGTTTTTCTTCTCTTGTGAATAAAGAGGTAACGGGATGGGAGAGGGTAAAGGGGAGCTGGGAGACACAGAACCACCTTGTACCAAAAGAGGCCTGAGTTTTAAGACCAACTCTTTTTGCACAACTACCATGACTTAGGCAAAGCAGAACAAAACATCTCTCTCCTACACACTCCTCAAGTTGAATTTTAATGATTTTTTTCTACTATTTGCCCCTTATATTCATTTCAGTTTGGTTTCAGCTGCATAAGGTGTTGAGGGCTATATCTGTCTCCTTTCCCTGGTCCTGTATCCCCAAGGACAACCCTGAGCCCTGCTCTTACCTAAACCCTACACCAACAACATCACAAGCAAGCCTGCAGTCATTAGAGTTGTGAGGGGACAATATAATCCACCTCCACTGATAGGATTTGAGAAGGGCTTCCATTTAATCCCACTCCTCACCCCTGAGAGTGCCAAGCCAATTGAGAAATGCACACAGAAGCCACATATGTACCAAAATACTGGTCTTCCTACTGGTAGCACCAAATCAGAGAAAGCAACTTGGATATGAGGATGAAACAAACTTCCCAGTAGTTGCCTCCAGGTCTAGACCTGATTAGCATCCCAGAACAGAAACTTTTCCATTCAGCCTCAAAGAGAACAGAGGTCTTCCTCCCCCCAAATCAAGCTCATAGAACCCAAGAGAGGCCACATGTGCAAGTGACTTTTTACACACAGCCCACTCCCAACACAGAGCCCAGGGGGTGCCAGACTCTTGCCATCTCACCAATCAGAGAAATCCCTCCTCCTCCCTCCACCAGAAGGAGCCATGGAGAGGTAAGCCACTAATTATTAAGAGAGTGGAAGTTCCTATCTTTCAGAGCAGCAGGAACTCAGAGAAAGGAAAAAAAAAGTGTGCCTTCCCTACCACATCTATGAGAAAAGAGCCGATCTGAAAACATATTTACCTTTTAATTCTCAATGACCAGATAGGGGCAAGTGCACCACTGGATACAGTGAGGGGCTTGCTCTACAGAAGAGTCATTTTCAGTTCCTTTTTCCTCCTGCTACACAGCTATCAATGCATTCAGGTCTGTGCAGAAACCATACGTTCTTCACTAGCTAGGGCCGGACCTTCTGCTCCTTCATCTCTCACGTTAAGATTGTTAGTGAACTCTGCAGTGAATGCTCAGCCAGAGTTTGGAAATGTCATCTTACAAGCTCTAATATGTCAAGGAGAAAACTGTTTCTTTGGGAATGTTTCTTCCTAACCAAGATAAGAAAACAGTAATTTTGCTTTTGCTTCAAGGCATACTTTGATGGCAGGAGAATCCAGTTTACTTTTTAAGGTACTGACCTCTAGTGGCCAGCAACAATAACTACTCTATTAGAGACAATTTCCAGAGATTATGTAAAATCCAAGTGCGGGCTAGGAGAAACTTTAGAAATCAACTTTCTCTGCCCACCTCATATTCCAGAAGAGGAAACAGAGATCCATAAAGGATGAGGGCCTTGTCGGTGGTTGCTAAGATGGGACTAGAGTCAAGGTCTTCTGTCTTCCATGTGGATCTCCTCCCATTGCCTAGTATACATTTATTAAAGCTACTTAGCCATATACACTGTAATTAATAAACAATTAGAGTAAAAATGACATTTCAGTAACAGATAATCCTTCTGTGGTTTCCTGCAAAGCTTGATTGGATAAGTGTGAATAGAGGTATATTCGTCCGTTTTCACGCTGCTGATAAAGACATACCCAAGACTAGGTAATTTATAAAGAAAAAAAGGTTTAATGGACTCACAGTTCTACCTGACTGGGGAGGCCTAACAATCATGGCAGAAGGCAAAAGGCACATCTTACATGGCAGTAGACAAGAGAGAGAATGAGATCCAAGCGAAGGGGGTCTCCCCTTATAAAACCATCAGATCTCGTGAGACTTATTCACTACCACAAGAACAGTACAGGGGAACCATTCCCATAATTCAATTATCTCCCACTGGGTCCCTCCCACAACACATGAGAATTATAGGAGCTACAATTCAAGATTAAATTTGGGTGGGGACACAACCAAACCATATCAAGAGGTTTCAACCTCACTGGAGAGTAAACAGCTAGAGGGTGAGGATTTTTTCTTAATCATCTTTGAATTTCTAGTACTTTGCACCACATCTGCCATGTGGCGGCACTAAATAAATGTCAGATGGATGAATAAGTTGATGGAAAGATAAATTTTAATTTGAAATTAAACATCAACTAAAACCAAAAGCTACCTGTCTTGCTACTCAACTAGCAAATGGCAGATTTAAGATTTGAGGCCAGCAGTTCAGTTTCACACTAAATGCTACTACTCCTAAAAGACCCCTTCACTGGCCCGAGGAACCCCCTCCTACTAGTGACGACTTTCCCAGATTTAACAGATGCAGCATTTCTGGCTCTTTGAATCCACACAGCTGATTCAAAAGTAGGTTGTGTTTTTTCGGCTCTCACTCATCAGTTTGTGTTTTTTAGATCTCAGTCATACGTTTTTTAGATTCTCAGTCATAAGTTCTTGTCCTTAAATAAGGACTCAGTGAAGGCTTTGCTTTGTGTGTTGATTTGTTCCTTCAATCACTCAACGTATTTACTGAGTGTCTACTATGCACCAGGAGCTTTCCTGAGCAATGGAAACCCAGCAGGAAAGACAAAATGATGTGTCAACAGCTATGCTAGTGGTAAGCACTAGAAGGATAAAGAAAGAAGGAAGGCTTGTTAATGATGATGGATCCTTCTCTGGTGTTAGCAGAGACTCGAATTAGGAGGGAGTCTTGAAGGTCTCAAGCATACTTTAGTATCATGGAGAAAGTGTGAGTGATTCTCAGGATCCCTTGGAAAAATAACCCGGGCTGGCAGTGAAGAGAGAAAATCTCCATATAGGAAGGGGCAAACTTACGCTCAACACTGATCCCCAATCATTGTTCCTAAAATTTACTTGCCTTTTGAGAATTTTAGCAATCTTCACTGATACCATCATTCTTGCTCCTGAAATTATTCTTCTTTACTTTACCCTCTCATCTCGAGCATGGATATAAATTCTTTCTGTAATTCCCCCACAGCATAGATGAGTCTCTAAGGGAACAATTATAAGATTTTACAGATGTGTCAGAAATAAGAGGCAAAAATTATAACACAGAGAATTACTAAAAGCTGGCAACTAGATATGATGGCACTTGTGATCCACAAAATCTAGTCCACCGTCATGAAGTTGGCTGGGTCCTTGTAGTGCTACTGCTTTTCTGTCTGGCCCTAGTTGGACAGTACATGGCAGTGTCCATCTTTCCCTGCCAGGAAAATCCTCTAGTATGGCAAAGTCCCTCAGAGTCCAAGCCCCAGAGAGCAGAATGATGCATAGTAGCAGGCAACCCTTTGTCCTCTGCTCCAAATTCCATCTCTCAAATAGTGAGAACACAAGCAGCTACCAATTTATGGATGGATTTTACTCCAGAAATCTGTTTGCTAGTCAGTTCTTTGGAATCTGCCATGCATTTCCAAAAACATCAACAGTGACTGAGATCAGAGGCGAGTCCATGAAAATTCTATTTATACCCTAGTCCATCTAAGGATGTTGGAAACATAGCTTCTCAATTTAGCAGAACTCAGGAAACAAGTATAGATGCTCCTGGGTACTTTTTTTTTTTTTTTTTTTTTTACCAATCTATGCTCTGTACCAATATAAGCACTCAAACCCCCCCAGGTCCCCAAGCTTCTGCATCAGAAGGTAAAGCAAAGTTGTCTCTACCAGGAGCTGTGGCTACAAACAGCAAAGAGTTGAAAATTCTTGAGCTGGAATAGCAGAGAGGTCATTCTTATATTGAATCTAGCAAACTGCCTTTTTCCCAAGTATCTTTAGCAATTGCTGCATTGGAAGGAAGTACAGTACAATTTGTTGCATCACAGGGCATGAAAAAATGAAATATGGATCAGGCTGTGTAGGAAAGCAAAACCTACTTTTTAATCAGGAGGGTATTATCAGCTAATCCTCTCTCTGGTAAGCTCAGTAAGTCTCCTTGGATAAGATCTTGCTTCAATGGAGAGTCCTGTGAGCAACTCATCTTGATTATGCAAATGTAAGGCAAGTGGACACCCACTGCCCTGGAAAATGGGAATATAACATCATTTTCTGTGACATGACTGATGCTCCCCAATTTTCAAAATGCCCCTTGTGCTCTTTGACATACATTGAATAAATCTGCGAAGGGAGCCAAGAAACCTCCTAGAGGAAAAAGAAATTTTGATACTAATTTCTTTTCTGCTGAATTTCAATAGCATTAAAAACTCAGTGATAAACTTGGTTGGTTAAAACTGAGATTGATCAGCCAAAAAGGATACTTGCCTCTATGGAGGGGAATGCAACATGAGGAAAGGGAGTTTGTGGGCTGTGGATTGGTGACCATGGTTCAAACTAGAACTCAGAGGATGTTGGGCTCCAGGAGAGTCCATTCCTGGTTTAAATGTAACCTGGGATTGAGGTCTTAAAACCTGCTAAATTCTGGAAGCAGTAGCAGATCATATGGGTGTAAACCATATTGGAAAAAACAGGGTTTCTCAACCTCAGCACCCTTGACATACGTGGACAGATAATTTTTTTATGTTGGAATGGCAGTGTGGGGACAGTTCTATGCACTGTAGGATGTTTAGCAGTATTCCTGACTTCTACCCATGAGATGCCAGTAGCACTCCCTTCCCCCCACAAAGTTGTGACAACCAAAAATATCCCCAAACTTTGCCAAATGTCCAAGAGGGTCAACATTGGTTGAAAAGTACTAGTATAACCTGAAAGAGGGTAAACCTGGAATCTCTAATGTGAGGCAGCTGGTTTGACTAACAGGAACATCAATGTAGCTGAGAGCAAAATTGCTTAGACTTCTTGGGAACCATTTCAAGCAGTAATTGACTAGCTACTTCTCTCTCCATTGGCATTTGCACAAAGGGTTACCCTTTGAATCAAGTGAGCCCCTCAAGATTCATGAGCAATTCTAGATAGCAATGAAGCTTCAAGACGGAGACATTACATGTCCTGCTAAAAAGGGCATGAACATTTTCAAGCAACTACACAGAAAATGAAAGAGTTCTGATGATATTTGTACACTAAGCTGGTGAAGCAGGTCCTGCCAGTGAGATGCATTTAAGGGAAGTAGCTGGAGAGAAAAGAATATAAAAATTGTAGAAAAATATCCTTTTCAACAAAAATAATAAAAATTCACTACTTATACTGGAGAAGCAGTTTTCTCTGATATGTAAGAGCATCTCTAGTTAATTCAAATTATGACATGACTCTCTAAATAAAATGAATCTTACAGCATTTTATTCTCTATAGCTCCAACAGCTCTCTTAGAAAGTGAGAATGTTGTGAAATGCAGCAAATAAGAAGAAAGTGTGCGATTCGAAACAGATTGAAAATCATAGCACTAGAGGAAGAAAATTAAATGCTTTAGTATCTATAAAATAAAAATGGGCTACACAGTCAATGTATCTGAGTCAATAAGTATTTCTCTCTATACTATAAACCCAAGAGGTTCTAATTTGCTGGAGTTCAAGTTATGTTTGAGGGAGAGAGGTATGTAATTCAGTAAACTGGAAAAGATAAATCCAAATTGAAAGGCATGGTTATATAAAATTTATGATTCAAAAGTCATTCTTCAGCATCCAACTTGAACCTTATTTTAATGAGGTTTTCCCTTGTGATAAATTTTTCTTTCAGAGAGAATGAATCAACTACAATCAAAAGTAGTATAAAATTCAAAGAACCAGTAAGAATGACACATTCATCTAAAGCTACGATTGTGTTTCACATGTACAAGTGTGAAAGGCACATTTTAGCCATTTATTGACCTAAATAATGCACCACTGCAGCTTTACCCCAAAGAGAATATAGCATAGTAGTCTCATATTGGGCTCTATAATTTTTAGTGTTGTACAGTATCCTAGTCTCCCAAGAGGCTTCAAATGCATCATGCTTTAGTGGCATTATCCTCAAAGGCACTGAATGCATTTGCTTATTTTTTTTAGGTATACATGTGTCACATACTGAATGTTTGTGTTCCCTGCAAAATTCATATGTTGAAGACCTACCCCATAATGTGATGGTATTTGGAGGTGGGATCTTGGGAAGGTGATTAGGTTCAGACGAGATCATGAGGGTGGGGCTTCCATGATAGGATTACTGTCCTTATAAGAGAAAGAGAGCAGGGCTCACTTGATCTCTAGCCTGTGAGGACACAGATAGAAGGTGGCCATCTACAAGCCAGGAAGGGAACCCTCACCAGAACCTGACCATGTTGCTCTTTGTTCTCAAACTTCAGCATCTAGGACTGCAGGAAATAAATGTCTGTTGTTTAAGCCACTCAGTCTATGATATTTTGTTATGGCAGCCCAAGCCAACTAAGACAACATGTCCTTTAATCCATTTTCTGCTGCTATAAAATAATACCACAGACTGTATAATTTATAAAGAAAAGAGATTTATTTGGCTCACAGTTCTGGAGGCTGGGAAGTCCAAGATTGAGAGTGGCATCTGGCGAGGGTCTTCTTGCTGCATCATAACATACTGAAAGGATCATATGGTGAGCAAACTGTGAGGCAGAGAGAGGATGGGGGCAGAACTCATCCTTATTACCAGAAAACTACTCCTGTGATCATTAACACACTCCCTCAATGATAGAATTAATCCATTCATAAGGGTGGTGCCCCCATGACCTAATCACCTTTTAAAGGTCCCACCTCTCAACACTGTTAAGATAGCAATTAAACTTCAACATGAATTGTGGAAAAAAACATTTAAACTACAGCAACATGTAAAAAGTATGTCCCTCAGAATTCCATGTAAAAAAATCATGGCTGTATTTCATTAATTCATTCATTCATTCATATTTTTTCATTTATATAAAGGTATAACTCCTATAGTTGTTATTGTTGCATAACAAATGACCCCAAAATGTAGTGGTTTAAAATAATTATTTTAAAATGCACATGGATTCTGGGAGACAGGAATTTGAACACAGCACAGCTAGTTCACTTATCTGTGCTCCACAATGTCTGGAGTCTTTGCTGAGAGAACTTGAACCTGAGGAGGCAACTAAACAACTTGGGGCTAGAATCATCTGAATGCTTGTTCACTCTCATGTCTAGAGCCCTGGCTAGGACAAGTCAGACTAGGACTGCCAACAGAGTGTGTATGTGTAGCCTTCCCATGTGGCCTGGCTCCCTCATAGCATGGTGGCCTCAAAGTAGTCAAACTTCTCACATGGTGAGTCAGGGCTCTAAGTATAAATGTTTGGGCAAATAACATAGAAACCACATCATCTTTTATGGCTTAGCCTCCTGATTCAGCCAGGAAGCCAGCATCACTTCTGCTATACTCTCTTGGTCAATACAGTTACTAGTCCACTCAGTTACAAATGGAGAAAAGATAGACCCCACTTCTTGATAAAAGGGGTGTCAAAGAATTTGGAGGTTTTGTTTATAAAGCCACCATAAAGGCATACCAAGATAGAGCACAGGATGTTTATTATTAGGAATAATCAAAGGAATATGACCGAAAGTCTGTCAGAGTTTTAAAATAATAAAGAATATTTTGAAACACCTTATGTTAATCAGTTTAAAAAGAAAAAGGACAATTTCCTAAAAACATATGATATACTAAAACTGAAATGAGAAGAAATGTAAAACCTGAATACTTTGGTAGGGACTAAAGAAATTGAGTCTGTGGTCAGAATTCTAATTACAACCACCCACACACATATACCAGTTCTCAAAAAAAGATATACAAATGGCCAACACGTACAATGGAGCATGATGCTCTACATCACTACTCATCAGGGAAATGCAAATTAAAACTACAGTGAGATACCACTTCATACCTTCTATGATGGCCATAATTTAAAAAACTAAAAATGGCCAGTTGCAGTGGCTCACACGTGTAATGCCAGTACTTTGGGAGGCCAAAGGCGGGCGGATCGCCTGAGGTCAGGAGTTCAAGACCAGCCTGTCCAAGATGGCAAAACTCTGTCTCTACGAAGAATACAAAAAAAAGTAACCAGGCATGGTGGCAGGTGCCTGTAATCCCAGCTACTCAGGAGGCTGAGGCAGGGGAATAGCTTGAATCCGGTAGGCAGAGGTTGCAGTGAGCCAAGATCGTGCCGCTGCACTCCAGCCCGGACAACAGAGCGAGGCTCAGTCTCAAATAAAATAATAATTAAAAAAAAACCTAAAAATAACAAGTGTTGGCAAGGATGTGCAGAAATTGGCACTCTTGTACAGGGCTACTGGGAATGTAAAAAGGTGCAGCCACTGTGGAAAATGATTTGGCAGTTCCTCAAAAGTTAAACAGAATTGCCATACGATCCAGCAATTCCACTTCTAGGTATGTACCCAAAAGAATTGAAAACAGATACTCAAGCAAATACTTTCAGGCAAATGTTCACTGCAGTATTATTCAAAATAGCTAAAAGGTGGAGACAACCCAAATGTCCATCAGCAGATGAATGGATAAACAAAATGTGATCTACATATACAATGGAATACTGTTCAGCCTTAAAAAGGAATGACATACTGATATATGCTACAACACAGATGATCCTTGAAAACATTATACTAAGCAAACTAAACAAGATGCAAAAGGACAATATTGTAATAATCCACTTATATGAAATATCTAGAATAGGCAAATGTATAGAGACAGAAAGTAAATTAAAGGTTACCAAGGGCTAATGAGGGAAGGGAGAATGTTATTTAATGGATGTAGAGTTTCTGTTTGGAGTGATGAAAAAGTTTTGGAAGCATAGTGGTGACAGTTGCACAACATTGCAACTGTGTTAAAAACTATTAAATTATACACTTTAAAATGGATAAAATGGCAAATTTCATGTATACACATTTTACCATAATTTTAAAAAAACTTATTAGACCCAGACAATTGTATAGAGTTCACAGAAATGATAAAGCTAATTTTACTTGAACTGTTACAGAGATGAGTGAAAGAGAAATATTAGTCTGCTTTTTTTTTTTTTTTTGAGGTTAGACTATCCTTTATCCTAAAATGAGACAAGAACAATACAAGGCTGATCTCAGCTAAGAACATAAATGCAAAAATTTCTAGAAAGTGGTAACTAAATCCAATATTAATTTTTGAAGTATCTTGACAAAATTGAGTGTATCCCAGGAATGCAAGCAGAATTTGACATTAAAATGCCTGATAATGCAATTCTCTACACTAACAGATGAAAGAATAAAAATAATATTTAATTATCTCAAAAGATGTAGAAAAAAGCTTGTGATAATGTGATCAAGATAATGTGATTATTCTTGATGAAAAACTCTTTAGCCAACTAGGAACACTTAACCAAAAGAATGAGATTTTTGTGTTATGATTTAAAATAAATTTGCTAGATTCATTTATTTTGCTTACATAAGAACTTTTGCAACTAATGGTGTTTTGGAATGATACTTTTTAATATTTTTGGAACTTAACAAGAAGTTGTATGATTCTTATGAATTAGTTCAGTATTAAAGATCAAAGAGGACATGCCCAGCTAGCTCAGTTGGCAGACCATGAGACTTTTAAAAGATCAGGGAGGTAATAATCAGACAGTTAATTAGCAAAAGAGTGGTGAACAAGTCCTTCCTCTCATGGCAGCTGACCATTTCAAGTAGATAATCTCTTACAGTAAACATTCATATTTTCTTCACTTAATAAACCTTGCAACATTTACTATGTGCCAGGACTGTGCTAAGCACTTTACAATTATTAACTTAACAAATTTCCTAACAACTCTCTCTGGAATAGTTACTATTATCAAACCTCAGTTTCCTACAGAAAAGGAAACTGAAACCTAGAAAGGTTAAGGAAGTTGACCGAGATCCCTCAGTTGTAAGACAGAGCATTCAACTTCTTTCTCTCTCCTCTCTTTCTGGTACTGTACTGGATATGGTGGACCTCATCAATTTCTCCCTGTATCTTTTACCTGCTCTTTCCTATTTTCAATCTCTCTGTGCCACTTCAATTTTTTAAACCTATCTTTTGCATCTCTTCAGCTCTCTCATCTACAGTTTAGCACATTCTTTGACTTTTATCTAAATTTGTGACTGTATTATTTATTTCTAAAAGTTCTATCTGGTTCCTTTTTGAATTTGTCTGATCTTTTTGATAGTGTCTCACTCTTCTTTCATATTTTCAAATCCTCCTTGCATCTTCTTGAATATTTGGTCATTGTTATTTTTCCACTCTCCATCTGATTATTGTATTGCAAGAAATTCTTGAGTATCTACTAGTGTCCTCTGGTTTGTCTGTGGACTCTTGAGTGCTTCTCTTGTGTTGTCTAATTTTGGGTTGTGAGCTCATCTTCCTCTGTGTTTATTTGTGGACATCCTGACTTGTCCAATTGAAGGTGTGTTCCTCCAGAAAAGTTTTGTAATAACTTCTGCCTGGCACCCCATGGGGATACAGTAGACAGAGGCCACTTTTTAAAAGTTGTCACTTAGGGGCCTCCTAAAATATATAAGGAGCATAAATAAGACAAACTGCATGGTGCAAACCAATGGTTGTAAATTCTTCATATTTTTCTCACCACATGCAGAATACAAGCCAAGACAGACAAGTGTTCTTATTGTCTTCTTTAACCAGCACGAGATAGTAGATCGTCCCCTTCAATTGGAAAATACATTCTTTCATACAGTTGTTCTTGTATTACTCCTTTGGTAAATTATACTTTTCCATTTTCATGGTTCTCTCTTTTTACAACTACAAGCATTAAATTTCTTAGCCTGAGATCCTTTAATGTTTTTCGTAATGCTTTTCTGTAAGGGCAGTATGCTAGCTTTTTCATTGGAGGATCCAGAAATGTCAGTATGTAGGGTCTGTGCTTTATAATATTCAGTTTTTCCAGAAAATAATTTTCTACTTTCTCCAGTTTTGTGCAGGTAGAGGTAGGATGGGGGAGCCAATGGCATGTTCTTGATTGTCTAAGTTCTTGAGAAAGCTTCAGAAAGGGCCCTGCAACATCTTCATTTCATATACAGTTTTCAGTCCTGAGACACACTCACTTTCTGCAGTACCTGGGAACTCGAGACCAGAGAGTCTCTAGTTTAACTTCCCTAGAAAAGAAACCCCCAATCTCCTTTGGGCAGCAGCAGATGAGGCAGATGTGGAGGACAGACATTATGCCTGAGGAATGGCATTTTTCAGGCTGCCAAGAAAAAGGATCCTGAGGATCAATCCCTTAATATACAGACTTTCAAATCTTCCTGCATTTTTAGCCCCATATCTCTCCCCACCTTTCTTAGTCTATGATTGTATTCATTTCCTGGGGCTGTTGTAACAAAGTACCACACACTGAGTGGCTTAAACAGCAGAAATTTTCTCACAATTCAGGAGACTAGAAATTTGAAATCAAGGTGTGGCAGGGTTGATTCTTTGTGAAGCTTCAAGAGACAGTCTGTTCCAGGCCTCTCTCCTCGCTGCTGATAGCCTTGAGTGTTCCCTGGCTTGGAGATGGTGCTCTCCCCATGTCTTCACATTGCCTTTCTTCTATTTTGTCTGTCTCTGAATCCAAATTTCCCCTTTTGCAAGGACGCAATCATCTTGGATTAGATCTCACTCTAATGACTTCATTTTAATGTGATTACCTCTGTAAATACCCTATCTCCAAATAAGGTCCCATTCTGAGATACTGAGGTTAGGACTTCAGCATCTTTGGGGGTGACAGAGAACACGATTCAGCTATAACACTGCTGCCCCAAATCCTGGCACAGTAAATCAGCTCATTTCCTCATATTCACGCCTACCTGCACACCCCATCATACACAGACACACACACACATACATACACATACAGAGACACAAACACAACTACACTGACACATACACATGCATGCAGGCTGTGTCAAAAAATGTACTCTGGATTTGTTTTAATTAGGTATGGTAAGACACACAGACACAAACATGATTGGCACAAAAGAAGAAGTTTATACTTAACAGATCCCTAGAAACAAGAAGCATGGTGTCTTGGTTCGTTTTCTGTTGTTGTAACAGAATACACAGACTGGGCAATTTATAATTAACAGAAATTTATTTCTCACAGTTCTGGTGGCTGGGAAGTCCAAGATCAAGGGGCTGGCATCCTGCAAGGGTCTTCTTGCTGCACCATCCTATGGTGCAAGGCAAGAGAACATGATAGCAAGAAAGAGAAAGAGAGAAAAGGAGGCCAAACTCATTCTTTTATAAGGAATCCACTCCTGCAATAATGGCATTAATTCATTTATGAGGGCAGAGCCCTACAGCCTAATTGCCTCTCATTAGGTCCCACCTCCCAACACCATTGTGTTAGGGATTAAGTTTCCAATACATGCTTTTGGGGAGACACATTCAAATCATAGAACATGGCATGCCACACAGGACCACATAGGGAAGAACCAGTGTTGGTCAGAAGGCAGAAGGGAGACAGCAGAGTACAGCACAGAGCCTTTACTAGGGTTTTCCCAGGAAGGAATAGGTGAAGCAGGGTAGGGTGCTGCATAAATTTAGGAGTGGACAGCTTGAATAATCGTGGTGTTCTCTGGGCTATAGTGGTCTGGTATCTGGACCTGGGGTGACTTAGGACAGGAGGAATATTGGCTTAGTGTGTGAGAGTTTGATAATGGAGATGGTTGGTTGTGTGGGCTCTGGATTGGTTGGCTTGTATATCAAAGGAGACTTTGCATATTTCAGGGGAATCATTTGCTATCTCTAGAAATTAGCTAACATAGGAGAATCCGTTTCTCTAGAATCAAGGCTCCAAATGCCAGAGCATCAAGAATACAGAAAATAAGAAAATACAGTCAATACACATACACACAAACATACACACACCATACACACAGACACAGATACACACAAACACATGTGCACATACACACTAGTCTATTGGAGTGTGTTTCCTTGGCTCCATTCATTCTATTACTCTTCCAGCTACTTTGCCTCCTACCTCTCCCTCTTTTTTTTTTTTCAACTTTTTTGAGCCATAACATTTATATCCGTTTTCAGGAATTGCAGTGGGATTCACAGAATAGGCAAAGATTAAACTTGGGCATTCAATCTTCCACTTTTAACTGGAAAACACTCAAGTGCAACATTTGTTGGTACCCTGCAGCACCTCCACAGAGCTTTTGGGCTGCCACGTTAGACAGCTTCACCATGTAATGATGACATTTTAAGATTCTAAATCGCCCCACCTCTGAGCCTGTTCTTCATTGGAAATGCAAGACGACTAGATGACATGAGGGAGGGGCGGCTCTTAAGGCTTGACCTAATTTCCAGTGCTGCTCATGTTGATTTCTCTCTGTCCTTCTCCTGCAGGCTGTGCATCTCTGCTTACCCAGCATGCTTGTACTCCACTACTGGAAGTAGCCTGTCACTTTAAAGGAAAAAAAAAAAAAAGGCACCGAGTGACCTTCCTTAGGAACGGGTTGCTAAGCTGGTGTTTTTGCTCCAAGACATGGCTGCAGCTTCCCAGGGAGGAGCCCAGGGGCATCTCCAACACTCAGCCTTTCCCTCTGGACCCTTTTAAAAGATTCAACAGCACCGTCTCTCTCCACTTCCATCCTAGAATGTAGAATCTGCAAAGTGCCTTTTGTAAAGTTTCTTAAGGTAAATCAGTCCCTAACCGGACTTTGGGCTGCAACAATGATTTCCTGTTTTCAGTTACCCGGCTTGAAGTTCAGCCTCTCCAGGATACCGTGAGACTGGATTTAATGAATTGTAAATTTAGGGGCTCTCATCGTTATTTATGTTTTTACTTTCTGAAATGGGAACATAGACCATTACTTAGCAGCTTTGATTTGAGCTGCTATCTGGTATCTGGTTTGCAGGAAATGTAAGTCCAGTTAGTTCATCACAAGTCCTGAGTGAAAATGTTCTCTGACGAAAGCTCTGTGAAACATTAGCTGTGTGTTGCATTTATGGGCCTTTTAGTTCAAACTGGCTTAAGGGGAGAAGCACTACTTACTGCAAAATACACTTTTCTTGGTATTAGACAGAGAAAGGGCTACTAACCACAGTGCTGAGAGTTGCTGTGCTTTCCAAAGACTTCAAGAAAATGTACTGGCTACAACTTAAGCTGATTGTTTGTTTCCCTTCATTGCAAAGAGGTGCTATGAAAAGCTAATAAAGTCAAATAAGAAATATGTTTGCTACTGAATTTTCACATAACCTTTTCTGCAAATAAATTCAGCACCAGCATGAAATCTCTCTCTCTCTCTCTCTCTCTCTATATATATATATACACATATATATATATACATATATATACATATATATATATACATATATATATACATATATATATGTATACATATATATATACATATATATATGTATATATATATATGTATATATATGTATATATATATATCCTAGAGCTCACTTATAGAGTCATTCATTCAAACATTTATGGAGCATCAACAATGCACCAGGCAATGAACTTAAGTTTAGAGTGTGCAAACATAAATTAGTCTAGGTCAGAAGCTCAGAGTTTGCAGGGAAAACAGACCTATAAACACACGATAAGAGTACAATGAGCTAAGTGCCATAAGAGATTTATAAAAACACTGAGAGCACAGTGGGATGACATCCAGGGAGGAGCTTCCAGCACTTAGCACATCATGTAAATGCACTGGTCATATATCACATAACACAGCTCAAATATGGTACTCATATGTACTCTTCAAGGCCAGTGTATATTATATTGAGCTGATTAAATGATTCTATAAAGCTATTTGTCACTAACCTTATGCTAAGGGAAACTGCAGCTGGAATAACTTGTAGAATAAGATAATGTACTCCAAAAGAATGTATGTGGCACCTGCCCAGGTGTCCAAGCTCCAGGATGGAACAGAAAAATGTTCTCAGGGTGTGAGGAAGAAAATACTCATGGGTAGAAGTGCAGGAGGTTTCAGAAGCACCATAAATGGAAACAGCAAGGCAACTGCCCTGGGCCTAGCTGAAGGGAGGGAGACATGAAACATGAGTTACGGTAACTGGGGGTTGAAGATTGGAGCTGAAGGTGGGTGGGCTTGAACATCACCTAAGGTCTTTCTCATGACTCCTCTTCTATCCCCCAAGCTCTTTTCCCTCCTCATTCCTTTTTTCCACTTTCCCTCCCCAAAATCACTTTTTCTTAGTAACAAAACCTACCAATATTGAGAGCCCAGTCTGTGCTAGGCATTTTACTACACACATTTCATCATTTAGCCTTTATAAATTAATCATCCTTCAAGGTAGGAAGTATGATTGCAATGTTGCAGACAAAAAAAAAAAAATGTGTCTCAGAGAAGGGAGGGCATTGTTCTAGGATCACACAGCTAATAAATAAAGCTGAAGTTGGAACTCAGGTCCACATATTCCTTGGCAAAGAAATATGTGGACCACTCTTCCTATAAACCCATGTTTTTGCCATCCTGGAGTAAGGCATATATATTGTATGATTTTTTAAGCAACCAATATGGAGTTGAGACGCATTGTATCTCAACCTCCAGGTATGGCTCTGATCCACTGATGACTCTTAGGAATAGTCCATTTATTCAGATGAAGGTGTCAGTACTTTCCTTGAAAAAATATGTCTGGTTTTCTGCACTGAGTAAAATAAGTCACTGGCTTAATGCAGCCTAAGCCTTTTCTCACCAGTGCAATGCTTCACAGCTTTCAACTGTAAATATTTCCAGAATAGTGGGCTATTCTGGAAAGCATAGAATAATTATTGATGCCATTGCAAAAGCAAGAATAAATGGTGAGATGGAGGGGTAGAGTGGAGTGAGGGAGGACTTGGGAGTCACAAAGTCTTGGGATCAAGTTCTGAATGTGACGTTTAATAATTATAACTTTGGGAAAATCATGCAAACTGTCAGAGCCTCAGTTTACTCATATGCAAATTGGGGCACATACTACTAAGCTAGACATGTTATTGTGAGGACTAAAGAGAACATATGTCTAGAGTTAGCACAAAATAAGTGTGCAGTAAATCATAGCTATTTTGATGTTGCCAATAGGAATATATCAACAAGTACCAATGCATAAGATGATGGCAAACTGCATATTAAAACCAGGCAGTATTGATTTATCTTTTCTTAGCAGCAGTGTTCACATAAAAAATAAATTTTGGCATCATTTGATTTCCTTAGAAACTCATTTAAAGGAAATGATCAGGAAAGAATGAGGAAAAAAGAAAATCCCATTACATTTTTCATTTTCTACTATTTTTTTCTTTCATATAAAGCATTTTTTAACTTATAGAGAACTTCTTTTAGTTACTAAAATATTTCACAGGTTTTTTTTTTTCCAGTTTGCAATGACCAGAGTTGTTCATTAGAGAGCTCTCGTGTACTTTTGCATTTCATCTTTATTATCTGCCCCCTCATTCACTCTAGGTTATCTTCTTGCCTCTCTATTTTCTTAGCTGCTTTTACATTTTCCTTCCTCTATTTTTTGTACCCTGTGATGAGGTTTGTAGAGAAGACAATAGAATTTCAGATTCTTTATTTCCCTTTAACATGCTAATTCCCCCGTAGGGTCAGTGAAACCTTGAGCTCAGATGAGCTGCTTAAATGACCTGACCAAGTGCCAGTTAAGATTTGGGTTCCATGGACATTAGAAAGGGCTTATGATTTGTCAGCCATATGCCTGTTTTTTCTCCATGTGTTTTCTCATTTAATTCTCACAGCAGCCTAGGAAAAACAGTGGAGCTTTAAATAGTCCCAGAATGTGGCTATGGAACCACAGCCAATAAGTCAGTGACTTGGTCATTCATTCGACAAGTATATATTGAATGTCCATGATGTCCCATAATCCTAGTCTCTGGGGGTAAACAATAAACAAAATAATGTTTCTGCCCTCTTGCAGCTATATTCTAATGGATATGGGCTGACATTAACAAGTAAGTATGTATGTTGAGTGGTGATAAGTATTGTGAAAAAATCATTGTAAGGTAGTTAGGGAATTCCAGGAGGGTGTTGGGAGGAGATCATTGTATTACGAATGGTCAGAGAAGAGCTCTCTGATAATAAAATTTCAGCAGAGACCTGAAGAAAGTGAAAAAGCAAGAGCCATGCAGATATATTGGGGAAAAGGAGAACTAGGTAGCAGGAACCGCGGCTGCAAAGGTCCTGAGGCAAGAGGATTCAAGTGCAAATCACACAGGGCTTGTAGGCCTTGGAAAAAACTTTGGGTTTTACTCTGTTGACAAAGGGAAATCATTGGAGGATTTTGAGTGAAGCAATGTGATTATGTCACTCAAATTTTCATCAATTTGCTCTGGCTTCAATGCAGAGAATATGGTAGCCCAGCAATGTGGGAAGCTGAGAAATTAGGAGTTTCTTGCAGTAAATTTCAAGAGAGAAGATGGTGTTTGACCATGGTGATAATAGTGGAAATGTTTAGAAGTGATTAGATCCTGAATATAATTTGAAGCCAAAACTGGCAGGATTTCTGATAGATTCAGTGTGGTGTGTCATGTGAGACTGAGAAAGGAGTTAAGAACGACTGCAATGTTTCTGGCCTGAGCAAAATGGATTTCTGTTTATTACAACAGGAAAACTGCAGTACAAAGCAGGCTCAGGAGTAAAAGCAAAGAACTTTATTTGAGGTATGTCAAGCCAAGTGAAGGTGTCCATCAAGCAGATACTTGAGTCTGGAGTTCTAGGGAGATGTCTGGACCCAGGATGTAAATTTGGGAAGTATCAGCATGCAGATGGTATTTAAAGCCAAGACACATGGTGAGATGGCCAGAGGAATGAAAACAGGCAGAGCTAAGCCCCAGAGCATTCCAATCTTTGGTGGTCTGAGAGATGGGGAGAAACCAGCAAAGGAGTTTGAGAAGGAGCAGTCAGTGGGTAAGAGGAAAACCAAGAAAGAACTTGTCCCAGGAGCCAACTGAAGAAAGTATCTCAAAAGAAACGGATGGGTCACTTTCATCACTAAATGTTTCTGACCCTTCCATGCCTGGCTTATTTCACCCACAAGTGAGAACATGCAAATGACAAACATGGCATGTTCTCACTTATGTGTGGGACCTAAAAATCAAAATAATTGAACTCATGGAGATAGAGAAGAGAAGGATGGTTACCAGAGGCTGGGAAATGTAGTCAGGGGTCGGGGGAGGTTGTTTAATGGATACAAAAAAAAAAATAGAAAGAATGAATAAGACCTAGTATTTGATAACATAATGAAAGGACTATAGTTAATAATAATTTAATTGCACATTTAAAAATAACTAAAAGAGTATAGACGGATTGTTTGTAACACAAAGGATAAATGCTTGAGGGGATAGATACCCAATTTTCTGTGATGTGATTATTAAGCTTTGCATGCCTGTACCAAAATATCTCATGTACCCCATAAATATATACACCTACTATGTACCCACAAAAATTAAAAACTTAGAAAATGTTTTAAATGCCTCTGACCAAGTCAAGTAAAATGAGGGCCAAGAACTGATCACTGGACATGGCAATGCAGGGGTCACTGGAGATGAATCATTGGCAAGAGCAGCTGCAGAGCATGCTAGACCCCAAAAAATAAAAAAAAATAAAAAAATAAACTGAAAAGAGAGGGAATGTTTTGAGGGATTTTTCTGTAGTTGTTGAAAAATTGAGCAACAGCTAGAAAGAGAAGTAGAGTTAAGAGAGGGCTTTTTTTGGCCGGGCGCGGTGGCTCACGCCTGTAATCCCAGCACTTTGTGAGGCTCAGGCAGGCGGATCACGAGGTCAGGAGTTCGAGACCCACTTGACCAACATGGTGAAACCCTGTCTCTACTAAAAACACAAAAATTAGCCAGGCGTGGTGGCATGTGCCTGTAATCCCAGCTACTCAGGAGGCTGATGCAGGAGAATTGCTTGAACCTGGGAGGCGGAGGTTGCAGTGAGCCGAGGTCATGCCACTGTACTCCAGCCTAGGCGACAGAGTGAGACTCCGTCTCAAAAAAAAAAAAAAAAAGGGTGGGGTACGGGGGCCTTTTTTTAAAGGAAAGGAAAAATTACAGCATTTTTTCCACTGGTAGCAATGAGCCAATAGAGCAGGAAGAAAATCCAGGTGAAAGTGAAGAATTGTCAGGATCAAGGGCCTGGAGGAGGAGGAATGATGGGGCCCAGTGCACTGTTGAAGGAGGGGCCCCATGGGAACATGGGGGTTCATAGTAGCAAGTGGAAGCAGAGGAGGTGGCGGTGGCTCAATGTGGTGGGAGGGGAAGGGGATGTAGAAGCCCTCTCTGGTCTTGTCTTTTTATTTAGTGAAATAAGGGCCAAGGTCAAGGGCAGAGAGTGCAGAGGGGCAGTAGCGGAGAGGAGCTGTAAAATGGTCCTTCTGGAGCTGGATTCCAACCAGTGCCATCCAACTCTAAGGGCACAGTAAAGGCAGGCTCCCGGGGACAGGGAGACCTGGCATCCTTCCTTTCCTCTGGCACTTATCTCCACCAACCCTGGGGTCTGCTGGGGTTCCTGGTGAATGGAAAGTCTACCCAGCTCAAACACTTCACTTACCATCACGGCCAGCCTCTTATATATCCATAGTAAGAGAAGCAATATTTCATTGATTTCAAAATGCCTGACTTCTTCATTGTTCTTTGTCAGGGCCCCATCCCAGCCAAAATGAATCCCAGGGAAGAAAAAGTAAAAATAATTACAGAGGTAAGTGGCCACTTTGATGTCCTCTAGGGATATGTTTGTGTGTGCATGCTTATGTTACATGTGTTTGTGAATGAGGAAGTTAGGCCAACCAGCATCTATTGCACATGTTAAAAGAAAAGCTTTACATGAATTAGATTCAACAGAGTCTAATGGTACAAAGAACGATTTGTGAATTGGATAGCCCTCAGAACCTGAAGAGATTCAGAGAGCTCTGCTCTGCTCTGTGGGCAAACAGCATCTATGGACTGAAGATGGAAGTGGAGTACAGAAACAGCTTGATTAGTTACAGCTCAGTGTTGCCTTATTTAAACACGGTCTGATCAGTAGGCCACCTGTGATTGATTGACGCTCAGCTGCTGTGATTGGCTGAGACTCAGCTACCTGCTACAGAAGCATACTCCTAAATTAGGCTTTCAGTTAGTTTACTAAGATTGCAGTTTGTTATGTAAGAACTCAAAGTACAGAGGTATCCTCAAGCCACATTTAGTTTAATTTAACACACACCTACTAAATGCACCCTGAGGGTGCTATATCAGATACATGGTGGAGAAGGGGAGGTGGATGTTGAAGGAAATGCAGTCCTGCTGACATTCCAAGGTCTTACCTCTACCTGAATGCTCTAAAGCTGTTTTGTCACTGTTCTATGAACTGACACACAGCAGCTCTAAGTTACTACCTATTATTGGGCCTAGCTCTGCCTGAAGCACGCTGATTTCTAAAGACATTCAGAATGAAGGTAACAATTGTAGACACCTGCTAATACAAGCCTCTGTCCTGCAGTCCTGCAATTTCTGACTCATTGTATGTAAAAACTCATTAAAGCACTGCCCACACCAGAGAAGGGAGGCTGTCTAATTTGGAGACTGCAGACCATCCAACAAAAGAGAGAGAATTCCTCTCAATCCTTACTTCTCTCTCGTTTCTAGGGCTCACTGGCTTGAGACAACAAAGACAGAAATGGAGATGATATGTGCTGTCCAATGCAGTGCTCCAAAAAGCCTGAGGAAACTCATTATGAAACCATGCAGATTAACTTTAAGCAAGATGGCTGGGCATGGTGGCTCACGCCTGTAATCCCAGCACTTTGGGAGGCCGAAGCAGGTGGATCACCTGAGGTTGGGAGTTCGAGACCAGCCTGACCAACATGGAGAAACCCCATCTCTACTAAAAATACAAAATTAATCAGGCATGGTGGGGCATGCCTGTAATCCCAGCTACTCAGGAGGCTGAGGCAGGAGAATCACTTTGACCTGGGAGGCGGAGGTTGCGGTGAGCCGAGATCACGCCACTGCACTCCAGCCCGGGCGACAGAGTAAGACTCCATCTCAAAAAAAAAACAAAAAAACAAAACAACTTTAAGCAAGATCAAGTACCGACAAACCCACATAAATTTATATTTGCTTATTCATTCATATAACCAAATATGTCTTGTGCCTGTAGTCCCTGGAAATACAGCAGTAAACAAAACTTGTGCCCTCATGGAACTTACATTCTATCTTATTTGAAGTCCTACTGGATGGTTAGAATAGAGGATGAAAACATCACGGAAAAGCAAAACATTACGTAGGTTTCTCACATGTCCATTCTAAGTCAGTAAAAACTTAGAATTGAATGAAAAGCCATGCTTGCACACCTCAGTATAATTATCTTCTTATAATCTAAGTTGGCGAATCCCCTGAACAAAGAACACTCCCTATTAGTCAGGCCCAAAGAAGGAGTCCAGAGTGAGGATGCAGCTCAGAGGACAAGTCAGAGATCAGGTCACATACACGAAGGAAAGGCCCAAACCAAGGCTATTCTCTCGTTCGACCTCATTTCCCTCCTCTGTTATTGCGGTTCATGTCTTCCCTAACCCCAGTGGCCAAGGGGAGTGGGGAGTAATTGAGGTCTGGCCCAGAAACCTGCATGATATTTCTTTGAAATTATATATCTTTAAAATTCATACTTTGTGTTCCAAATTTGTTTCAGTATAAAAAAAAAAAATCCTAATTTTAGGAAAAAAAATTCTAGTGAGTTTGGTGTACCCCAGAGAGGTTCTGTTTATCTTGCAACTTGTGCCCCAGTTGCAAACTGGGGCATTTGTGCCCCAGTTTATAAAACTCTAGGACTAAAAAACTTTAGAGCTTGTAGATTTTAGAACTTTCAGCTCTAACATTTTATGACTAAAATATTAGAAAGTGTAAGGTGGAAAGAGGAAATGAAGTTTGCGCTGTTAAAGAATTGTTTTCCTTTTCAAAAAAATCTGCCAAAATTTCCTTTAACTTGAAGCATTTGTGATGATGTAACATGTATCATTATTATCCTTTTCCTGCTGGTAAGGCTGGAAAGCAGAAAAACTTAACCTGTGAAATCCCTAATATGATTCTGATATCTGTCTTGGGCTGTGGTTCTCTGTCTGTCCTAGCAGATTCACTTGTTAGTCGCCTTTCTTAAGATTGTGACTTTTAAGAGCAGACAGCATGTGGCTTTCAATTCTGTGTCCCAAGAGCATGGAACATAGTAAATGCTCAACAAATGCTGTATGCATGAATGAGGACCTGGAACAATAGAAGATCCAACATCATCTCGTGTATGATGGTCCAGTATGGATAGGACTTTTCGAAAACATGTCTATGTTGAGAAGAGTGGATGACGATAGCCGCACAGATTGTTAACTGTCCCCCCACTCACACTCAGCATTACTGGATAGCAGCCCAGGGTCAAGATGGGGGTTTTAATTTTAATACCTAAAAGTCATACCTCTCTTCCTGTCTTAAGATTCTCTCCCTTTTGCATTTTCACAAAGGAGTTCATTGAAAATGATGAGGATGCAGACATGGGAAGACAGAATAAGAACTCAAAGGTTCGAAGACAGCCAAGAAAGAAACAGGTAAGAAGTGACAAGAAACCGTGTCTGCGTATTGTGTCATTGATCAACAACCCGCCTGCGTCCCCAGGGCCATACAGAATCCACAAGGGCAGCCTTCCTTCTTTTGGTACCAACTTTTGGCCTGCTCTGGGGGACTGTGAGGCGGGGATGCAGATGGGTGGTCCAGGGTGCAGGAGCCTGATTCAGAGACTTATAGATGAGCCTCACAATAAGGCGGGGGTCCATACTTAGAGCATTTTTACTCTAAGTTTTCTCCCATCTCCTGAGAGAGGAGTCTAGAAAAGATGGAAGGAGCCTGTTTTAGTGCTTCATTGAAGGCCATGGACTATGATGGGCAGTAGATGGCAGTACACGATTACAAATCTTGGGAAACTCCCTCTTTTTCCAACTCCAAGCCCAAATTCCGTCTTTGAGGCAGAAGCTAACTCGTTTCTCCCGAGCCTGCTGGCAGATCCTCCCCCACCTCTCCGCAGGAGTCCCCCTCCTAGGCTGAGAGCATCCGTGCAGGGTAAATCTTTTCAAGGTAAGTCCTTGGTAAGAAGTTGTGCTCTGAGAAGGGAGGCAGGGAAGCAGCTATTGTGGATGGGAGCTCTGCTTGGAACAATCGAGATGCCAGCAGGGGAGGGAGGGGAGGGAAGCGCCATTTTGAGCCAGCAGTCACGTGAAGGGGCTGCAGAGATGGGTGGCCAGGAGAGATGAGGAGGTCACAGGGAGACAGAAGAAACCTCCCTCCTAGCTCCCCTCTTGCTCAGCACACTCCTCGGGGCAATCTGGGCAGAGGAGTCACTTTCAGCCTTTCAAGGGAGGGTCCAGGTGGTTGGGGAGGTACTACTGCCTGCCACATGGGCTAGCTCTCTGGCCCCTCCTGGGGACTGAGGAGACCCACAGCCAGACACAGCTCCAAAGCTTTAACCCCTTCCTGTGGGGTCAGTCTGCAGCTCTGCACCCCAGGGCCAGGGGCCAGGGAGGCAGTAGATGAAAAGGGTTCAAGCCCTTAGCTCTACAGTCACAGGCACAGTAAGCAGTGGGTGACCAGTGCCAAGGCTGCCACGGAGCTTAGACTGAAGAGGAGAAAGGGGCAAGGATGGAGAAGGGAATATAACAGCTCTGAAATGCTGAGCAATTTATGGGCCAGGCTTGGAACTTTATAGGTTGGGAGCATTGCAAGAAATGTAGTTGCACTCCAGTATCAGAATCACATGGGGACTTTTTTTTTTTTAATAAGTTCCATCCCAGGCCATCTATTTACGTCAGAATCTCTGTGCTTTCTACAATGACTCATACATTGTAGCATCTCAACAAATGGGCTCTTTTTATTATATTTTTCTTTTACAGATAAGAAAGCAGTGTACAAGGAAGTTAAATAACTTGCCCAAAGTCCCACAGTCAATCTGAGTTTGGAGGCAAGCTTTAGTCTATCTGTCCTCAAAGGTGTTATTGCAAATTCTGCTTCCTTGCTTTCCTTCACTGAGAGTTTGGGGAAGGAACCAGAGGCTATTCTTGGGGGTGCCCAAAGGGTGGACTAAATATTTGCCCCTGAATTACCCAGTGACACTTTAGCTGCTGTTTGCAAACTATTTGAAGTTGGGAACAAACTGATTTTCCTGTTTCTCTTTCCTCCAAATTCCTGCAGAACTCTACACATTTTACCTAGAAAAAGTGAAAATAATCATGTTATTTGGGGATGCCTTGATAATTTCACAAAAGCATTTCTAGAGAAAGTCTGGGTTGGCACCTCTTCCCTGGTGGGTACCCACAGTGAGTCAGGTGACAGGGACTGTGGTTATCCAGATGTGAATAGTACTAAGGCCTGTCCCCTCACTGGTGACCCATCTTCCCAAGAGAAGAACAGACTCAAATAAAGTCCTGGGAGTCTCTGAACCTCTGACTTTCTTCCTCCAGCCACCAACTGCTGTCCCCAAGGAAATGGTGTCCGAAAAGTCTCACCGTGGCAACCGGCAGGAGCCTGTGCAGGAGGAGCCCAAGACCCACCTTCTGAGTATGACAGTCCGGAGAGGCCCACGGAGTAAGTGCCCCTCTTCCATTCAGCTGGTGCTTGTTAATTGCCTACTGTGAGCTCAGCACAGAGCAGTATAGGGATTTCTTATGGGTGTTACTTTTCATGCATTGCCACAGCTGCTCCACCCACTTTACCCCAACTTGGTGAGTGACTTTCTAGGTTAATCCCTGCCAAGGAGACAGGAAACATAGCTTCAGGATGTATTTCTATAACCACATAATATTCTTTGGATGTTTGTCTCCTCCAAATCTGAAATGTGACCTTCAATGTTAGAGGTGGAGCCTAGTGGGAGGTGTCTGGGTCATGAGGGCACAACTCATGAATTGCTTGGTGTTGTCCTCTAGTAATGAGTGAGTTCCTGCTCTATTCGCTCACAGGAGAGCTGGTTGTTAAAAAGAGCCTGGGCAGGCCAGGCACGGTGACTCACGTCTGTAATCCCAGCACTTTGGAAGGCCGAGGTAGGTAAATCACCTGAGGTTGGGAGTTCGAGACCAGCCTAACCAACATGGAGAAACCCCATCTCTACTAAAAATACAAAAAAATTAGCCAGGCGTGGTGGCGCATGCCTGTAATCCTAGCTACTTGGGAGGCTGAGGCATGAGAATTGCTTGAACCTGGGAGGTGGAGGTTGCAGTGAGCCGAGATCAGGCCACTGCACTCCAGCCTAGGCAATAGAGCAAGACTCCATCTCAGAAAACAAACAAACAAAAAAGAGCCTGGAACCTCCTCCCCTCTCTCTTGCTTCCTCTCTCACCATGTGACACACCTGTTTCCCCTTCCCCTTCTGACATAAGTGAAAGCTTCCTAAGGTCTCACCAGAGGCAGATGCTGGCACCATGCTTATTGTACAGTCTGCAGAATAGTGAGCCAAAATAAACCTCTTTTCTTTATAAATTACCCAGTCTCAGATATTCCTTTATAGCAATGCAAAATGGACTAACAATACATAAGTTAGAGAGTGTTAATTAGAATAGAAATTAAATACACAGAAACTCAAAGGAAGATGAAATTGTTAGGGAAGACATATGTGTTAACCTAGTGAGGCTTGAATCAGATATTTGGAAGAAATAAGGGAGGTTTCTGAGGCTCCTGGTGACCTTGCCATTGAGGACACATATACTTCTCCCCCTACACATGCCTTTTCTTCTTCCCCAGTACAATGAACATTAGGAATTACCTGCTCATTGTAGGCAAAATGACCACCCTTCAGGCATTGCTTTTAATGAAAAGTGGATTAGACAAGAGGAGAAGTGGTTACACTTTTTAATTGTTACATAATTGTTAGACTGTTTTCCCTATGGCAAAGTTGGGAAATAAGTAACTGTTGGAAACTAGAGGACTTTGGAAGCAAGTTGACTCTTAGATTGGAAAAATGTGGTTCTAATCTAAAAGCAGTGATACAATGAGAGCTGTTATGAATTAATAAAAACAGAACCAAAATTTATCTCATATGGCTGTTTCTTTTTCTAAATGCTCAAAATTATTTATTACTACCAAGGATTACAACTTGTCATTTCAGGCTGCCATAACAATACCACAGACTGGGGGGCTTAAACGCCCAACTTTTATTTTCTTATGGTTCTGAAGGCTGGACGTCTGAGATCACAGTGCCAGCATGGCTGGTTTCCAGTGAGGCCCTTCTTCCTGGCTAGTTGGTGGCCACCATCTTGCTGTGTGCTCACATGACCTCTTCTCTGTGCCTGCACTGGGGGAGGGGGAGGCTCTAGTGTCTCCTCTTATAAGGACACTAATCCTAATCCTATCAGGGCCCCTCCCTTATGATCTCATTTGACCTTAATTACCTCTTATAGGTTCTATTTCTAAATGCAGTCAGACTGGGGGAGAAGGCTTCAACATAGAAATTTTCAGAGGGGGGACACAATTCAGTCCTTAGCACAACTACTGGATATTTAATTATTTATTTTAAAATCAAGGGAAAAACTGCCAGAAGAGGTGGCCACCAGTCAAGGCTCTGTGACATAAAAAGTGGATTATTTTCTAACTCGAAAATGAAGAAGGTACTGTCCACTGTCACCATGGAGATGATCTATGCATTAGTCCCTTCCCCCACAAAAAGCACTATTTCTGAATTGGGGAATGGAGAGGTATGGAATGAACAGAAGGCTGAGACCTGCCTACTGGAGCCACACCACGACCAGCCAGTGTCTGGGAAGCCCTGGGTGGAGCTGGAAGCTGCTGATGAATTGGCAGCACTGATAAACCAAGACGAAGGGAAAACATCCCCAGCAGTGAGGGGTGGAGCACATGGTGGATAAGGAGCCTGTGGAGCCAGGCATCTGTCAGAAATGAGTAGTCAAAGCCAGCAGACAAAGTCAAGAGAGCAGAGGAAGTATTATTACACCAGTGGCATTAGAGCAGGAGACAGACAAGTAAAAAGGAATGATGAGTGCTGGGAGAAACAGCAGAGTGCAGGACTGCCCTAGGCAGGCAAAGGTAGCAAGGGAGGTGACAGAAGAATGGAGCCTCCACATATGGAGGAGTCTGCATGGGGAACTGTAGGGTGAGGAGGATTCCCAATTCAGGGCTTGGAAACACACAGATGTATGTGCAGAAAACACAGAGAGGGTCGAGAGCAAGATAGAAGCAGCCATGTGCTTTATGACCCAGTTGTGGAAATCACCTATCAGTCCTTTCGACATATTTGTTAAAAGCATGTCCCTAAATCCAGCCCACATTTAAGGGAAGGAAAATCAGGCTCCTTCTTTGAAAGAAGGAGTGTCAAAGAATGTATGGACATTTTTACTACCCCATTAATTTTTCTTTAAAACTCTTCTTTATCTCACTTTTCTACTCAGAAATCTATTATATTACATTACATAAAATCCACACTATCTTATTTATTCCGGGCTCTAAGACTCTATGCAATTGGGCGCCTTCCAGTTGTATTTTCCAGTCTTTTCCAGTGTGCTCCACTTTGGTTGACTCCTTACTGGCCTCTGAATGCCTCATGACCATCTCAGCATTCCTGGGCTTTGGTTCCCACTTAAAGGGAGTTCTCTACTTGTGTCTTTATTAAGCTTGTGATTGAAATGCAATTGAGCTGTTGCATTTAAGACAATGGGCATTGGCTTAGACAAGAGTGGGTACCAGTCTCTACCTATCTTACTCCCTTGGGCAAGTTCTCCAACCTCCCTAAATTTAGCTTCCTTATTTGTAAAACAGGGACAATAATAGATTGCGTGAACACTGCCACAGAGTTTATACTCCAGTTGTGGGAGGGATGAGAGAAAAACAAATGAAGTAAACTAGATAAACATAGAGTATGGCAGGTATGAGAAGTGCTGAAGAGAAAGATAAAGCCTAAGCTGGCAAGACTGCCGTGGGAGTGAGAGGGTGAGGTGCATTTATGAAAGGAAATGAGTGATCCCCAAGGGGAGAATGTTCCAGGCAGTGGTCTTAAGGCAGGAATGTGCTTGTGATGTTAAGCAACAGCCAGGGGGCAAGGGTGGTGGAGAGTGAAAAAGGAAAAGGAAAAAAATAAAATCAGAAGGGAGGAGGGGAGTTGTACCCAGCCTAGTGGGCCCTTTGACTTTTAATCCGAATGAGGTGAGCGTCATTGGAGGGTTCAAGCCCAGGACTGATATAATCAGATTTAAGGCTGAAGGCTGCTGTGCTGAGTAGACTTTGGAAGGAGTGAGGGCAGAAGCACAGAGAGCAGGTAGAGGCCAACAGCAAAAATCCAGGTGGGAATTATTGGGGAATGGGACTGGCGGGTAGTGGAAGGGGCGGAAAGAGTGTGGGAAATCTGGGTATTTGGAAGGTAGAGACAAACAGGTATATTTCTCGATTGAACAAGAATTATGAAAGCAGGAAGGTTGTCTCCATGGTTTTTGACTTGAGTCAAAAATGGGTAACTCCATTTTCCCAATAGAGTTTTAGAGTTTTCCCAATAGAGTTTCAGAGAAGGAAAAGATGGCAGAAAGGGCAGGTTTGAAGGTAGAAATTGAATGGACATGCAAAGTTGAGATGCCTGATGAATATCCAAGTGGACATGGATGTATGGATATAGGGGTCTGGTGGTTGGGGAGAGGTGGAGAGTGGAGAGGGATTCCTTGACCTTTTATCTAGAATGTCCCTTTCCCACCTCTGTCCTCTTTCCTCTCAGCTGGTTCTACTTTCCTTCAGAGCACTCATCACCTCCTGGCATTTTCCAATCAGCTGACTATCTTGATCATTAGAAGGAAAGCTCCCTGAGAGCAAGACTTTGTCTGCTGTATTCATTGCTTATTCCCCAGTGCAATATTTGGAGCTTGATAAACATATGTTGAAAAACTGCCGTGGGCATAACAACAAATGCTCGAGACAGGGTCCTGCCTCTGGTAACCATCATTCTACTATCTCTATCAGATCAATTATTTTAGCTCCCACATATGAGTGAAAACATGTGCTAGTTGTCTTTCTGTGCCTGGCTTTCTTCACTAACATAATGTCCTCCAGTTCCATCCATGTTGTTGCAAACTGCAAAATTTCATTCTTTTTTATGGCTGAATAATATTCCATTGTGTATATGCAACATGTTTTCTTTATCCATTTATCCATTGATGGATACTTAGGTTGATTCCATATCTTAGCTGTTGTGAATAGTGCTGCAGTAAAAACAGGAGTTCGGATATCTCTTTGATATACTGCTTTCCTTTCTTTTGGATATATACCCAGCAGTGGGATTTCTGGATCATAGGGTGGTTCTGTTTTTAGTTTTTTGAGAAACTTCATATTGTTTTCCATAACAGCTGTACAAATTTACATTCTCACTAACAGTATACAAGCATTCCCTTTTCTCTGCATTCTTTCCAGCCTCTGTTATTTTTTGTCTTTTTGATGAAAGCCATTTTAACTGGAGTAAGATATCTCATTGTGGTTTCATTTGCATATCCCTCATGATTAGTGAATTTGAGCATTTTTGCATATACCTGTTGGCCATTTGTATGTCTTCTTTTGAGAAATGTCTATCAATGTTTTTTGCCTATTTTTAATGAGATTATGTTTTATCTGTTGAGATATTTGAGTTCCTAGTATATTCTGGATATCAGTCCCCTTTCAGAGGAGTAATTTGCAAATAGTTTTTCACATCTACTGAACTGATCATGTCCTTTTTCCTTCATTCTGTTGATATGATGTATTACTTTATTGATTTGCATATATTGAACTATCCTTGCATCCCTGAGATGAATCCCACTTGATCATGAAGAATGATGTTGTTAATGTATCATTGAATACAGTTGGCTAGTATTTTGTTGATGTTTTTTGCATCAGTGTGCATCAGAGATACTGGCTTGTAAAGTTTTTTGTTGTTATGTCTTTGTCTGGTTTTGGTGTCAAGATAATACTGCCCTTGTACCATAGGTTTGGAAGTATTCCTTCCTCTGATTTTTGGAACAGTTTGAGTAGGATTAATAATAGTTCTTCAAATGTTTGGTTGAATTCAGCAGGGTAGCCATCAGGTCCTGGGCTTTTCTTTGAAGAGAAACACTTTTTATTACTGCTTCTATCTCATTACTTGTTTTTTGTCTATTCAGATTTTATATTTCTTCATGTTTCAATCTTGGTAGGTTGTATATGTCTAGAAATTTATCCATTTCTTCTAGCTTTCTAGAAGAAATGTATTGGCATATAGTTGCTCATAATAGTCTCTAATAATCCTTTGAATTTCTGTGGTATCAGTTGTTATATGTCCATTTTTGTCTCTGATTTTATTTATGTGGGTCTTCTCTTTTTCTTAATCTGGCTAAAGTTTTGTCGATTTTGTTTTGTTTATCTTTTCAAAAAACAACTTTTCATTTCATTGATCTTTTCTACTTTTTATTAAGTCACTTTCATTTATTTCTGCTCTGATCTTTATTATTTTTCTTCTACTAATTTCGAATTTTGATGTGCTTTTGATTTTCTGTTTCTTTAAGATGCATTGTGAGGTTGTTTATTTAACATTGTTCTACATTTTTGACGTAGGTATTTATTGCTATGAAATTCCCTTCTGGTAATGCTTTTGCTATACCCTATACGTTTTGGTATGTTGTGTTTCCATTATCATTTGTTCCAGTCAATTTCTTATTTTTTTAATGTCGTCATTGACCCAATTGTTGTTCTGGAGCGTATTGTTTAATTTTTATGAATTTGTATAGTTTTCAGAGTTTCTCTTGTTATTGATTTCTAGTTTTATTTTATTGTGGTTAGAGAAGATACCTGATATGATTTCAACTTTTTTGAATTTTTTGAGACTTGTTTTGTGGCCTGAAATATAGTCTATCCTTGAGCCCACGTGCTGAAGAGAAAAATGTGTATTCTGCAGCTGTTGGATGAAATGTTCTTTAAATCTCTGTTAGTTTCATTTGTTTTATTTGCAGATTTAGTCCAATATTAGTTTGTTGATTTTCTCTCTAAATGATCTATCCAATGCTGAAAGGGGGTATTAAGATCCTCAACTATTATTAATGGGAGACTTGTATTGGGATTTAGCTCTAATAATATTTGCTTTATATATCTGGGTGTCCCAGTATTGTGTACCTATGTATTTACAAGTATTATATCCTCTTGATGAATTGACCCCTTTATCATTGTATAATGAGCTTCTTTGTCTCTTTTTACAATTTTTGTCTTGAAGTCTATTTTATCTGATATATATACAGCTACTCCTGCTCTTTTTACATTTCCATTGCATAGAATAACTTTTTCTACCCCTTTATTTTCAGTCTATGTGCATCTTTATAGGTGAAGTGAGTTTCTTATAGGTAGCATATAATTGGCTCTTTTTTTATCTTTTTAACCCGTTCAGCCAATCTATGTCTTTTGATGGGAGAATTTAGTCCATTTATATTCAACGTCATTATTCATAGGGAGGGAGTTACTATTGCCATTTAATTATTTGTTTTCTGGTTGTTTTGTTAGTCCTCTCTTCCTTTCTCCCTTCTTCCTGTCTTTCTTAGTGTATAAGTGATTTTCTCTGGTAGTGTGTTAAAAATTTTTTGTTTTTTATTTTTTTGTACCTGTCATAGGTTTTTGCTCTGTGGTTACCATGAGGCTTGCAAATACCATCTTATAACCAGTTATTTTAAGCCGATGACAACTTAACTCTGATCACAATGAAAAGAAAATAAAAAGCAAAAACTGAAAAATTCTATATTTTAACCCTGTCTCCCCCCTGCTTTTTTTTTTTGTTGTCTCTACTGATATCTTTTTGTACTGTCTATCTCTTAACAAATTGTTGTAGTTATTATTTTTGATAGGTTTTTCTTTTAGTCTTCAGAGCTAAAGATATGAGTGATTTAAACACCACAATTACAGTGTTAGGGTATTCTGTATTTGTCTGTGTACTTATGTTCACTAGTGATTTTTATACCTTCAGATTTCTTATTGCTCATTAGCATTCTTCTCTTTTAGATTGAAGAACTCCCTTTAGCATTTCTTGTAAGATAGGTCTGGTGATGATGAAATCCCTTGGCTTTTGCTTGCCTTGAAAAGTCTTTATTTCTCCTTCATGTTTAAAGGATAACTTTGCTAGATATAATACTCTAAGTTGGAAGTTTTGTTTGTTTGTTTCTTTGTTTTCTTCAGCACTTTGCATATATCATCCCATTCCTTCATGACCTATAAGGTTTCCACTGAGAAGTCTGCTGCCAGATGAATCAGAGCTACTTTATATGTTGTTTCTTTTCTCTTGCTGCTTTTAGGATCCTCTCTTCGTCCTTGACTTTTGAGAGTGATTTTTATAGACCCTGCAGTAGTCTTAGGGGATTTGAATGTTTTGGTGTTCTTTGACATTCTTGTACCTGGATGTTGATATCTTTCTCCAAGTTGGAAAACTTGTTATTATTTTTTGAATAAATGTTTTACCATGAGCTCTTTCTCTACATCATCTTTACAGTCAATAACTCTTAGCTTTTGCCTTTGGGGCTAGTTTTTAGATCTTGTAGGCATACCTCATTCTATTTTCATTTTTCTTCTCTGACTGTGTATTTCCATATAGTCTGTCTTTGAGCTTACTAATTCTTTCTTCTACTTGATCAAGTTTGCTGTCAAAAGACTGATGCATTTTTCAGTTTGTCAGCTGAATTCTTTAGCTCTAGAATTTCTGCTTGATTTTTTAAAATTATTTCAATCTTTTTGTTAAATTTCTCTGATAGAATTCAGAATTCCTTCTCCGTGTTATCTTGAAGCTCCTTGAACTTCTTAAAGACAACTATTCTGAATTATCTGTCTGAGAGGGCACATATCTCTATCACTCCAGGAATGGTCAGTGCCTTATTTAGTCTGCTTGGTAAGGTCATGTTTTCCTGGATGTTCTTAATGATTGTTCATGGATGTCTGGGCATCAAAAAGTTAGGTATTTATTCCAGTCTTCATAGTCTAGGTTTGCTTGTACCCATCCTTTTTAAGAGGGCTTTCCAAAAACTCAAAGGGGATTGAATGTAGTTATCTAAGCCTGAGGCCACTGCAGCTGTTTTAGCACTAGGAGAGCCCTAAGCCCAGTAACACTGCAACTCTTGCACATTCCTAGATAAACTTCGATAAACTTAGGGAAGATAAAGGATCTTTGATAAACTTAGGGAAGATAAGGGAGAATTCCCTTGGTTCCCAGGTGAAGTCTCTTGCTCTCTTCCCTCACTTTCCCCCAAGCAGGAATCTTTCTCTGCATTGGGCTACCTAAAGTTGAGGGAGGGTAATGCAGGCATTCCTGTGGCCACCACAGCTGGCACCTTGCTGATCACACTTGCTGGGTCACACCTGAATCCCACAGGCTCCCAGGCTAGCATGGAACTGGGCTTGCCTATGACCCACAGCCACTACTGGCTGGCTGCCACTGTTGTTTATTCAAGGCCCAAGGCCACTTTAGTCAACAGGTGGTGGATCCTGCCAGGACTGGGTACATCCCACCAGAGCAGCAGATTCTCATCTGGTCCAAACTGGGTCTAGAAACACTGTTCAGGAGCAAAGTCCTAGAATGGAGGACTTCAGGAATCTGCCTCATGCTTTATTTTACTGTGGCTGAGCTGGTACCCAAATTGCAAGACAAAGTCCTCTGTACTCTTCTCTCTCCTTCTTCCAAGTGGAAGGAGTCTCTCTCCACACTGCACTATCTGGATTTAGGAAGGAGTCATGAAGCAGTCCCATAGTTGCTGCAGCTGATGTCTCACTGGGTTGCATGCCATGCCCACTGCCTCTGGGATCAGCATGGCACCAGGGCTTACCCAAGGACTACAATCATTGTAGCCTGACTGCCAGTGCAATTTATTTAGAGACGGAGACGATTTTAGTCAGCTGGTCATGAGGCTGGCCAGGACTCAGGTTTTTCCCACTGGGAAGAGGAAAGGATTCCCCTCTGGCCCAGGACTGATCTAAATGCTCCCTCCATGGGCACCAGCAGAATTCTGCTCACTATTGTGTTCCACTGTGTCAGCATAGCACTGAGTTCCAATGCAAAATCCCATACTTACTTCACTCTTCCTCTTCCAAGTACATAGATTCTTTCTCTGTGCTGCACTGCCTGGGCTTGGGGGAAGGGTGGTGTAGGCAGTGCAAGACTGCCCTTCCTACCCTCCTCAATGCATCTTTCCTTGTTATTATGTTAAAACTAGATACTGTGATCACTCACCTGGTTTTTTGGTTCTTATAATGGTGTTTTCTTACACAGATAATTGTTCAATTTGGTGTTCCTAAGGGAGGGATAATTGCACAGAAGTTTTTAAGTTTGGTATAGCCCCATTTGTTTATTTTTGCTGTCATTGCCTGTACTTTGGGTGTCACATCCAAGAAACCATTGCCAAATTCAATGTCATAAAAATTTCCTTTATGTTTTCTTCTAGGAGTTGCATAGTTTTAGGTATTATGTTTAGATCTCTGATTCATTTTGAGGTAATTTTTGTATATGATATAAGGTAAGGGACAAACTGCATTTTTTTTCATGTGGATTTCCAGTTTTCCCAAGATCTTTTGTTGAAGACTGCTCTTTCCCCATTGAGTGGTCTTTACACTCTTTTCAGGCTTTCAATTCTATTCCATTGGTCTATATGTCTGTCTTTTGCTAGTACCAAACTGCTTTGATCACTATAGGTTTGTAATATGTTTTGAAACCAGAAAATGTGAAACCTCCAATTTTGTTCTTCTTTTTCAAATTTGTTTTAGCTCTTTGAGGTCCTTTGATACTCAATAAGATTTTTAGAATGAATTTTTCTATTTCTACAAAAAAAAAAAAAGCCATGGGGATTTTGATAGGGATTGCATTGAATCTGTAGATAATTTGGGGGTAGTATTGACATTTAAAAAATATTAAGTCTTCCAATCTATGAACACAGAATGACTTTACATTTATTTGTGTCTTTCAGCAATTTTTTATAGTTTTCAATGTACAAGTTCTTTGTCTCCTTGGTTAGATTTATTCCTAAGTATTTTATTCTTTTCTATGTTATTGTAAATGGAATTGTTTTCTTAATTTTGTTTTTGGATTGCTCATTTTTAATGTATACAAATGCAACTGATTTTTGTGTGTTGATTTTATATCCTGTAGCTTTGCTGAATTCTTTATTAGTTCTAACAGTTTTTTTTGTGGAATCTTTAGGATTTCTATATACAAGATCATGTCACCATGAACAAAGATAATATTACTTCTTCCTTCTCAATTTGGATGGCTTTCATTTCCTTTTTCTTGCCTAATTGCTCTCAGACTTTAAATACTCTGTTAAATAGAAGTGGTAAGAACAGGCATTCTTGCCTTGTTCCTGATCTTACAGAAAAAGCTTTCAGTTTTTCACCATTGAGACTTGTGTTAGTGATGGGCTTTTTGTATTGCCTTTATTTTGTTGAGGTAGTTTCCTTCTATTCCTAGTTTGTGGAGTGGTCTTATCATGAAAAGCCATTAAATTGTAAAAAAAAAAAAAAAGCATTATCAAATGCTTTTTCTGCATCAATTGGGAAGATCATGCACTTTCTGTCCTTCATTCTGTTAATGCAGTGTATTACATTTATTGATTTTCAAATGTTGAGCCCATCCTTGTACTCCCCTCCCCTTTTTTAAATGTTAAGGGGAGAGTCGCATGTTTGGAAGCATGCCTGCAGGTAAGATTTGGTAACCTGAGCTAACATTAATACTCTATAAATGGACCATGAAGCTCTTCCTCATGACCAGTTTATACACACTGCTTACCTTAGGTGAGGTTTCCAAGGTGGAACCTCAGATTCAGTAGTCTCCTCAGCCATAACAAGAAAGTTTATGCTCACAGATGGATGCTGAGAAAGCTATGGGACTTTTTACGCTTGTATGGTTCAATTTTATTTTTGTTCTCTAAGCACTTACTGGTTTACCTGAGGCTTTTACCCTCCCAGAGTGGGGGATGGAAGCAGTGATAAACAGACAGACAGGCAAACAGATGATGAATCTGACATCTTGAACTCTGAGAACTTAAGACCATGTTCTGAGTTAGGCAAAAAGCTTGCAGGCATCGTGCTAAGGTCTTTATATGCATTATATTATTTAAATCTCAGAGCAGTCCTACTATGAGGCATTGTTTCGTTGATTAGGAGACTAAAGTTCAGAGAAAACCAACAGCCAGAAGTGGTGAGGCCAAAATTCAAACTCCAATATGTTGACATCCAAACCTATATTCCTAATTGCTGCACTCCAGCATCATTCCATAGCTTCAAACTGAACCCTCTTTGATCTTTGGATCTGATGGTTTACAGTTACCCATGGAAGGTACAATGGCAATGCTATGACCCAGCCAGCACTGTCAACAGTGGGTCCAGAAACCCACAGAGGAATCTTAATATGGTGCATAAAACAAGTTTAGAGTGTTCACCAGATTGATAATCTGACTGTGCTTCATTTTTTAAAAAACAGAATGAGGGCGGGCGCAGTGGCTCACGCCTGTAATCCCAGCACTTTGGGAGGCCGAGGCGGGTGGATCACGAGGTCAGGAGATTGAGACCATCCTGGCTAACACGGTGAAACCCCGTCTCTACTAAAAATACAAAAAATTAGCCGGGTGCGGTGGCGGGCGCCTGTAGTCCCAGCTACTCAGGAGTCTGAGGCAGGAGAATGGCGTAAACCCGGGAGGCGGAGCTTGCAGTGAGCCGAGACAGCGCCACTGCACTCCGTCCTAGGCGAAAGAGCCAGACTCCGTCTCAAAAAAAAAAAAAAAAACCAGATTGATACTCAGGTAGATCATCCACCTCTCTCTCCCTCCCTAGAACAGCCTGTTTCCTATTTGGGGTTTTCATTTATTTGTCTTAATTCTAACTATTCATCTCTCAAAAATCAATATATACATGTCATCCCCTTTGGAAAAGATCCCTATTCCCCAGAGTAAGCTGAGTAGATCTTCTCTTTGCTCCCATGGCCCTTGTGCCTGTGTGAGTATCCAGAGGCATCTTTTCATTGGTACACCTCCTCCCCTCCTTCACCAAACTAGCAGTCCTTGAGGGCAGAGCCTGACTTTCAGCTCTGCTTAGCATAGTGCTGGCATGCAGACGGCACTCTGAGTGAACAGTATCTCCAAGTGGCCTCTCTGCTTTTCCCTCTAGGCGTTGCTCTGCCTTAGGTGTGCTTACTTACACCATGCCCACCATGTCTTTTCAACCAAGTCTGCTGAAACATCTGGATCCACATGTTTGATTACTCCTTTGACCTTTTACTTCCCAAACTTCTCATGAGTCTGGGCTGCCCCTCAGTGATACCAGCCCAGCTCCTCACCTTGAACCTGTGACCCTCTGTCCTACAAGGCTCCAAGTATTGTCAAGGTCAGGCTGCATTTAGAGATGCAGAGACCAGCACCCCTAACCTATGGCCTCACACACTGCTTCGGGCACATGCCCAGAGGTGCCACCTCCCTAATGAACCGCACCAGAAACCCATGCAGTGAAAGCTTGGCTTCTAATCTGCTCTTCAAACATATATATAGTCATGACATTCCAAATAAAGAAAGCATTTCCCTGAACATGGAATAGTTCCAAATAAAATAAACATCTAGTTTAAAAGTACACACACTCCCCCATGATTCCATCTTGCACCATCTCTTGAGGGAGTAACTATCACACATTAAGTAGTTTCTTATGAACATAAATTTCTTCATTGCTAACATCTGTTTTCCATTCATTCATGTTAGTTTCTCTGATTAAACCATCATTTCGGAGCCAATTTGTCAGTATTGGTGGAAAAGAAAGTTCAGAGTCGAGTGAAATATGATGTAAATGAAAGGAAATAAAGTGTTTATTTTAGGCATACTTTTTAAAAGTCATGAGGACCTGGAGAGACTGGCCTGAGGTGGGAGGGGAATGTTATAAAGCACAGCATGAGACATAGAGGGGAGCTGCCTGAAGGAGCCGGGCCTTGGGGGTTACCTTAGTGCCCACCAGCTGGAGAATGGGATGAACATTCTAGTCCAAGGATGCACAGTGGAGAATGTAGGAAATGTCAAGACATTCACCAACGCTGCAGTTCACTACCTCACACAGTACTGGGAAGACTAAATTAAAGTACTAATACATATAAATAAATATTACCTATTATTAGTTGTGAGGAAAGCCAAGGCCACAATTAATCTGTACTCAAAGCCCCAATTCCCTACCCTCCTTTAAAGCAAACAAACAAAAAAAAAAACTTCTTTACAGCAAAATTCTTTCAAACTCATTTTCTCTCATTTTTGTCTCCAGTCCTCTCTTGAAATCACTCCAATGTAACTCACACTCCCACCCATTTATTGAAAATGTCCTTGCCAAGGTGACCAATGACTCACACATTTGCTAAATTCAATAGTCAGTTCTTAGTCTTTATCTTACTTGACTTTCACAGCATTTCACACACGCTCATCATTCTCTCCCACTTTTGTACTTGGCTTCCAGGACTCCACTTGCCTGGTTTTCCTTCTGCCTCACTGGCTGTACCTCTTTCTCCTTTGCTTGTTCTTATTCACATCCCGACTACCCCATGTTGGCGCACCCTAGGCTTAGTGCTTGGCTCTCTTGTCTTTATCAATACTCAATTATTGTTGTCATCTCAAGACTTTAAATTCAATCTATATACTGACCAGTTCCAAATTTTTATCTCCAGCGTGGACTTCTTCCAGACTAAACATGCAACCGCGTACTCAACATCCACTTTTGCACATCTAATAAGAAAACTCATATTTTAAGTAGGCTTATTGAAATATAACTTACATATCATAAAATTCACCCATTGTTAGTGTACAATTTAAGGAATTTTTGGTAGATATATAAACATGCAATATCACACTACAATCCAGTTTTAGAACATTTTTATCACCCCAAAAAGTTCCTTTGTGCCTATTTGCCTCCACTCCTAACCCTAGCTCCAGACAAACACTGATCTGTTTTCTATCCCTGTGTGTCTTTCCTGAACATTGCATGTAAATGGAATCATACAATATGTAGTGATTTGCACCTGACCTCTTTCACTTAGCATAATGATTTTTGAGATTCATAAGTATTGTAGCATGTATCCACATTTCAATTTCATTTCTTTTGTTGATGAATTATATTTCATCATATGGACACACTATACTTTGTTTATTCATTCACCTGTTGATGGACATGTGGATTATATTCAGTTTGGTGCTATTATCCACAGTGTTGCTGTGAACACTTGCAACATGTCTTTGTGTAAACTTATGTTTTCATTTCTTTTTGGAGGATTCCTAGTGGTAGTAAGGGAGAAGACTACCCCTCATATTGTCTTATGCCCAATTTCTGCCTCCAAGGAAAGAAAAAGTAAAAACTAAAAGGCAGAAATGAAAACCACAAGCAGACAGCCCGGCGCCACACCCTGGGCCTGGTAGTTAAAGATCGACCCCTGACCTAATTGGTTATTTGCATAAGAAAAGCACTGTGAAAAACCATGTCCTGTTCTGTTCTGTTCTAATTACCGGTGCATGCAGCCCCCAGTCACATTCCCCTGCTTGCTCAATTGATCATGACCCTCTCACGCGGACCCCCTTAGAGTTGTGAGCCCTTAAAAGGGATAGGAATTGCTCACTCGGGGACCTCAGTTGTTGGAGATGTGAGTCTTGCCGAAGCTCCCGGCCGAATAAAGCCCTTCCTTCTTTAACTTGGTGTCTAAGGGGTTTTCTCTGCGGCTTGTCCTGCTACAATAGAATCTCTGAGTCATATGGTAAACTTACGTGTAACTTTTTAAGAAACTGCCGATATACTTTTCAAAGTGGCTGCATCATTTTACTTTTCTGACAACAACGTATGAAAGTTCCAGTTTCTCCACATCTTTTCCAGCACTTGGTATTATCTGTCTTTAATTATACCCTTTACAGTAGATGTATAGTGGTGTCTTGTGCTTTTAACTTGCACTTCCCTCATGATTAATGATATGAGTATTTTTCATATTCTTACTAGCCATTTGTATATCTTCTTAGTAGAATGACTATTTACTTTTTGTTTGTTTGTTTGAGACAAGAGTCTCACTCTGTCACCCAGGCTGGAGTGCAGTGGTGCAATATTGGCTCACTGCAACCTCCACCTCCTGGGCTCATGCGATTCACTTGCCTCAGCCTCCTGAGTAACTGGGATTACAGGTGCTCACCACCACATCCAGCTAATTTTTGTATTTTTAGTAGAGACAGGGTTTCACCATGTCAGCCAGGCTGATCTTGAACTCCTGACCTCAAGTGACCCAACCAGCTGGGCCTCCCAAAGTGCTGGGATTACAGGTGTGAGCCACCGCACCCAGCTATTTACATTTTCTACTCATTTATTAATTGAGTTGTCTTACTATAGAGTTGTAAAAATTCTTTATGTATTTTAGATACAAGTACTTTATCAGATACATAATTTGAAAATATTTTCTCCAAGTCAATGGCTTGTCTTTTCATTTTCTTAATGGTGTCTTTGAAGTACAAAAGTTTTAAATTTTGATAAACTCAAATTTATTATATTTTTATTATGGATTGTGCTTTTGGGGTTGTATCTAAAAATTAGTTGCCCAACTCAAGGTTATGGAAATTTTCTCCCATGTTTTCTTCTAGAAATTTTGTAGTTTTAGTTCTTACATTTCTGTAGATCTATTATGTATTTTGAGACAACTCAAATTTTACTTAACTGAAACTGACCTTCTGATCTGTTTCTATCAACCCAAACCTGTTTCTCCTAGAGTCATCCCCACCTCATTAAATGGACTTTACATTTTTTTCTATTGCTTGGGTCAAAAACTTGGAGTCATCCATAACCCCTGTCTTTCTGTCTGCCCACATCGTATCTACCATCAGATCCTGTCTGCTCTACCTTCAGAATAGCTCTAATGATTACTTCTCACTCTCTCTACTGCTACCACCCTGATCTAAGCCACTTTCACCTCTCATCTAGAATATTGCAGTAGCCTCCTAACTGATCTTCTTGCTTCCATTCTCACCCATCATTTTCAACCCAACAGCCAGAGTGGTCCTATGAAAATAAAGTCATGTCACTTCTCTGTTTAAACCTTCCAATGGCTCTCACTCAACTCAGAGTTAATGACAAATTCTTTTTTTCTTTTCTTTTTTTTTTTTTTTTGAGCACAGGGGACTTTATTGATTGTACATGACAAAGTGGGGCTCCCTAGGCTCCTCCCTCTTCAGGGGGTCTGCATGGAAATTGTGAGGAGGGGAGATTCTCAGTGAGGTGGGGGACTAAGGGCGGCAGGGACTCCTCAGCAGCTGAGGGCCTCTCTCTTCCTTTCGTGCTCTCACTGGGTCTGGTGGTCTAGGGGTCTTACTCCTTGGAGGCCATGTGGGCCATGAGGTCCACCACTCTGTTGCTATAGCCAAATTCATTGTCATACCAGGAAATGAGCTTGATAAAGTGGTCACTGAGGGCAATGCCAGCCCCAGCATCAAAGGTGGAAGAGTGGGTGTCACTGTTAAAGTCGGAGAAGACAGCCTGGGTGCTCAGTGTAGCCCAGAATGCCCTTGAGGGGGCCCTCTGATGCCTGCTTCACCACCTTCTTGATGTCATCATATTTGTTAATGCCTCATTATTTAGGATGACCTATGTGGTTGCATTTCCCTTTACTTCTATGACCTAATATCCTAGTATTCCATTCCCTCAATTTTTGGGTTCCCCATTTCTGCTCTGGCCTCACATCAGGCTTAGCCCTATCTCAGTGTCTTTGCATCAGATAGTACTACCTGTACCTGAAATTCTCATCCCCTAGGTGTCTACATGGTTTCATCCCCCACTTTCTTCACCTGTTCTTAAGTCACCTGGAGGCCCTTACCTGGCCACTTTATTTATTTATTTATTTATTTATTTATTGAGACAAGGTCTAGCTCTGTTGCTCAGGCTGGAGTGCAGTGGTGCAATCTCGGCTCACTGTAACCTCTGCCTCCTGGGCACAGCCATCCTCCCACCTCGCCTAGCTAATTTTGAGACTACAGGTAGCTGGGACTACAGGTGTACACCACCATACCTAGCTAATTTTTGTAGAGGCAGCATTTTACCATGTTGCCCAGGCTGGTCTTAAACTCCTGAGCTCAAGTAATCTGCCTGCTTCAGCCTCTCAAAGTGCTGAGATTACAGGCTTGAGTCACTGCACCTGGCCTACTCTATTTAAAATTGCAATTCACCCCTCCCTCCTGGCCCTCCTTATCCCCTGATCCTGTGTTATTTGTCTCTACACTTGTATCACCATCTGACATACTAACTACAGAACTTGTTTGTGGTCCATCTCCCCCACTGGCATACATTCTCTATGGGGGTGGAGGCATTCATTTGTTTTGTTTACTGCCCTATCCCTAGTACCTTGAACACATAACAGATACTCAAAGAATATTTGTTGGTTGAATGATTGAAGAGTCAAGACAAGATTCTGTAATATAGCATTTCCAAAACTGGAGTTTGTAGAATACTAGTCCTCTTAGAAATGAACTGCCCCAAAAAAAGAATTCAAGTTGAGAAAATTTTCTTATCATTTCTACTCTTGGAAATTCATGAAGCTTGTTCTGAGACTACACACACTTAACCTAGCATTTCTCATGCAGTTCTTGGCCCTCCTGAATACCTGTTAATATTTTTTTCCACTCTGTAGAAGACAATGGGGAAGACTTAATCCTAAGTAGAATCTCCATGTCAAAATATATCTGTGACATTCTTGACAACTCTCAGAGTCTCTGAAAGTCCTGTTTGGAGCCTCGTGCCCTGTGCACCACCACAACAGCATGAGAGCACCGTGTCTTGTCCAGGCTGATGATCCCCAAGCCTGCGCCATCTGCTGAAGTATAAAGAAGAGGAAGGGGCACTGGGCAGGGCCAGGATCCCAAGACCCCACATGAGAAAGAAACGCATGTGCCAGAGCCAGGGTTCCTGAGTTTTCAGCTAACATAAAATGAAAATGCTGGTGGGACTCGGAAAGAGTGAGCCTGGGAGAACTAGAAAAAAAGATAGTGACCAGAGAAGTCCCTCCAGAGCACCTCAGCAAATGTGAACTATCAGCAGTGCTGGGGCTTATACAGGAACAGCCAGTTTGTTCTCAGCCCATTTTGACTTTCTTTTTATGTAGTGACACTTTCACAAGTGACACTAGTCTATTTCATAAAAATTAGAAAATCAGGAGAAGAAATCAATGACCTACTTTCTTAAACTCTAGTTACAGCCACCAATAAGCTTTTGGGCCGTTTTCTTGCCCTGGGTAAAAACCTGCCTGACAATAAGGTCGTGTCCTATGTATCCATAGCATTAATTGTGGCTTAAAGGCTATCCTAGGGTCTTGCATCAGATTGTCCCCTAATTATATTTTTTTAATCCTCAAAATTTGAAAGTTTTTAATTAGTATTAATCAACTACATGCTTTGATTGACAACAAACAGTTACAATATGTAACGGGGTGAAGCATATGTAAATTTAAAAACAAAGAATGGTGACTTCACAAATTATTTATTTTTTAATTGTCTTTCCAACTTTTATCTTAGGTTCAAGGGGTACATGTGCAGGTTTGTTACATGGGTAAACTGCATATTGCGGGGGTTTGGTATACAGATAATTTTGTCACCCAGGTAATCAGCATAATACCCAATAGGTAGTTTTTCAACCCTCACCTGCCTCCCACCCTCCACCCTCAAATACTCAATGTCTATTTTTTCTTCTTCTTTTTTTTGGAAGACAGAGTCTTGCTCTGTTGCCCAGGCTGGAGCGCAGTAGCACAGTCTTGGTTCACTGCAGCCTCCGCCTCCTGGGTTCAAGTGATTCTCCTGCCTCAGCCTCCCATGTAGAGGGGATTACTGGCACATGCCACCACACTCAGCTCAGTTTTGGTATTTTACTAGAGACAGGGTTTCACCATGTTGCCCAGGCTGGTCTTGAACTTCTGAGCTCAGACAATCCTCTCACCTCGGCCTCTCAAAGTGCTAGGATTACAGGCATGAGCCACCATGCCCAGCCTCTATTGTTTCCCTCTTTTTGTCCATGTGTAGCTCAATGTTTAGCTCCCGCTTATAAGTGAGAACATGCGGTATTTGGTTTTCTGTTCCTTCATTAATTCGCTTAGGGGATAATAGCCTCCAGCTCCATCTATGTTGCTGCAAAGGACATGAATTCATTCTTTTTTATGGCTATGTAGTATCCCATGGTATATATGTACTACATTTTCTTTATCCAGTACACCACTGATGGGCACCTAGGTTGATTCCATGTGTTTGCTACTGTGAATAGTACTGTGATGGGCATGTGAGTACATGTGTCTTTATGGTAGAATGATTTATATTCCTTTGTGTGTATACCCAGTAATGGGATTACTGGCCCAAATGATAGTTCTATTTTAGGTTCTTTGGGAAATTGCCAGACTGCTTTCCACAGTGGCGGAACTAATTTACGTTCCCACCCACAGTGTATAACAGTTCCCTTTTCTTCTCAACTTTGCCAGCATCTGTTATTTTTTGACATTTTAATATAGTAATGGCCATTTTGGCTGGTGTAAGATGGAATCTCATTGTGATTTTTATTTGCATTTCTCTAATAATTAGTGATATTGAGCATTTTTCAAATGTTTTTTGGCCACAAGTACATCTTTTGAAAATTATCTGTTCAAGTTCTTTGCCCGTTTTTCAATGGGGTTGTTTGTGTTTTGCTTATTGAATTAAGTTCCTTATAGGTTCTGAATATTAGACCTTTATCAGTTGCATAGTTTGCAAATATTTTCTCCCATTCTGTAGGTTGTCTGTTTGCTCTGTTGATAGTTTCTTTGGCTGTGCAGAAGCTCTCTAGTTTAATTAAGTCCCACAGGTCAATTTTTGTTTTTGGTACAATTGCTTTTGGAGACTTCATAATGAAGTCTTTGCCAGGGCCAGTGCCCAGAACGGTATTTCCTAGGTTTACTTTTTGGGTTTCTAAAGTTTTAGGTTTTACATTTAAGTCTTTAATCCATCTTGAGTTGATTTTTGTATATGGTGAAAGGAAAGAGTCTTCTGCATATGGCTAGCCAGTTATCTTAGCACCTTTGATTGAATAGGGAGTCATTTCCCCCATTGCTGTTATTCTAAGCTTTGTTAAAGATCAGATGGTTGTAGATGTGTGGCTTTATTTCTAGGAAGAGAGAAAGTCAAACTGTCTCTCTTCACAAGCGATATGATTCTATACCTAGAAAACCCCATAGTCTCTGCCCAAAGGCTCCTAGATCTGATAAACAACTTCAGCAAAGTTTCAGAATACAAAATCAATGTACAAAAATTAGTAGCATTTCTACACCCCAATAATGTCCAAGCTGAGAGCCAAATCAAGAATGCAATCCCATTCACAATAGCCACACAAAGAATAAAATGCCTAGAAATACAGCTAACCAGGAAGGTGAAAGATCTCTACTAGGAGAATTACAAAACACTGCTGAAAGAAATCAGAGATAACACAAACAAATGAAAAAACATCCCATACTCATGGATAAGAAGAACCAGTACTGTTAGGTTGGACATACTGCTCAAAGCAATTTAAGATTCAGTGCTATTCCTATCAAACTACTGATGACATTTTGCACAGAATTAGAAAAAACTATTATAAAATTCATTTGGAAGCAAAAATGAGCCCAAATAGCCAACATGATCCTAAGCAAAAAGAAGAAAGCTGGAAGCATCAGACTACCTGACTTCAAACTATACTGCAAGGGTACGGTAACTAAAACAGCATGGTACAGGTACAAAAACAGGCATACAGACCAATGGAACAGGTTAGAGAGCCCAGAAATACATTTTTCCTCTCAGTCCTGTTATTCTCCCATTTTTGCTACTGAAGTCAAGCTGGCTTTTGCCCCATGCTCTTCCTACCCCTTTATCTCTATATTTTATAGTCTATCCTGGAATTTTGCATTAGGGAAAGATAATTTTGTGCTGAGGTTTGAGCAATGGGAATGGACAGGCAGAAGTAAAAGGTAGTTCAGGCCTGTGTCTTTGTAACTCTTTTGTCCACCTCCCCTGCAAAAGTTATGGAAATACTAGTTTCTCCTTGCATATTTTTAAGTTGACATAAATTTTTATCATACTTTTAAATATTTGCCAAAGATTTAGAGGAATTACCAAAATGTTTTCCAAAGTAGCTACAGCAATTTATATTCCTACCAGCACAGAAGTTTTAATTTATCCACACCCTTGTCAATACTTGTTATTATCTCTCTTGTTTATTATAGTCATCTTATAGGGGTGAAGTGGTACCTAATTGTGGTTTTGGTTTCCATTTTCCTAATGACTAATGATGTTAAACATCTTTTCATGAGCTAGTTAGCCAATTGTACTTCTTTCTCAGAGAATGCCTATTCATGTGTTCTGCACATTTTAAAAGCAGGATCTTTGTGGTATATGGCTTATATGTCAATAAAACTGTTATTAATGAAAAACATAGGTGAGGCATCAGGATTCTGGATCACATCAATTTGTGGACATAACATGAGAGGAACAGAAAATTATTTGAAATGAAATACCTGTTTGTTAGGAAAACATGGTTGTGTTTTCTGAGGGGTCAGGTATAACAGAAGTCCTTAGGAGAAAAATGGAGAGTGTCCACTACTTTATTAAGCCTGAAAAGAGAAAGAACTGGGGAACAGTGAGTATGGGTGATAGGAAAGAGGAGAGAGAGTGCAGAGAAGATCTGAAAGCCATTTCAAACACAACGCTCATGTAGCCTTGGGGTTAATGGGTTTGCTAGGGAGCAAGAGCAACATTGCTGAACATCTAGTCTCTTGCTGTGTCTGATGAAAAACATCACTTTGCCAAAGAAATCCACATTTCATGCTACATTGACATTATGTATATATTTTTAATGGAATGTCCTAAAATTCTGTCATTATCCATAAGTTCTTGCATGCCCTCAAATCAAATCTTAATTTAAAAAAATTATTTTCATCACACTTTGCATTTGATGCTACAGAGAATTTATTCATGTCAGATTTTCTTAGCTGTGTCAAAGGGCCATTTTCTGAATATGCCTCTTTTTGTAAATGTGAAATTAAGCCCTTCCTCGAGCCTGGCAGATCAGTTTTCACCCACAGGGCTTGAAAGGGAGTGCCAGTTCGAGATCATGTAGTTGATTAGTAATGGAGTGGAGCGACTGACAATAAATTAGAAGAAAAATGTTTAATGAGGGTTGTCTTAGTATTTCCAGCTGTTTAAAGAACACTGTTTGCTATATTCTACCAAGACAAAAATGAAAGTACCTAACCCCATTAGCTACGATGTCAAAGGGAGGGAACTGGTACCTTTGGCTTCCATGGATGTCATGTTAGTAATATTATCTTTTTAAAAAAGTCTTCATCATTATCTGGTTTCAAACAAATGAAGATTACATTTACCTTGTTTGAAATACCTTTTTAAGTATAATATCCCTCACACCGTCATGGTTCCTTTCTATGTTTTTCTTTCACTGATCTAATACTACAAAAACCAAGTTCAAAAGTCCTCCAATATGTTTCTTGCTCTTAGCTGGTCAGTCTGGCTGGGGAGTTGTACAGACCTGATTTGGAAATCTTTAAATCCTCTACATGTCTTTTACTAGCACAGACTTTAAAAACAAAATCAGTAAAAAGATCAGTGGTTGCCAGAAAGTAGAGGGGAGGGAGGGCTGAATGGGTGGAGCACAGAAGATTCGAAGGGCAGTGACACTGCTCTGTATCATTTGATCATGGTGGATACGTATCATTATAAACTTTATCCAAATCTGTAGAAAATACAGCACCAAAAGTAAATCCCCAAGCAAACTATGGGTTTTGGGTGATTGATGCGTCAATGGAGGTTCATCAATTGTAATGAATGTGCCACCCTGGTGGGGGGTGCAATCATTGGGGAAACTAAGCATGTTGGGGCTGGAATATATGGGAAGTCTCTGCAACTTCCCCTCAACTTTTTTGTGGGACCTAAAACTGCTCTAAAAAATTAAAGTCTATTAAAAGTGATAAATGTTATAATTTCAAAAAAGAATCTGGCAAGAGCTACTTTTTATGGTTTCAAAAATTGTCAGTGTTTTTAAAACTAATAATAAACGTACTTCAGTTTCTTTATTCAGAAGAGATAGTGTTTAATAAAATATCTTGTCTCTCTTTTAAAGAATAATTCATAAAATTGTTCTAGTAAACCATGTACAAGTAATAACTGTTTTATGAAAACTAAAAAACCCTGGATTTTTAAAGGGGGGGTAAATAAGATTATTTTTCATGTTCATAAAAACTTATTAGTTTTGAAAAAGGCTTCTGACTGGTGGTGGAGGGGGTTGGTGACAGGGACAGAGGCACACTAAATGGTCAGACAGAGGAAAGCACTGGCAAGAAGGAGGGGTTCAGTCTAGAAGCCCCCGTTTACCCACCCAGGCATTCCACATATGCTTAGTGATACTTAACAGTGTGCCTTCCCTGCGTGGCTGGGGACCTTAGAACCTGGGGAGGAAATGGGTACTTACCAAATAGCCTAACAAATGCGGTCATGTGTTATTTAATGACAGGGATACATTCTGAGAAACGCATAACTGAGTAATTGTGTCATTATGGGACCATGATAAAGTGTACTTACACAAACCTAGATAGTGTGTGTGTGTGTGTGTATATATATATATAGGTATTTTTTAAATATGGAAAACCAAATGTCCCAGCATCATTACTGAATATCAGTTATTTCTCCTACTTGATCTGCAAAGCCAATATCAGGTGCCATAGATCAGATCTCTACATATGCTCCATTATAATCCTATTGGACCACCTTTGTATATGGGGTCTGCCATTGACCAAAACACCCTTGTGCAGTACATAACTGTATATAAATTCAAAATGTGACAGATGAAGGAAGTCTCAGGACTCTGCACATATGCCACAGGAACATAATCTACCATAGTTATATTATCTGTAAAATGAAAAATGACCTGATTTTAAGTAAGTTTTAAAAGAATGCCAAAGGCCATTTTATTAAGGTAACGGAGATTCTCTTAAAGAACTTTGAACCTCAACACATGCATGCGAGACTCTAATCATTACCATAAATATTTCATGCCTCCATACAGGCATTAAGTGATAGTTGGGGGCAAGATATAAGTAGTATTTTATAGCTTTCTATCACACATATGGAAGAAGGCACAACCCAAGAAACAGAGTGGCTGTGCTGCAGAAATGGGCTTTGAGACCGGTGATTGTTGTCTTTGCTTGCATAAAGCAGGCTCAGGAGGAACCTGCAGACCTGTTATCTTTGCCTTCTCTCTGCCACTTTTCCTTCTACCACTCTTACTTTCACCTGCTGCCTTCCTCCCACGACAGTGTCATTGTGTACAAGTGTGAGGATCCTTCTCTCCTCAGGAAACTCCTTAACGCTTCAGCACTCACTATGGTTGAAAGCCTTCCCAAGCCTTTACTGTTCAGCCTGGCCCCTGTCCCAGAGCTTGGTGTCCTGGACAAGCACCTCCGACTCATCTGGCCCCAGACAAATTCACTCCGACACCTCCCAGTCTGACTTCCCCGTCTCGTTTTTCTTTCTCAGCAGCATCAAACTCCTCGTGTTGAAACCTCAGATTCCCTCACTTTTTCCTTATTTCTCTATACCGGGGTCCTCCAGGTTGAGTGTGTGTTTAAACTCCCTGGGTGTCTGGGCTGCACCTCCAGGTTTTGGAGTATGCCTGAAAATCTGTGTATCTAAAAAGTTTCCAGAAGTCATGACTGCTGCTGCTGCTGCTGACCATTTTTCCATACCTACCAATTGCCACTAGGCTCTATTGTATTTTCCTTTGTGTGGCCTGTCTTACTGACTCACACTGACCTCCTTTCCTTCCTATCTCACACCAGGACATCCTGACTGGGGTCCCTGGTACCTCACCCACTCCACCCCAACCATCCTGTGGTGCAGCTTCTGAAAACGCTGCTTGCATTCATGTCCTCCTCCCTGCACATTCTTCACGACATCCACACTGCTTGGGGAATATAGCCGAGACTCCTTAATGTGACATCAGAGGCTTTCCATAACTTGATCCCAAAATGCTTCTGCAATCTTGAGTCCTTCTTCATCCCAGTAGAGACACTCTGCTCCACCTATGCTAACATTCTGTTCCCCAAAGACTCCATTTTACTTCCACCTCTTTTGTAATGGTTTAGAGAATTGGGGAATGTGGGGCTGGGACCAAATCCCAAGGATTCTACATCCTAGGTGTGTGATGGTAGAGCCATTTATCACGCAGGACTGCAGAGCCTTCATCTTTGTGATACCCGGTGATCATAATACCTGGGGCACTCCTCACAAAGACAGCAGAAAAATTGTTGAGAAATACATTTGATGCAGGTATCACAGAACCTGGCACACAATAGCTGCCTGATAGTTCATGATATTTGTGGGTAAATTCAATAATATATACAAAATGTATATTGTATCTATGATATAGCCCAGGGATAAACCTGGGCCTATAGAAAAGGTTTCTCTGATCAAAGATATCAGTGCAATTGAAAGTTAAACCCGGAAACCCCAAACTCATTAGCCACCCATTCACCCGACAAGCCTGTTTCTCAAATCAACAAATTTGAGAGCCTTTTCCCAGTGGCAATTGAATTGGTAAGTATTTGTGTGCCTTGAACAGTCAAGTGTCATTCATTTCATTCTTAGTTAAGTCAAGATGACAGTGCCAGGCAGGACTGAGGTTTTGGCTCTCAGTTTCAGAAAAGCCAAGACATGTACTTACTACATCAAAAGGATGGTTGTTAGCATGATCTCATGTTTGCTTATGTGAAGTTCTAAATGTGTAAAATAAAATTATGTTCTCTTATTTCTTTTTTAATTTAACCTTCCCTTTTGGGGGGAGGGAATTGTTTTAGAGTAATTTTCCTTTTTCTTTTCTTTTTCTTTCTTTTTTTTTTAATTTTGTTTTGTTTTTGTTTTTGTTTTTTAGGCTTACCTCCAATTCCTTCAACTTCCAGAACAGGCTTTGCAGAATTTTCCATGAGGGGACGCATGAGGGAGAAATTGCAAGCTGCAAGGGTGAGAGAAACCACATGAATATTCTGTTCAGTGCTGATTGCAATCTTCCAGGGCTTGTCTAACTTACTTTCTATGCTCCAAACTGCGTGGATTTGAATACCATTCAATTTGTCTTTCAAGTTTTAAATGTTAATGTCTTATTTTGCATTGGCACAGATGAAAATTATGCTTCAGAATTTAATGTCACTTTTCTAAACCATTTTCCTTGCTCTTCCCCTTAAAGAAGGATAGCATGTATTTTTTACTGATTATTTCTCGGCATTCCTGACATCATGTAGCAGTAAATTTCTGTTTGACTTTTTAGTCCAAAGCAGAAAGTGCATTGCTGCAGGAAATCCCCACTCCTCGGCCCAGACGCTTACGAAGTCCCAGTAAGAAAGAACTGGAGACTGAATTTGGCACAGAGGTGAGAAATACCCTCTCTACTTTGTGATCAAAACCAGTAAAGCAGAATATAAAGTTTCCAGCAAAAGTTTTTAGAGCAGAGCTATGCACAGAGGAGGTATTAAATGCTTATTAATAATTATAATACACTTTGGGAGACTGAGGTGGGAGGATCGCTTGAGTCCAAGAGTTCAACACCAGCCTGGGCAACAGAGCAAGACCCCACCCCTACTAAAAATAAAAATAAAAAATTTAGCTGGGCATGCTGGCTTATGCCTGTAGTCCCAGCTACTCAGGAGGCTGAGGTGGGAGGAACACTTAGGCCCAGGAGTTCAAGGCTGCAGTGAGCTATGATTATGCCACTGCAGTCCTGCCTGGTCAACAGTGAGACCCTATTTCAAAAATATTAATAATTATAATAGCTACTATTTATAAGGTACTACTCTGTGCCAGGCATTTTACCACCTTTGTCCCATGTTATCACATTTCATTATCCCTACAGGGCAGGTACTATTATTTTCATTCGCATTTAACAGATGAGGAAACTGAAGGTCAGAGTAGATGTGAAACCACCCTCGGTCACAAAGTATACATGTGGAAGAGTCGGGATTTGATCCCAGCTCTATATCATTTCCAGTCTGTCTCACTGGGATCCATGGGTCTTCCTGGAAAGCAGGGAGAGAGATAAAAGTGCAGCAGAAAAATGGAGTCAGATGCTAAGGGTCCTTGAATGTCACATTTAGGAGCCTCGGTAGTTTTCTACAAGCCATGGAAAGCTATTGACAACAGGAAGGGGAAGCAGTCTGAATGCACTAGACTGAATTTCGTTTGCATTTGAGGTGCTGGTGAGGAATCTCAATATGTGTTCCTCCAGAGACACAGAGGAAGGGCCCAGACCTGGAAAAACAGATTTAGGAAGTGTTTCTACTGTGGTGAGTGTTGACATTTTGAGAGTGCCTTTGGAGAAAACTTTATAGAGTTAAAGCTGTTAAGGAGGAGACGGAGCCAGGAAAAGAAAAACAGAGATTTCAATGAGGGGTAAGCGCTAAGACGGCAGAAAAAGGAAGAGGAAGAAAACAGTAAATGGCTCAGGAGGTGTTTGCAACTACAATCCAATTGGTTTTTTGTTGTTTTTATTGGTTTGGGTTGTTTTTAACCATTAAGACAAAGAAGCCCAGGCTCTAGGGATATTTCTGATTTTTTAAATGATGCCTTTTCTTTTTCTATGGTGAGGTGTTATAAAATGTTACCTATATTCACCCCAAAGAAGTCACAAGTTGCATAATTATAGGGAACGTTGCAGCCTTGCTTATGTTTTGTGGTCTTCAGTAGGAACACTAGTCAGTCCAATGAAATGGCTTTATGACTATTTGTTATGCGCCCTCATGATCCATTCTAGTGAAAAAGCATTTCTTTCCTTTAATTCCCATTTATTTTCTTACTACAAAAGCCATAATTTAAAAATATTGGAAAATAAAGAAAAATATCTATAATCCCATCAGCTTGCCACAAGAACTTTGGTTATTTTGGCAGGCATGTGAGGCTAAGCATCTGGTCATGTTGGCTAAGTGATAGGAGGTTCTGGGCTTTTATATCTGGCTTTTTCTATACCTTCTGCCTGAAAATCATTTCACAACATCATTTCAAAAAATAGATATCATTATTCATGTAGCTCTCACTGTCCATGGGCCACAAATACTGATATCTCAAATAAAGCTGGAAATTGTAGAAGTAAAAATATACTCCCTGGGCTACTAGGGTGTTTATTTCTCCTTGTGATCAGGACTTGGCTTGTATGTTCATAATATTCCATATTCCCTAAGTACCATTCTTACGGTATTGCGGCAAACATCAACTGCTTTGTCTTTAGACCAAGTCACATATTCATAATAGGACATCTCACAACCACATTTCTTCATGTATATACCTCAAATCCAGAAGGAATACCTAAAAAATGGTTCAATATCCTGTTCATCAAAAAATGTAGTACACAAAGAGCACAGATGCTGAACTTCAGCTGACCAGGGCTAAAGGCTGCCAACTTCACTCACTAGTGATGTGACCTTAGAGTTTAGCTACTCTCCAGACCCCACTTCCCACCTCTATAAAACAGGGGTAATTCCAGAACCTAGTTCTTGGTATTGTTTTGAGGATTAAATGAGTGAATACATGTTACAGTGTTTCACATAGTACCGGGCACATAGTCAGCCCTCTGTATTTAAGTATTAATGATTGTTAGATGCTGTATACTCAGAGAGAAAAGGAGAAACCAGTTAGGAATACTTTGGTCAGTAATCCAAATTTACCAACGCAAACCACTGCTTAATCTCTTTTGTATTTCCTTTCACTTTATGCTCAGCAGATTTGTGACAGGTGAACAAATGCAAATCTCTAAGAACACATACACATCAAAGTAGAAGTAACACAGAACCTTGAAAACTTAGCCTCCACTAGATATGACCAAAATTTCTCTACATGTGGCCCTGGTTCCCTGTCTCAGGTTACCCAAGATCTGATCCTTGAATCTAATTTACCTGTTGCCCAGCCAGCACTTACGAGAAACTCCTTCCTGCCAGGTGTCTGATAGGCTCAGAACACCCAGCGATGATAGTGACAGCTCACCCTTGAGGAGCTCAGTGGAGTTCACAGCCAGTGGGGATATAGTGGGATTCAGCTCTGTGGTGGGTGCTGTTAGCAGCCCACCAAAATGGCACCTTGTCCCAGCCTCAAAATCAGGTTATATAAAAATTAGTCCATGGCTTTCTTTGATCTGACGCCCAAAGCACAAGTAACAAAAGGATAAATAGCTACATTGGACTTCATCAAAATTAAAAACTTGTACTTCAAAGGAAACCATTGAACAAGGTAAGAAGAACACATGAAATGGAGAAGTTATTCGCAAATCATGCATCTTGATTAGTATCAGGACCAGTATCAAGCATACATAAAAATTTGAGGGGTCTACAAGACAATCAGATTAGGGTGTCTTTTAAGAAATTGGTTTAGATTATGGTTTAGAAGAGAGATCAGGGCTAGAGCTAATATATTTTGTAATTATGCTATAACAAAAGCAGTGAGACTTGAATTGGTCTAGCTCAAGTTAGAAGAGGGCCTAGAGCCTTCTTGGAGGATACAGCAAATTTAAGGGTAAGAAAGAATTTCTAGATGGATATGTGCACATATGATGATAGGCACTCAATATTTTATTGCTGGATTGAATTTGAATGTAATTATTACTTTAAGATTATACACATGTATTATAGTTCTTTAAAATTTAATTCAACATGCTCAATCATTTTAAGTATAATGGCCTTAAATGTATTAATATAATTGACTTTGAAACTTCTTAAGATTTTGACAAAAATTACATTATATACTTTTTTATCAAGTCCATAAATACTGTAATAAAACTATCAATTCTGCAATAAATCACATCAATGAAATTATATTATCTGAGCATATTTTCTATACCAACCCAATGGAAAGAAAAAATAATAATAATTTCCACATATTTTGCCACATGGAATTTAACCTAATTATTTTCTAGATTACTAATGTTAAGCTTTCTGCCTGGTCTTGTGTTTTATTATCATCATCTTCACAGATCTCTAAAGCCCAAGGCTTGCCTATACAGAGCCAAGTTTCTCTCTCATGGGTTGACTTCTCAGTTTGTTTTGTGTGTTTTCAAACACATCAGTCTCTCTCCTTTGCTACAGGAAGTGCAGCAGACAGGAATAGAATGGCATCATCAACAATGCATGAGAAAGTCTTAGCCCTGTTTTACAAGGGGACCTGACTTGGCAGAATCTTAAAAAGCCTTCCTGACCAAGCCCAGGAATCTGATCTTTATTCTACTGCAGTTTTTAAAAATCCTAGGCCGGGTGCCGTGGCTCACGTCTGTAATCCCGGCACTTTGGGAGGCTGAGGCGGGCAGATCACGAGGTCAGGAGTTTGAGACCAGTCTGGCCAACATAGTGAAACCCCGTCTCTACTAAAAATACAAAAAAAATTAGCCGAGTTTGGTGGTGGGTGCCTGTAATCCCAGCTACTCGGGAGGCTGAGGCAGAAGAATCTCGTGAACCCAGGAGGCGGAGGTTGTAGTGAGCCGAGATCGCACCACTGCACTCCAGTCTGGGAGACAGAACGAGACTCTGTCTCAAAAAAAAAAAAAAAAAAAAAAAAAAAATCCTTACACTGGGTAATACTCATCTGCTTCTTTCCTCATCCTCAAAAACATTTAAAATACTGAAATTTATCAAGACAAATAATAACTTCATTTAGCATTGCATTGTGGAATGTATTGATTAGCACAGCTTCAACTTCTGTACAATTGAGCTGGTAGATAACTGTTTAACCTTAACACTACAAAATGAGAAAATGAAGGAGAACTATAGAATTCAACATAAAAGGAAACTGTATACAGTCGCTTGATATTATGATAGATTATACCCAACTGATACCCACATTTTTATTCTGGCCATTACTGGACATCTAGCTGCACCTAAGTGAAATTTGACAGCACCTCACTTTAGCTGTACCTCCAGGTTTCATTCCAGGGGTATCCCTGCCTCTCCAGAAGGCTTGCGGAGGCCCACTCATGTATTCTGACACATATGCAAGACTGGAAGCACCAGGGGCTTAACACCCTCTGGTGCAATCACCAACTATGTAGAGGCCAAGAGGACACTTCCTTGTCACCCTCTGAAAGTTCACTGAAAATCAGCTGACAAAAGGCAGATTAATAGGAGAAAAGGCATACACATTTATTAGTGTGCAAGGAGTACAGATAATTACGTACCCTTCATCCTAGAGGAAAGAGAGATGGAGAAGTGTGGGTGATTTTAGCAAGTAGCAAATGATTTTTAGGGGAATTCAATGGGCTTGAAGAACATAACAGTGGCCTCGGACAAAGTCTGCTGCGCCCGCAGAGCAGACAATGGTTTTTGACTAAAGTCTGTCCACGTGTGTTGATGGACTTCAGTCTTTCTTCCTGCGGTATGGGTACAGTTAATGAACACTCAGGAGAGGGACCAAAGGTCACTGTTTTCTTCTTTGGCAGGTTTGGACTCAGGCAGCTAAGGGAACTTCGGAGAACAACCTCATCCTGTGCTTTAGGAGAGATAGGGAATTTGGCATCCAGGGTAGGGGAGGTCAGAGAGACCCTGAGTCTTCTTCTTCAGTTCAGCATGTCAAAGCACCATATTTTGGGCCATCTGTTTCTGAGCCCCTCCAACCACCTGGGGGACAGAAGCCATTAGACAAATATTCCCCTCTTCTGTGTCCCTGGTGGACAATTCTGAGAAGCAGTCTACATGACTCCTCAGAGGATCCCTGTGGGTTAAACTCTCTTGCCCACAGTGGTAGCCTTGTCAATCAAGTTCTCCTGCACTCACTTTCCACCTGCTTTATTCTTCCCAGTCCCCAATTCCTGTTCTTTGGTGTCACTTCTCAGAGTCAACTACAGGCACCGAAAAACCCTTGCCACAGGCTCTGGTTTCCCATGGGCAAAACTAAAATGTTTAGTCATATCATATGCGTACAAACTATAGACCAAAAAAAAGACATGTAAGAAAAAGCTAGTAATATGATAATAATAGCTACCATTAATGCACCTAACTGGTTATATTTTATGTACATTTCCTTATTTGATGCTCTACTCAAGTGGCCTAAGTTGTAAGTGGTAGAGTTAAAATTCAAAGCCAGGCAGTCAGACTTCAGAGCCCGTGGTTTCAATTGCCAAGCTCTACAGGACAGTGCCTGATATGAATCAGACAATTTGATTCCAAAAAGAGAGTTCATTTTAGGATGGAGAAAGGAAGTAGCTTTGTGTGGTCTTGAGGAACAGGTAGAACTTGGGAAGGATATATTGAAGGTCCCCAGTGAAGATGGCACACTACATTACTGTTGTTGGGTGACAGTTATTCCATGCTGTGAAATAATTCTCTGTCCATATAGTAATGATCAAGTTTCTGTCATAGGTAGAATAAGTATGTTCCTTCTTGCCATGAACACCTATATGTACTACTGGGATGGCTTAGAATTGCTCAAAATTGCTTGACATTTAGATTGTGCTTCATGAAAAAGGAGGAGTATCTGGGTTTAAAAGGGGTGGATTAGAAGTAGAGATGGGTAAGAAGTTGGAAACAGCACCTTGCAGATTAGCTTTCAGAGGCAAAAGGGAATACCCATATGATGACTGTCACACAGAGCAAGTAGAGGCAGAGGACTCAGCTTCCCAGGGTGGATAGCAGGACCAGAGGTTCAGTGAGGACAGGCCATGTACCCTGGAGGATGTGTGTTGGACTTATTTACAATCAGACATTATTAATGTTTTTCTTTATAGACTGTTTGGAAATGATCCTCTGTGAAGTGGATAATCTTAATTTATAGGATGAGATAACACTTTTTTTTTTTTTTTTTTTCTGAGACGGAGTCTTGCTCTATCTCCCAGGCTGGAGTGCAGTGGTACAATCTCAGCTCACTGCAACCTCTGCCTCCCAGGTTCAAGGGATTTTTCCTGCCTCAGCCTCCCCAGTAGCTGGGATTACAGGCGCCTGCCACCACACCTGGCTAAGCTTTGTATTTTTAGTAAAGGTGGGGTTTCACTATGTTTGCCAGGCTGGTCTTGAACTCCTGACCTCAGGTGATCTGCCCACCTTGGCCTCCCAAAGTGCTGGGAGTTCAAGCATGAGCCACTGCATCTGGCCAACAGTTTTCATTTTAAAGCTTATTGAGTATACAATTTTATATTTGTTTAGTCTTGAGAGAGATGAGTTGAGTAAGAAAATATCAATATCAACCTTCAAATATACAGTCATGCATCACTTAGTGATGGGGATATGTTCTGAGAAATGTGTTCTTAGGCATTTTCATCACTGTGTGAACCCATTGTGTGAATGTACCTACACAAACCTAGATGGCATAGCCAACTACACACCAAGGCTGCAAACCTGAAGAGCATGTTACTTTTCTAAATACCATAGCAATGTAACACAAAGGTAAGTATTTTTTTATGTAAACATAAAAAGGGTACAGTAAAAATACCGTATTTATAGTCTATGGGACCTCCGTCATGCATGCAGTTCTGCAGGCTGTCGCTATGGAGCGCATGACTGCATTTGAAATTTGCCTGCATTCCATGCCTTAGGAATGATAAGATGCAGCAGCAGTCAGAAGATAAGCCTTTGGGGTGGGGGGGTTAACCTTCATTTTAGAACAGCCTAAGTTTCTTGGTTTAAATGATTTATCTATCATTTTTTTCCACTCATATAGCCAGGGAAAGAGGTAGAAAGGACTCAACAAGAAGTTGATTCCCAAAGTTATTCAAGAGTCAAGTTCCGTGATTCTGCACGAAAAATCAAGCCTAAACCCCAGGTGAGAAATCTTGTCTTTTTAAATCATTTGTTTGTTTGTGGTTTTTACAAATATCCAATGAGAAATGACTACAGGCCAGGTGTGGTGGCTCACGCCTGCAATCCCAGCACTCTGGGAGGCCAAGACAGGCAGATAGATTGAGCACAGGAGTTCCAAGACCAGCCTGGACAACATGGCGAAACCCCATCTCTACAAAAAATACAAAAATTAGCCAGACATGGTGGCACACACCTGTGGTCCCAGCTACCTGGGAGGCTGAGATGGGAGGATCACTTGAGCCCATGAGGTCGAAGCTGCAGTGAGCCATGATTGTGCCACTGCATTCCAGCCTGGGTGGCAGAGTGAGACCTCATCTCTTAATTAAAAATAAATAAATGACTACATATATAACCTGACTCCTGTTGCCATGCAGTCTGTAAGAAAAAAGTATGAGAAGTGATTTCAACTTTCATACTAACTGGAGAGATCAGAATATTGCCTGACTTGAGGAAGAGGGAGTGCATGGAAAGACAGGAAATGTTGGTGATAAGACAGTTTGTTCAGCTCTGAAGTTGCCCCGGCTTTCATTATAGGAAAAAAGGAGAGTACTAACTCAAAAAGAGAAACAACAAAAAAAGGTCATTTGTTTAAAAATTCTATATTTCTCATAATACAACAAAACTATCTCAGCATTGGCCGATAAAACAATAAATCCACTGTTTGTCATTTTAATAATCTTATCTAAAGTATTTACTGCTATAAATAATATATTTATGTACTTATTGGAATGTAAATAATTTCTGGGGTTTTTTAAAGTCACTAATTAGAGTTACTATTAAAGGAGGCCTCCAACTGCCTGCGGCAGGTATTAAAGTTTATTACCAGTAATCTCACACCTTTAACTAAGACAACATGCTTCGGAGGCCTGGAATATGCCTGATCTCATTAGCATCAAGCCAGCTGTCAGTTAATTGTGCAGAGCTCATTACAGCTTATAAATGGGAAATTGCAATTGCTCCTTGCTTTTCGTTAGGTTCCACCTGGCTTCCCTTCTGCAGAAGAAGCCTATAACTTCTTTACTTTCAACTTTGATCCCGAACCAGAAGGATCAGAGGAAAAACCAAAAGCAAGACATAGAGCGGGAACTAATCAAGAGGAGGAGGAAGGAGAAGAAGAACCACCTGCACAAGGAGGAGGAAAGGAAATGGTATTTAATATCAGGATGGTAATGAGGTGTGGGTGGAGGGCTGGGAGGAAAAGGGTGATGTCCCTACAAAAAAGAAAGTGGCTGAGGAGAAACCCACCACCACCAGGAGAACGACACTCCACGTCTGAGTTGAAATCCCAAGTACTGAATTCACATGGCTCCCTGTAGCTCTGGGTTAGACCCTACAATGTAAGAACCTCGATTAAACCTGTTTATTTTTCTTTTGTGGAAAAAAGAATTAAATAATGTGGCTTGAGGGTTTTTCTTGCTAGACTCCACTTAATGATTAGTATTTATTCCATGTGCAAAATATGTTCCTCTGCAAGGCAAATGAAATCTCGGTCTCTCTCTTACCACAACCTTACAAAGTAAGCAGCTTTTTGTGCCCAAACACCACACCCAGGCTACAACTCAAATTCTGCAATTGTGGGTGGTATGTGTGAGATAAAAGGAGAATACACCATTTAAAAATGGGCAAAGGTATTGAATAGACATTTCTTCAAAGAAGACATACAAATAGACAATCAGCCCATAAAAACATAATTAACACCACTCATCATAAGGGAAATGCAAATCAAACCCACAATGAGATACCCCTGCACATCCATTAGAATGGCCCTTATCAAAAAATAAGTGTCATAGAGGATATGGAGAAATTGGACTTTGGTGCATTGCTTGTAGCCATGTAAAACAGTGCAGCTGCTGTGAAAAACAGTATGGTGGTTCTTCAAAAGTTAACCACAGATTTACAATATGATCCAGCAATTCAATTCCACTCTGTGTATATATCCAAAAACACTGAAGACGAGAACTTGAACATATACTTGTGCACCAATGTTCATAGCAGCATTATTCACAAAAGCTGAAAAGTAGAAGCAACCCAAGTGTTCATCGGAAGATAAATGGATAAACATAAATATACAATGGAATATTATACAACCGCAGAAAGCATGGAAATTCTGACACATGCCACAACATAGATATACCTTGAAGACATTACACTAAGAAAAATAAGCCAGTCACAAAAGAATAAATATTGTGCAATTTCACTTATATGAGCTACATTGTATAGTCAAAATCATAGAGACAGAAAGTAGAATGGTGGTTGTCAGAGGCTAGAGGAAGGAGGGAATTTTTAATGGGTATAGAATTTCAGTCTGGGAAGATGGACGGATGGTGGTAAAGGTAGAATCACAATATGAATTTACTTAATGCCACTGAACTGTTCACTTAAAAATGGTTAAAATGGGCCGTGTGCGGTGGCCTGTAATCCCAGCTTTGGGAGGCCGAGGAGGGCGGATCACCTAAGGTCAGGGGTTTGCGACCAGCCTGGCCAACATGGTGAAACCCTGTCTCTACTAAAATTACAAAAATTAGCTGGGTGTGGTGGCAGGCACCTGTAATCCAGCTACTCAGGAGGCTGAGGCAGGAGAATTATTTGAACATGAGAGGCGGAGGTTGCAGCGAGCCGAGATTGCACTATTGCACTCCAGCCTAGATGACAGAGCAAGACTCTGTCTCAAAAAAAAAAAAAAAAGGTTAAAATGGTGGACTTCATGTTATATATATTTTACCACATTAAAAATAAGGAAAACACACTAGGATATTCTAGTATTTGCATAATTGGCATACTTCTGTGCTTCACTTATAATCTCCTCCCTTGAAAAATGCCTCCCGGAAATGTACTTTTTTTACCTAGATCTACAGAAGCTTGGGAATATTTTAGCTTATTCTATAACAATCAGTCTACAAATCAGCATTCAGATCGTTCAACATTGCTTGAGTGTCCTCCTGACATGACAGCTAACTTCCCAAAAGCAAGTGATCTAGGAGATAACCCAAAAAACAAGCCACAGTTCCTTTTATGACCTAGTCTCAGGAGCCACATACTGTCACTTCTGCCATATTCTACTCCGGAGAAGCAAGTCATGAGACATAGTGCACGCTCAAACGGAAGAGAATTGGGCTTCACCTGTTGAAGATAGAAGTCTCCAATTGTGAATATCTTCTGAAATTATGGCACTTTCCTCCAAAGGTCACTTCTCCCTTCCTTTTGCCTATTCACTGCCCCAGAAGCTCTGTGTTCCTAAAACTGCTCTTTTAAATCACACACATTTGGAAGCCCCTTCCCTATAGTCCATGCTCTGCTCTGCCCAGACACTTTTAAAGTATTTTCGTCTGCAAGGTTGATTTAGTCTTTTTGAACAAAGTTTTAGATACTCTGTAGCCCCTTTCGCTAGCTCCCCTTTTCTGTCTTCTCTGCAGTTTTTCTCTGGGTGATTTTGCTCACCACAAAGCAGAGATGGGGCAGGAGAAGGAAGATTACACACTGCCATCTGGTGATCTTTCTCTTTTCACTTGTTTGATGTTTTGGCATTCTCTGTCTTCAAGTTAAGTTAAAAGCATGGTTTCTACATAGATTCCCCTTTTCCTTCTTATTCTTTTGTGTACTTGGGGAGGCAATCTTAAGAGGCAGGTAGCTAGACTGCCATCATTGTCTTTAGCTACCTGAAAGTCTCCACAGGATTTTAAAAGATGTTGCTCATAAATGGACACTAGGTTTAAATTTTTAAAAGAAGGAGAAGGAGAAAGAAAAAGAAGAGGAAGGAGGAGAAGACGTTTGGAAAATATCCAAACAAAATCAATATATGTCAGCTAACATTTGTGATTATAGCCTTTTTGCTTTGAATTTTTAAGTGCATCATTTAATTTTATCCCCACAAAGTGTTTAGAGGTAAACTCTATTACTATAACTATCTTATAAGTGAGGAAACTGAGGATCAGAGGGTTAAATAAGCTGTTTCAAGTTCCTCAGGCAGTATAGGGTGAAGCTGGGATTTAAACCCAGGCAGTCTGAACAGGGTGTGTGGACTCTGCACCTATACACTTGGTGCCTTTTCCCTTGGTTTAGTGCCAAGTGGAAGGTTAAACTGCTACATAAATTATAAGCCCAATTCTTTACATAAATGGCAAAAAGTAAGCAGTCTCATAGGAGGCCAGATTTGTTGGGATTTTGATTATTTTGCTTATCACTTCTCTTCTGAAACAGCCATCTCTGATTTTGACATCTTCCAGGTGTGCAGAATACTGTAAAACAATTTTTTTTAAAACCCACTTGTTAAATACAAAAGGTTATATAGTTCTATGCTTTCATTTTTTTAAAGAAAGGAAAAGATAAAGTTGTAGGAAATGTTAAGTTTCATGAGTTTGGTATTGTGAATTATTTTTCTAACTAAGAATCTTAGCATGATTTTTTCTTGTTACTTTTTAACATTATGCAGGATGAGGAAGAACTGCTTAATGGTGATGATGCCGAGGACTTTCTATTGGGCTTAGATCACATGGCTGACGATTTTGTATCAGTGAGACCTGCAGATTATGAAAGCATCCATGATCGGTTGCAGATGGAAAGAGAAATGCTCTTCATACCCAGTAGGCAGACAGGTACTTGCTCTTTTTATTTTCTTGTTCAGCTTAGACATCGTCACTTACCTTATCATGAAATATGGCTAGTGTATAAGGATGCCTCATCTCCAGAACTGATTCCAGTTTCTAATCTAACAATCAAGAAATATTTTCAAACAAACAAAAAAAACACAACATGGAAAAATATCCATTCAACAAACACTTATTGATAGACTAATGGAAGATATACCAGAGTACTGTGGGAACCCTTTATCAAATCAATGATCAGTTACAGGGGCTTAGAGTTTATGAGAACAGCCTTTCTTTCGTCTTAAGTTTATCCCCACCCTTCCCTAAGTCACCATCCCCTGTGTATTTTCTTACTACTCTATGGCATGATCTTGTAGAGACCTTTGCTTCCTGTTGCTGCCTGTCACTCCCACTATGACTCAAGCTCCAAGGCAGCAGGGGCCTGGCCTGGATTCCCAGAGTCTCATCTGTGCCTGGCACAAGGAGGCTGTCAGTAAAGATGTGTTCTATGAATGAATAAAGCCATGAATGAATAAATGAGGTAATGATCACGTTCACTCAAATAAACTTGTTCATTTACAAAGCACATCCTCATACTTTACCTCATTTAATTCTCCCAGAAGCCCAGTTAAGTAGATTATTATCTCTTTTGTACAGGAGGAGAGAGTTCAAAGAAGTGCCTGGCCCTAATTCACCCAGCTGAAGAGTAATAGAGCTAAAACTTGTCCCTCATCCTATGATTTGAATACTACCTTCTTCTCAGTATGCCACACTGATGAGTTACATATTAAATTATTTAGGCATTTTCTTTAAATACCTGATTCTACAACATACTGCTACAAGTGAGCACATTCATCTTTTCCTTGGTTCTACTTTTAAAAATTAATTTGGAAAATTTGCATTTTCTAAGAACATAAATGAAATCTCTGGTGATTAATTCACCAAACTGCAGTTTGAGATATTTAGATTGGCCCTAATGTTTATTTTATTTATTTATAAACGATCTAGTCCCTACATATAAAAAGCTTCCTGAGAATGTACAGCCCAGGTTCCTGGAAGATGAAGGCCTTTACACCGGGGTAAGACCAGAGGTGGCACGCACCAATCAGAACATCATGGAGAACAGATTGCTGATGCAGGACCCCGTAAGTGTGTACCCTCTGCTCTCAAGTGTAGCCTGGGCACACTAGACATAGCTCTTATTTTCCTAACAGGGCAGTCATTGCATCCACTGTACTCATTTCCTCTTGAGGTTAGCCACAGAAAGTGGTTCATTTTTTTTTTTTAACTTTCTCTCTCAGTACATTTATTGATCCTCAAATAACATAACTTCTCAACTGCTCAAAACCCATCTTTGCTAGCTAGATCTGGGCTTTTCCTGCTAAACCAGATCCTGGCAACCTTTTCCTACTTGACAGAATTTTTAAATTATCCGTAGGTAGAATAGTCTCACTTTTGAGTTTTTATTCTGTGTTTTTTTTTCTTAAATGTTTAATTAATAGAAGATAAATTTTTCTTAAGCATTCATTTAAGCTCTTTAAAATACTTTTTAGGAAGCCAAGGTGTATATTTTAAATCAATTGTGAGAGGTGTTAGTGAAGACTTGATTTCTAATGGAAACAGACTTTTACAGTTCTGTTGGGGGAGGAAGTACATGAACTATGTATGTTGATACAGAATTTTCAAGAAACGTTGTTTGTGTTGTGAACCATTTTCTGTTCGATTAGAAGAAAATGTTGCCATTCCCTCTGCTTCATCTACAGGAAAGAAGATGGTTTGGAGATGACGGCAGGATCCTAGCTCTGCCAAACCCCATCAAGCCATTTCCTTCAAGGCCGCCAGTACTAACACAGGAGCAGAGCAGTAAGGCAGAGCTTGAAACACTGTATAAAAAGGTAGACACTCCCCTCTCTCCACTTTTATTAAATGAAATTGAAAGTGCTTTGCTTTTTGAATAGCTTGGCGTGCTATGTTTATAACATTCTACTTTAATTTTTTAAATAATTCGCTATCTTACACATAAAGAACAAACATCAGGCATATTATGTAAGAGTAAGTCTAATTATACTCAATGCATCCCTTCTTAAACAAGGAGTGAGTTTCCTAGCTAGGAATGACTGAGTCTGCATCTTTTTTTACACATCCAGGTTAGCTATACTTATTTTTCTTCTTTTGCCCTCTCTTTTCTCTTGTCATCTCACATTTGCCGCAGGACCACTTCCCATTTGTTGTCTCTTTATTATATAACCAGAGAGTTTCTATCCTTGCAAATCCTTTATATTGTATTTTCCTAAGTCTGGTAACAAGCTGCCTGATTCCAGCCCTTGCTCTACCATTCACTGGGTGAACTTGGCCGTTAGTCTCTCATGCCTCAATGTCTTCATCTGTAAGGTAAACACAATAGCAGTGTCTGCCTCCGAGGCTTGCTCTGTAAATTGAATGAGGTAATCCACTTAAGTGCCTAAAACACAGCTTTAGTAACTGCTGGCTATCATTACAGTTGCCTGCCCTCATATTTAATTACATTGCTCTTGCTTTCCTGGGTGTATTAATCTGTTATCACGCTGCTGATAAAGACATACCCAAGACTGGGCAATTTACAAAAGAAAGAGGTTTAATGGACTTACAGTTCTACATGGCTGGCGAGACCTCACAATCATGGCAAAAGGCAAGGAGGAGCAAGTCACGTCTTACGTGGATGGCGGCAGGCAAAAAGAGAGCTTGTGCAGGGAAACTCCCATTTATAAAACCATCAGATCTTGCGAAACTCATTCACTATCATGAGAACAGTGCAGGAGAGACCCGCCCCCATAACTCAATCACCTCCCACCCAGTTCCTCCCATGAAACCTGGGAATTGTGGGAGTTACAATTCAAGATGAGATTTGGGTAGGAACACAGCCAAACCATATCATTTCACCCCGGCCCCTCCCAAATCTGTCCTCGCATTTCAAAACCAATCATTGCCTTCCCAACAAGTCCCCCAAAGTCTTAACTCATTTCAGCATCAACTGGAAAGTCCACAGTCTAACATCTCATCTGAGACAAAGCAAGTCCCTTCTGCCTATGAGTCTATAAAATCAAAAGCAAGTTAGTTACTTCCTAGATACAATGGAGGTACAGGTATTGGGTAAACATCTCTCGCATTTGGGTCACACTGATGCAAGAGGTAGGTTCATGGTCTTGGGCAGCTTCGCCCCTGTGGCTTTGCAGGATACAGCCTCCCTCCTGGCTGCTTTCATGAGCTGGTGTTGAGTGTCTGCAGCTCATGGCAGTTGAGTGTTTCCAGGTACACAGTGCAAGCTGTCAGTGGGTATACCATTCTGGGGTCTGGAGGACAGTGGCCCTCTTCTCATAGCTCCACTAAGCAGTACCCCAGTAGGAACTCTGTGTGAGAGCTCCAACCGCACATTTCCCTTGCACACTGCCCTAGCAGAGGTTCTCCATGAGAGCCCTCCCCCTGCAGCAAATTTCTGCCTGGGCATCCAGGCATTTCCATACATCCTCTGAAATCTAGGCAGAGGTTCTCAAACCTCAGTTCTTGACTTCTGTGTACTCGCAGGCTCAACACCATGTGGAAGCTGCCAAGGCTTGGGCTTGCACCCTCTAAAGCCATGGCCCAAGTTGTACCTTGGCTTCTTTTAGTCATGGCTGGAGTAGCTGGGACACAGGGCACCAATTCCTAGACTGCACACAGCATGGAGACCCTAGGCCTGGCCTAAGAAAACATTTTTTTCCTCCTAGGCCTTCAGGCCTGTGATGGGAGGGGATGCTGTGAAGACCTCTGACATGCCCTGGAGACATTTTCCCCATTGTTTTGGTGATAAACATTTGGCTCCATGTTACTTATGCAAATTTCTACAGCCGGTTTGAATTTCTCCTCAGAAAATGGGATTTTCTTTTCTATTACATTGTAAGGCTGCAAATTTTCTGAACTTTTATACTCCCCTTATAAAACTGAATGCCTTTAACAGCACCCAAGTCACCTCTTGAATGCTTTGCTGCTTAGAAATTTCTTCTGCCAGATACCCTAAATCATCTCTCTCTCAAGTTCAAAGTTCCACAAATCTCTAGGGCAGAGGCAAAATGACACCAGTCTCTTTGCTAAAATATAACAAGTCACATTTGCTCCAGTTCCCAACAAGTTCCTCATCTCCATCTGAGACCACCTCAGCCTGGATTTCATTGTCCATATTATTATCAGCATTTTGGTCAAAGCCATTCAACAAGTCTCTAGGGAGTTCCAAACTTTCCCACATTTTCCTGTCTTCTTCTGAGCCCTCCAAACTGTTCCAGCCTCTGCCTGTTACCAGTTCCAAAGTTGCTTCCACATTTTTGGGTATCTTTTCAGTAGTACCCCACTTCTGGTACCAATTTATTGTATTAGTCCATTTTCGTGCTGCTGATAAAGACATACCTGAGCCTGGGCAATTTACAAAAGAAAGAGGTTTAATGGACTTACAGTTCCACATGGCTGGGGAGGCCTCACAATCATGGTGGAAGACAAGGAGGAGCAAGTCACATCTAACATGGATGGCAGCAGGCAAAAAGAGAGCTTGTGCAGGGAAACCCCATTTTTAAAACAATCAGATCTCATAAGATTCATTCACCATCACAAGAACAGCACAGGAAAGACCCACGCCCATAATTCAATCACCTCCCACCTGGTTCCTCTCATGACATGAGGGAATTGTGGGAGTTACAATTCAAGATGAGTTTTGGGTGGGGACACAGCCAAACCATATCACTGGGACTGCCTCCTTCAGAAACCTGTGTAATTTTAAATTTGTAACATTCAGCACTGATCACATGAAACAGAATGGGGTGGGTATAACAATCACCATTTTTGTCTATAAAGAGGAATGATGAACAGAGAAAACACAGGCCCAGGCAGCCTGACTCTGAGTACAGTCCTGCTGTCCTACTAACTAATTAGCTTGCAGCTTTGGGCAAGTTCCTTTACCTCTCTGGATATTTTTCCTTAATTGAAAAATAGGAATAATAATCATTTTCTCTTCCTCATAGCGTCATGATGAGTACTGAGGTGATATATGAGTATGACCTTTTTAAAAATTATAAATTTCTATAAAATATTATTACTGACAAGTATCAGTGGATGGCTACTTTGTACAGAAATGTAATCCTGGAGGCAGATTTACAAAACAAGGGTAAAGATAAGTTCCAGCCCATGAGGAATTTATCGTCTATTTGGTTATAGGACAAAAATACATGATATAATTAGTGATCAAAACAATATCAACTTATGCATTTATTGAATAATCCATCAATCTGTATCATCATCCATCCATCCATTCCATTAAACACAGATATGATGAACACTAAATTGTGGGTTAAAGTTAGAAAACAGAAGAGTAATTAATATGGAGGGTAGGGCATGAGGGATCCAATGGATCTCATCTGTCTCCTTTTGAAATTCTAAACTAACTTGGAAATACACTGGAGTCAGAGAGGGATCCAGATATCCCTTGCACTAAAGGTAAAACCAGATGGCAGAATGCCACTTGAACCCAAGACCAGATGGTTTCCTATTCCATTTGTCACAAATTATGTTCCCCATCTAGACATAAGCTAATACACCACCTGGTGTATTTACCAGGTGGAATGCCAAGCAGACCATGCAGGCCAGTGAACAACCTCTCCTTGGAGACAGCTAAGACAGGACAGCTAGGGGCCACTGCTTAGCTTTGCAGGTAACCTGGACTAAGGATCTTGGGCTCCAGCTGACTCTCCAGTCAGACATGTCCTTCCTTCTCTCTTGGGAAGTAGCCAGTAGGACTGGAAGGGTGGGTAGAGAAGGACAGAGGGTTTCCTTTCAATACTTTTGAGAAGCAAAATCTTCCTATCATAGAAGCAGAAATAGGAAAGTCAAGAGAGTTCTACTGACAGGGGCTTGTCATAAAGCATCACAGAGCAAAGGAAGTAAGAGAAGGAAGAAGTCCAAAGGGGCTGACATCTTCCAAGGGCATTTATTGGAGGGCTATGTTTTGAACACAACAAAACATGAAGAATGTCTTAGACTGCACAAGAAAGAAGAAAAGGGGATTAAGTTAAATGGAAGAGATATTATATCTATCTGTTATTCCATAACAGGTCACCTACTAAGTTAATTGTTGAATTGTATACCTCAGTCTTTTTTAAAAATGTAATTATTGTAACCTTCCAATTATCCAAAACACAGTGCTTTTCTTTCACAAACACAGTGCTGTTTCACAAAACACAGTGCTTTTCCAGTATTCCATGAAATAGGCTTGCCTTTAAGAAAAAAAAAATAAATGCCTACAGCCTCTATTTTCAGTCTTACTTCCAAACAGACTTTCCACCTAGGAGTTTCTGGCATGATACAAGAGCAAGGAAATAGGTCGGCAGGCAAAGATTGTTTTGCTCATGTAATGTTAATCCATTTTCTTTCTCTTCTCTGGCTATGCTGAAAGTGACTTAGGGACCAGAACCGGATTACAGTCTTCTTCTTAACTTGCACTTAGCAGTGTGCCTGGCACATAGAAATACCTCAATAAAAGCGCAAATTGAATGTCATTAAAATGACTTTGCTGCGTGTATTGAAAGAAATTCCTTCTTTTCTATGCCTATCTCTGACTCAGCTGTCTATCCTGCAAAATACTAGCTTTCCTTAGGTTCTGGTTTAGTCCTGGCATCCACATAATGGAAAACCAAGTCAGAGTGCCAAATCAAAAGTTGGCAATTACAGCTAGGAGCAGGGGCTCACACCTGTAATCCCAAAGCTTTGTGAGGCTAACGTGGGAGGTTTGCTTGAGACCGTGAATTTGAGAACAGCCTGGAAAACATAGTGAGACCCCCTACCTCTACAAAAAATAAAAAGGTAACCAGACATGGTGGCACATGCCTGTGGTCCCAGCTACTCAGGAGGCTGAGGCAGGAGGATCACTTGAGCCCAGGAGCGCAAGGTTGTAGTGAGCTATTATCACACCACTGCACTCCAGCTTGGTTGACAGAGTGAGACCTTGTCTCTAAAAAATACATGCATACATGCATACATACATACATCTAAGGAAAAATGTTAAGAAAACAAAAGTTGGGATTTCCTTGGGCCCTTAACAGAGCCTTGATGAATTTATGCCTCAGAGCGCTTGGGTCTGATGCTAACTTCACCCAGCAGGATCAACCAACACGGATCACCCGTTTGAGTCAAGCCCAGTTGTTCTTTGGTTAGAAATAGTACGCTATTGACTCAAATGATGGATCATGCGCCCTCCTATTAGAGAATTTAAGAGTTTTATTTAGAAGGGAGTTGGTATTCAGCCCTGCCTTGTTGAATGTTTTTGAATGTTTTTTTTAAACATTTTGAATGTTTTTTTTTAAAAAGTAGTTTTTTCCCCCTCTGTAATTATGAGGTATAGCCTAGCCCTTCCTCATACTATCCCTATGAGGTATAATTATAACAAGCTCCATCTGCTTACGACAAACAGATCTAAAATCACTCATTGCGTACTCCTCAGTCAGCCACATAGCCCTTGTCGTAGCAGCTATTCTCATCCAAAAGTGAAATATTCTGTTCCTAATATTGTCTCAATATTAGGATGTTCTTAAATTGAGATGAGACAATTAAAGACAGAAAAATGCGAAAAAGAATTAGCTGTCATGCAAAGAAAAACTGTTAAACATCCAATAAGAAAGAATACAATTTAATACATCTTAAGAAGTAATTAGTGCAAAAGTAAAAAAATTAAAATGCTAGATAGGACATTGCAGGTAAAATATAAACAGTATAAAATGCAGTTTGCCTAATCATGATAGCAAAGTAAGGTTAAAGTTGTTGAAAAGCAGGCCTGGCACAGTGGCTCACGCCTGTAATCCCAGCACTTTGGGAGGCCTAGGTGGGCAGATCACCTGAGATCAGGAATTCAAGACCAGCCTGGCCAACATGGTGAAACCTGTCTCTACTAATAATACAAAAATTAGGTGGGGGTGTGGGTGGGTGTAATCTCAGCTACTCAGGAGCCTGAGGCAGGAGATTGCTTGAACCTAGGAGGCGAAGGTTGCAGTGAGCAGAGAACATGCCATTGCACTTTAACCTGTGTGAGAAGAGCAAAACTCCATCTCAAAAACAAAAAAAAAGTTGTTGAAAAGCAGTACAAACATCCCTCTTCCTTCTCTCCTCCCTTTGTCCTTCCTTCCTTCCTTCCTTCCTTTATTACTTCCATCCTTAACTAAAAAATACTTAACTAAAAGTCTATATATTCTTAGCTGTGCTAAATTCTGGGAATACAGAGGGAGCAATCTTAGCTTGGCCATAGAGAGACTTTGTGCCTTGGCTGGAAAGACAGAAATGGAAGCAGGTGTTAAAGGCCCTGCAATGTGCAGAAGCCTCCCTTTTTCAGAACTGCATACCCATTGGAGGACTGTCATGATTCCAAGCTCCCGCAGAAGTACCACTAGATAAAAGTGTCACATTCCCATCGTTGTTCTCACCAGTTTTTCACCAAAGCATTGTTAATCTGCTGCGTTCTAAGCACTTCACTACACAGGACTCTCTTGGTTGCATATGACAGAAACCCATCGCAAACTAGCTTAAGCAAAGAGGGAACTTAGTGGCTCAAAAAACTGGAAAGGATCTGGGAATAAATCATAAAATGAAGGAGAACCTTTAGGAAACAAGGTCTCAGGAGCTAGGACCAGGGATTTGATGCCAGCAGGCCTCTCTTCCACCCCTCTTTTCTCTGGTTCTTCTTGAATACTGGTGGGCCTCATTCTCTGCAATTGCAGGCACGACAGAATTCTCTACATATAAGGGGATGTGTCCTTTGATAGTCTAAGCTTAACAACTCCAGAAGAAAAGAATCATATTTTTCCCCACAGTTCACATTATTAATACCAAAAAATAAACTCTAGTCAGTGGCAAGTGGATCATTATCCACTAACCTCATGTCCAAGAAACATGGCATGTTTCCAGAAGATGGGAAATGAGAAAGCTTCCCAGGGAAGACCAGAATAATAATTCTAGAATCTACTGCAGTCTCTGAGGTGGACCCAGACTTTGTTGCTATTATTTTCTCAGGGCAAATGTAGAAACTTGTATTTTAAACTTACCAATGATTATTAATTTTCTGTACATTTTTGTTTGTTTGTTTTGAGACAGAGCCTCGCTTTGTTGCCCAGGCTGGAGTACAGTGGTGTAATCTCGGCTCACTGCAAACTCCACCTCCTGGGTTCAAGCAATTCTCTGCCTCAGCCTCCCGAGTAGCTGGGATTATAGGCACCCGCCACCAAACCTGGCTAACTTTTGTATTTTTAGTAGAGACGGGATTTCACCATCTTGGCCAGGCTGGTCTTGAACTCCTGACCTCGTGATCCGCCCGCCTTGGCCTCCCAAAGGGCTGGGATTACAGGCATGAGCCACTGCACTCAGCCTTCTGTACAATTTTTAATTTAATTTAATTTAATTTTTTATTTTTTGAGATGGAGTCTCGCTCTGCCGCCCAGGCTGGAGTGCAGTGGTGCAATCTTGGCTAATTGCAAGCTCTGCCTCCCGGGTTCATGCCATTCTCCTGCCTCAGCCTCCCAAGTAGCTGGGACTACAGGTGCCCACCACCACGCTTGGCTAATTTTTTTGTATTTTTAGTAGAGACGGGGTTTCACCGTGTTAGCCAGGATGGTCTCGATCTCCTGACCTCGTGATCCACCCGCCTTGGCCTCCCAAAGTGTTGGGATTACAGGCGTGAGCCACCGTGCCCGGCTTTAATTTTTTTTTCTCCTTTGGTATGCATCTCTGCACATGGTGAGAACATCAATAGATAATCCATACTCACCACCTCTTAGCATTTCAGTTTTCAGTTGAAGACTAAAAAATCAAATCAATTTTGAAGTTAAAATATACTCTAAATATCCCTCCTTGGGAGTAATTGTTGCTATTGTGTTTATGATAGTTGTCAATAAATAAGAAAGGAAAACAGATGCAACAAAAAGAAAGACGAGGAACTAGGTGTCTTTCTCCCTAATAGGAAAAGAGTTGGGGTCTTTTGATCCAGTTAGCCCAATGACTACTAAGTGTCCTGAAACACTTTTACACTTGCTTGAGCTGAGCCTAAGGCAGAGACCACTAGCAGGTTTTGGAACTTAGGCTAATGCAGACTTGTGGAAGGCGATGCAAAGTAAAGGTGACCTAAGTTACATTACAAGTAAATAGAACCACTCTACCCATGTTATTTACTCATACCAAGAAGCGTACAAGATGGAACCTGAGAGCCACACCCTGAGTGATCTCATAACTCTGGAACCCCATAAGTAAGAGGCAAGGCAAAGCAAGAATGAGCAGCTGCAAAGCAATTAGAGAGGAATTTTCCATTATGTCTGTGGTTTGAAGTCTAGTTGTACGTGTATTTGTGAGGTGGAAATTTTTAATTAATCCAGGTAATCTGGGTTATAAAACACAGAGTGGTCACATGGAAATTAAAAACCTCTAATACTAATGTGGTTTATAATTGAATACTTTTACCTGAAAGAAAGAGAAAAAAAAAAGGCCCTCCATTGTTGCAGTCTGAAGTGTAGGGATATTAATGACCAGATCTGATCTCTGAAAGGCCACCCACTGAAAGACCAGTGGAAGCTGATCCATGTCCCAGTGGTTTTTCCTCCTATAAATCCAAGTGAAGATTCTTGAAAGAAACTGTTGCTACTGTGTTCATAATAGTTCTCGATATATAAGAAAGGGAACAGATACAACAAAGAGAAAAGGAACTAAAGGTCTTTCTCTCTAATAGTATGGGAGTTGTGGTCTTTTGGGCAGTCTAGCCCAGTGGCTGCAAGGAGTCCTGGAAGCTTTTTATACTTGGTTGGGCTAAGCAAAAAGCAGAGACCACCAGCAATTATTGGAATGTGGGCTAATGCAGATTTGGGAAATACAGCATATTCCAGAAAGTACTGCAATATAGTCAATTCATCCTGATTTGAGCCTAAAATATTTGTAAACACATTCCAGTTTTACAAGGGCATTTTTAAAATAAAACAATCTGTTCAAATCTTATAATCATAGGACTCTAATGCTGGAATCCCCTCTTCCGGGCTGGGCTTCCTACCTCCCTCTGCACATCCCAGACTTCATGCTTTTAGATCCTAGGGCTGTCTTCCCTTCTAAATTGATTGCTGCTTGAAGACAGGCTGTATCACACTGTAGACATCCATTAATCTTTGTTGAGTAAATGAGATGATGCATATGAAATGCCTGATATGATACCTAGTGATCTACAAAATGCTAATTTAATCTTTTTCCTTAGCCTCCTATTTCTACATATGAAAAATTAGAGGCCCAGAGATGTATAGTGACTTGCCCAAGGTCTCAGAGCAAGTTCAAGGTAGAGCCAGGCCTAGAATCCAAGTCTCCTAGCCCAGATCTAGCATCTTTACATAATACCATGCAAAAGAATTAAATGAAGAGTTTGCTGAACATGTTACCCATAATTTAAGGAGAATAAAAGCTTCCTTTCTGATTAGAATTTTTACACTTTTCCTTTAGGCTCATGATTTGTAAATAATTCACTTATGCCACATTATCATACATTATGATTTTCTAGATAAATAGCTCATCTCTGCAAAAAGGAAGGATCAAGTGATGTCTCAACCACCATATCCCTACTGTAGTCAGTCTTTATAATGAGAAAAAATAAAGGCACAAAATCAAAGATGTCTCCTCTCCACCCTTGAGCTCCCACCCACAGTAGCTGTAGTAATCAAAGTAAATATCTTGAAGATTTTATGGAAGAAAAGCAAAGAGATGTATCTGATACATTATATACCAAACAATCCAAGAAATTCCTATTGGAGACTTCTGTTTCTGTTTTCTACACACTTGGCTCAGCTGCACAGCTCCCACTCTTATTTTGCAAACCAACATCCCTCCTCCCCATGAAGACTGAGTGCCAGCATGATGCTCAGTTAGGTAAATGTCCCTTGCTGCTATCTACAAAATGAAGCCTTCTCCACGTTTTAAAATGTAAATACATGGGGTATGTCCGGGATCCAAATAATGATCAGTTTGAACTAGAATCTATGCTCCTCCCATTAAAAGAATTTCAAGGTCACCAGCTACAAAACCCAAGATTCCAAGAAATAAGGTAGTCTGCATGAAAAAGATTAGAACTACGACTTGGGCAAGTAATGAAACCTAAAAGACTTAGGAAATCAAGATTGAAATGGCTTCTTTTCTACCTCCCAGTCTTTCATTTTGCTGTTCAAATATTCAAAAAAAAGCTGGCCTCTAAAACCTGGAAATAAGTAATCAAGCATTTTTCACCTGACTAGTCCAGGATAGGAGGTATTTTGCATCTGACTGTTTTCCCATTGTGGATTAGAGAATCATTATCCAGTAAGTGCTTTAACTGTGTTCTGTCTATACTCTGCTTTCCTTGGCAGGCAGTAAAATACGTTCACAGTAGTCAGCATGTGATCAGATCTGGAGACCCTCCTGGAAATTTCCAGCTGGACATTGATATTTCAGGGTTAATCTTCACTCATCATCCCTGTTTTAGCCGAGAGCATGTTTTGGCAGCCAAGCTGGCCCAGTTATACGACCAGTACCTTGCAAGACACCAGAGAAACAAGGCGAAATTTCTTACTGATAAGGTACATGTGATTTCTTCCATAATGATTGTCAATGGAGTTGGTTCTTCCAATGAGCCCAAACAATGAAAATTTCTAACAGCAAAGTGTTCATGCCCCTCTTTCACATGTTTCCTCTGTCTAGGATGTGTGATACATTATCCAGCTAGAGACAAACGGAAAGATAGAGTTGGTATACATGTGATGTGTACAGATTTCTCGGCACACACTCGCCCTAAACAGAAGGCTTTTTGTAAACAGTACAGCACCCACCAGAAGTGGGTGTTAGGTGGAAGATATGTGGCTATTACTCGCTTACGTGATCTCAGAACCTGAGAAAATTGGTGGCTTGAGAATATCTGTCCTTAGAAACATTCTCATCTTGATATTTATTACCCCATAGTGTAGCACTTAAACACAAGTCAGTGTTTCAACTGATGCTCAAAGGAATGGCTAAGCATTTGGATTTATTCCCAATGTGACACTATCCCATGGGATTTTTGTGGGTAATTTTGACTATAGGCAATTTTGGTCTCATGCCCTGACTTTAAAACCTTACTGCCCAAAGAAGAGATAACTTCACAATAGCTCGTTTTATGAGTCTGTAATTTTATAGTTTCTTTATATCACAAGAATACCATCATATGTCCCGGACCCAGACAAACCTGCTTTTAGCTTTGGAAGAAAACTTCATTCTAAGATATACACATAAAAGTAATATTTTCATGAGCAGCTTGATTACCTGGGCCATGGAACAAGGATGGACATACACTATGCTTTACTAATCCAGTTTCTTCAAGAACAGATGAAACAGTTCTCCATCATAATTCATTTATGTGAAAGTCTGGAGACAGCTGGATGCTTGAACATCCGTTCCATTCACAGACTGCTGGCACCATTTTGCCCAGGAGAAGTGGGTGAGTCCAGTTGCATTGCAGTAGGGAATAGAGTTTGTAACCCAAAACTTGTATCCATATCTTTTTAAGCTCCAAGCTTTAAGAAATGCTGTTCAGACTGGCCTTTATCCAGAAAAACCTCATCAGTCTCTCGACACCATCCAAAAAACCATCAATGAGTATAAATCTGAAATTCGGTGAGTAAAGTTTGTTAAGTGTAACTACTTTTTTTCCCCTGTTAGATGTGCTCTTGTTAGAGTTTATTTTTCCAGATACTTTTTCTGAATGCAATGAATACATGTGAAATTATGCCATAAAAAACAATCAAATACATCTATCATATTAACACAGTATTTGAAGTCCATTAATGTGAATGAGGATGTAGGGAAATGGTCACTCTGCAGGTGTGAGGGAGAACTGCTACAGCTACCGCTTCCGAGAGCAGCTTGGCCCCAACTCATAAAATGTTGAAGAGGCTCATCAGTTTGCACCCAGCAATTCTGATTCAGATACAAGATGTTCTTTAAGGAGCTATGTGTGCATATGTACATGGGGACATGTGCAAAGATATGCACGGCATCATTCAAAAGTAAGACAGACTGGACACGGTGGCTCATGCCTGTAATCCCAGCACTTTGGGATGCCAAGGTGAGGATAGTTTGAAGCCAGGAGTTTGAGACTAGCCTGTACAAAAAATTTAAAAAATTAGCTGAGTATAGTAGTATGTGCATGTAGTCCCAACTACTCGGAAGGCTGAGGAAGGAGGATCACTTGAGCCCAAGAGTTTGAGGCTGCAGTAAGCTAGGATTGCACCATTGCACTCCAGCCTGGGTAACGGAGTGAGACCTTGACTCAAAAAAAAGAAAAAAGGAAGCCACTAGAAATAACCCAGTAGCAGAGTAAACCCATCTTGGTATAGGCTTACAGTGAATTTCTATACCACAGTTAAAATGACTGACTCATATCTGCAGGTATCAACATGGATAAGGAATCATATCGTGTATACCATTCTGCAACTTGCTTCTTTATATACAATGCATCTTAGACATTTTCCTGTCACAGTGCATGTAGATTTATATCATGGTTTAAAGGCTGGCATTATGTAGATTTATTGTAGTTGGTATAATTCTCAACTGATACGCATTTGCATTTCTATTTTTTATTATTTAAATTCTACTGTAATTAAAATTCCTAAATATTATATTTGTGTACCTGTATGAGTACTTCCACAGAACAAATCCTTAGAACAGGAAATAATAAATCGAGGCATTTCTTTTCTTTTTTTTTTTTTTTAAGGGTATATCTCTCCATTTATTTATTTAGGTCTTTTTTTTTATTTTTTTTATTTTATTTTTTTAAATTTTATTATTATTATACTTTAAGTTTTAGGGTACATGTGCACAACGTGCAGGTTTGTTACATACGCATTTCTTTTTTATTTATTTATTTTTTTTGAGACGGAGTCTCACTCTGTCGCCCAGGCTGGAGTGCAGTGGTGCGATCTCGGCTCACTGCAAGCTCCGCCTCCCAGGTTCACGCCATTCTCCTGCTTCAGCCTCCAGAGTAGCTGGGACTACAGGTGCCCGCTACTACGCCGGGCTAATTTTTTGTATTTTTAGTAGAGACGGAGTTTCATCGTGTTAGCCAGGATGGTCTAGATCTCCTGACCTCGTGATCCACCCATCTCGGCCTCCCAAAGTGCTGGGATTACAGGCGTGAGCCACCGTGCCCGGCCAGAGGCATTTCAATGTATACTTTTCTTTTTACCATTTAGCTATGAGTTGGAAATTCTTCCAGCAAAGTAGAAATTAGTGAAGTTTGTAACCTATAATTGCAAAAATATGGAGTATATTTTTAAATAAAAGTTATTTTTTATATTAAAAGGAAAACATATTGCAGTCTCCTTGTGAGAATAATTTTTGTTTTGGCATACATTAAGAAAAAAGTGACAAAAAGCTATTCTGAAAGCAATTATGATTTTATATGGAACTGTCTTTATTGGTCACTATTTGAAAAACATCAGAACTGCATGTGAGATCTAGAGACAATGCCCAGCAGAGTCATGGACAGCAGATCCATTACAATAATTCTGTGCCCCTGGAGATGAAAGTCTTTGAGATTTAGCATTTCTGACCCAGTAAAAGAGATTTCCATCCCTTGCTGACTTTTCAATAGGTGGTAAAACAATTTCTAAGCAGATGATCTATTGCTGGATGTTTCATCACATGGATCCATTTCCTCAAGCCCCCTGGGATCTGATCAGCCACCCCGAGAACTCCCCACCTCAAGCATCTGCTGAGCCCTCCACTGGTGCAGTTAACCTGGGCCAGCACCATAAAGCATTTTCCATTTTATTTTCCAGAGCAGCATCATGACTACATTCCCTATTCTCTGAACGGGAACCAGGCTATAGAAGGAAGAAAACATGAATGGTCATGCAACATAGGAATATTTTACTTAACCTCTCTGTAGGGTCTTTGCCCTCAGATGTGCTCAGTCTTGAACACATAAAAATTCTATGACCCCAAGTCCCCATCCAGCTACCACTTTATCTCTGTATTTCCTTTAACAGCCAAACACCAGGAAAACATTTGCTATTCATACTATCTCTGCTCTCTCCCGTTTCCAAACCATCCTATCTCACTCCTGTGCCCACCTTTCCTCTGAAGCAGATCATGCCACAGCCCCTGGGGACCTCCACCTGGGAAAGTGGAATGGAACCTCTCAGCCTGCTCAGTGCTTGAACACAGACACCATCCCCATGCATTGCCTGTCAGGACATCCTGCATCTCCATACACCACCCTCTCCTGGGTGTCCTCTTCCCTTTCCAGCCATTTGTCCTTCTCATCATTCTTTGACCATCATTCTCCTCTGTCCAGCTTATACATGTTCTGAGTCTCAGGTGTTATTGTTGTTTTCTTTTTAACCCTTATTTAAATTGCATTTTCTCCTGAAATGAATCCACTTTGTGGCTTTAAACATCACCCAGATGCCAGCGGCTCCCAAAGTTTCATTTCTGAGCAGGAGTCCACTGCACCGTCCAGACCCCATCTATATCAGGTTTCAGAAAACTGTTCCCGACTCCCTAATCAAAATTGCCTTTCCCTCTTCCTCCCCAGCTCTGGTCACAAATTTTAATTAAATATTATTTTGTAATTTTCTGCTTCTTTAGCTCGTATGCAAATTTTTCTTGCTAAGAGCTCTTTTTAGCATTTCTGGGAAACTATCTTTTTTTTAGATACTAAAAAAGAAAGTAGAAAATATATCAGAAAGCCTGAAGATGTCACGTAATTCAGTAAAATAATTTTATATTGTAGTTTTTAAAACTGAAGCCGGGGTGATAACAGCTAAAGGCATAGGAGATAAACTGACCACCTGATGGTGACAGATAACATTTGTGGGCCTCTTACTTGTTATCGGCCAAGGTTCTAAGCACATTATGCAGATTAGCTCATTAACTCCTCCCAGCAACCCAGTGCGGTCAACTCCTACCATACCCATTTTACAGATGTGAGCCGGCAAAGGGAAGTAGCTTACCAATCCAGCTAGTAAATAGTAGAGCCAAGATTCAAACCTGGGTAGTATGGTTGCAACAACTGCACCCTTAACCACAATGCTTTACTGGTCCTCAAAGAGAATGTTTCTTATTCTACTTTGCTGCTTTTTTGCTTTTCTAAGGGCTTCAGAGAGTCCTAGATCTTGACTACCTAACCACTATCATTTTCTGCCATCTTCCTTTTCTACAGCTACCAGTTGATCTATTAGAAACCTAGACCCCCTTATTTCTCTGTACCACTAAGTCATCACACGTACAACCTCCAGACTTAGGCCTGCCTTCTGGAGGTCATAAGGTGCTAATTTGTGAAATGCTACATCCTTGGTTTCTCATGATACTTTCTTAGACAAACCTCACACTGATATCATTTATGTATGTGTCCGTCCCCTGAGCTAAACTATAAACTCCCTGAGGATGGAGATATGGAGATATCTTCTGTCTCTTAGACACTTCTAAATCCCCTGGAATGACCATGGCACTTGTTCAAAAATTTAGAAATTGTCTCATTATGCAATAAAATGCATTTGGTATCTAAATATGGCTATCATTTGTAAAAAGAATTTAAAGTAAGGTATTAAATAAAATAAAGATGAAAGCATTTTCAAATGATGCCTCTTCAGATCAAGCCAAAAATATTGGTAATCTAGTGAATATTGAAAATCTCCAAGGCATGCAATAACAATACTTCATCTCCTCAGTGTGGAACTTGTGATTTGTGTTAACACGGGAAGACTTAAAATGTATTTGTTGCTAACTAGGACAGCAGCGTACTTTGCTGTGTTTATAATAATTTAGTCCATGAGAACTGCCTTTATTTTCTTACCTTCAAAGGTGACCATTTGTTGAAGGATGCATAGTTTTAATACGAATTTTTTAAGTACTTAAAGTTAGATCTGCCTAAAGAGAACAAAATCAAGTAAATCTCTCAAGACAGGTTGACATCCTATTGTCTTTACATTTGCATTTGTATTTAGTTTTCTGTACTTGTTTCAAAATACGGTAGCTATCAAATTGAATATACAATCACTGTAGCATTATTAATTTCTTTTGCAAACACACCTGACTTTTTAATATATACTCATGTGTTGTTATATCTTGCAGACAAACAAGAAAATTCCGTGATGCTGAACAAGAAAAAGATAGAACATTGCTTAAGACCATCATAAAAGTTTGGAAAGAGATGAAATCCCTTCGAGAGTTCCAGAGATTTACAAATACTCCCTTGAAACTTGTTTTGAGAAAGTAGGCTTTTTTGAAAAATTATTTTATTGGGCTATATCATACATTAAGAAAAATGTATAAAACATGGATACAGTTTTAAAAGTAATTACAAACAAATTTGCACGTAACCACTTCCCAGGTTAAGAAATAGAACATTGCGTACCTGAGCAGCCCCTCCCAAATAGCATCCTCCTCAATCCCCAAAATAACAACTACCTGGACTTTTGTGATCATTGTTTTCTTGCTTTTATATTTTTGCTATGTGCAATCCCTAAGAATATATAGTTTAATATTGCCTCTATTTGACTTATACATAACTGAAAGTATTTTGTGTGTATTCTTTAGTGAATACATACATGCTTCTTTTCTTCAGTACTGTGTTTGTGAGATTCATCTACTTGACAGCACATAGCTGTAGTTAGATTTCTTTGCTTTATAATACTTCATTATATGAATATAGCCAAACTTGTCCATTTCTGTTGATTGGCATTTGAGTTTATTCCATTTTCAACTGTTACAGAAACCACTTCTGTACTTTTGGCATTTTTGTACTTGTCTTTTAGGGTACATGTGCCCAAGATTTCATTTCAACTTTACATTGCTGATTCCAAACATATTCCAAAAGTTGTGCTGATTCATGCCTTCACGGGGGTTCTCGTAGGTCCATATCACCCATATCATGCCTATCAGTTGGTGGTGTTAATTAACATTTTGCCGACGTGCTGACATGTTTTAATTTATATTTTCCTGACTATTCATGAAGGTGAGCATTTTTTCATACATGCATTGACTATTTGGATTTCCTCTTTTATGAGGTGTCTCTTCAAGGCTTTGGTCACTTTTTGGACTGGATTATTTATCTTATCTTTTTTGGTAATTTGTAGGCATTCTGCATATTACATGGGAATTTGCTAGTGGTGTGTATCGCAGATATCCTCTCCTACTCGTTAGTTGTCTTTTTACTCTCTTTTTGTTGCTTTTTGATGGATACAAACTCTTAACTTTAAAAAGATAAAATACATTAGTTTTTTCTTTTACTGTTGGTGCTTTTTGTATGCTTCTTAAGAAATGCTTCCCCTGAGTCATGTAGATATTCTATGATATCGTCTTCTATAACCTTTATAGTTTTAGCTTTCACATTTCATCTTTATTTGGAATTGACCTTCATTTGTGGCGTGGAGAAAGTAAGCTTTGATAATATTTCTGCTACCTAATTCACTAGACTTTTATATATGCTTAAGAGTACAGCTTATCACAACAAGAGCATCTATGCTGCTGGTGTTGGTCCCTTTCTGATTGTTTCACCTGGATAAGTGTTGTGCCCATATACTGACACAAACAGTAACAAATGTGGGCAGTTATCAGACATATTGCTTTGAAAATAGCCATATTACAGCCAAAGATAGCTACAAATTGTAAGTTTTCTTTGGCTGTAATTATAAAATTGAAAAAAAAAAAAGCTTAGTTTTCAGGACAAGTATAAGACTGTGTGATCTTTGAGACAAGGGACCCTGTTGTCATTGTATATCTGGTCCCTACTAGAGCACCTGCCACTTAGTATCTGCTCAGTTAATGTTGGTTAACAATAGTAACAAATTTAGGCAGTTATCTGACATATTGCTTTGAAAACAGCCATATTTCAGCCAAAGATAGCTGCAAATTGTAATTTTTCTTTAGCTGTAATTATAAAATTGAAAAAAAAACGGTTAGTTTTCAGGACAAGTATAAGACTGTGTGATCTTTGAGAGCAGGGACCCTATTGCCATTGTATATTTGGTTCCTACAAGAGCACCTGCCACTTAGTATGTGCTCAGTTAATATTGGTTAACAAATTCAAATATGCTACCCCACAAAAATAATGGCTGTCTCCCAGAAATTCCAGTGTTTGTGCTTTCGAATTCCATCTCCGAGGCTGAGCCTCCCACAGAAGCAGTACAGAAATCCTTGACAGATTATTTTCTCTCTCCCTCCCTCCCATCATCCCTGCTGCTAACTCTCCCTCCATCCCTCCCCTCCTTCTTTTTGAGTTTATAGGGTAAACTAAATTTATAGACATTTTACCCATAAGGTCATAACACTCCTTCCCCTGATAAGTAGCTATCTTCCAAATTCTTTTGGAGTACCCTTTTTTCACATTATTGATTCATCTAGCCACCTTATAATAAAGCATAGTTTTTCCCACAAAAAAAACTATTCAAGTTTATTCATGCTTTTGAATAGCAATGAGAAAAGTGAATGGTTTTCTGTATATCAGAGATGGAACATAATTTTGAGGCCAAATTCCCCCTGGTGTTTATAAATTTTGGGTACCGCTGTGCGTCCAAAATGATTTATTTGGTAGTCATCCTAGAGAGCTGTAAGAGCTTGTGCCTTGGGGGACTGTAAACTGCTTAAACTCCAGGCAACATGTGTCCATAAACAAATATTTGTCAGCTTTATGCACTTGTCTAGGTTTATGTAAAATGGATTACGAAGCTTAACTGCCTTGTGGGAAATAGTGCAGTCAGTATCGGCACCATCTCCAAAGTGCTGGGTGGGATGGATGCAGTCACCGCACATTTGCCGCCATCTACCAGGAGAGCCATGCTGTTCATCAACATGTTAAGGGCTCTGAAAAGATGACCAGCAAGGAACCTTTCACATTTATTTAATCCAGTGTTGATACGGCCACAACATCTTTTCCTGGTGGTACATCTCACAGAACTAATGTCCTACAGAACACACTGTGGGAAACAGTGGTTTGAACTGGGCTGATCTCCTGGTGGAGTATAAGCAAAATCATCAAAGAAAAACCCAAATCCTCCATCGAAAGTCAAAAAAGTGGTTTCACCATCATTCTCAGCAAACTATCACAAGGACAGAAAACCAAACACCGCATGTTCTCACTCACAGGTGGGAATTGAACAATGAGAACACTTGGACACAGGGCAGGGAACATCACACACCACAGCCTATCGGGGGGTGGGGGGCTGGGGGAGGGATAGCATTAGGAGAAACACCTAATGTAGATGATGGGTTGATGGGTGCAGCAAACCAACATGGCACACGTATACCTATGTATCAAACCTGCACGTTGTGCACATGTACCCTAGAACTTAAATTTTAAAAAATTAAAATTAAAATTTTTTAAAAAGTAGTTTCAGGGACTCAGTAGCAACAAAATGAAGCAGTTCCTCAGAGACTTGAAGAAGACATAAAATAACTAATGAAATTTCCACCACTATCAGTTAAGAACTTACAGGCCCCATGTCAGCACACCACACAGATCATTTAACGCAGAGAGGCATGGCGGCTCAGTGTTCAGTGGGTTGGGCTCATATTCAGCCTTTCCACTCACCAGCTGTGTGTTCTTGGGTAACTTACTTAACTTCTTTGTGCCTCTGTCACCTCATGTATAAGATGTGGATAATAATAGCATCTGCCTCACAGGATTGTGAGTTTACATGTGCGACATTTTTAGAAGAGGAACTGGCACATAGCAAGTCCAATATAAGTATTTGCTGTTATTATTGCTCTCTTACTTAATTTCCAGAAATAACCAAGGGACTACAAATTATTTTAAAGGGAAAAAGCTGACCAGAAAGCAGATGAAGAAGCATATGAAGCAGAAATTCAAGCTGAAATAAGTGAACTGTTAGAAGAGCACACGGAGGAGTACGCACAGAAGATGGAAGAATACAGAACATCGTTACACCAGTGGAAGGCCTGGAGGAAAGCGCAAGTGTGTAAACAAACACTCAGCCTGGAATAGGGCTGGCCAGGAAGGGTCTGGGAGGGCAGCCTCCAGTACAGGAGTGGGGAAACCAGACTGGCAGACTAGGGTATCCTGTGGCTCCCTCTGTCTCTTCTCCATCCCCTGGCTAAGGGATAAAAGGATGAATGAATTGACTAGCTAATGCATTTGCTTAAAAAGCCACCCAGCTGACTGATACCAGAGCCAGCTTTGTCCACAGAGAATGCTATGGTAGCACTCTGTGACTATTTAAGTAATAATGTAGTAATCACTAATGCATGTGTCCAGCACTGTGCTGAGTATCTTACATGCATTATTCCATTAAATGTAGGGATTGATGCTTCTGAGTTTCCTTCAGAAAATTATACAACTTTATGCACATGACCCTACAAAACTGAGTCCAAGGGCAACAAATAATAGATCAGGTGGACCTGCAATGCTCATTGTGCTTACATGCCTTATTTTAAAATTTCAAGATGTGTCCTTCATCTTGAAAACCAAAATTAATGATCACATGAATACCTACCATTTTTTAAGCTCTTTTTAGGGACTAGGCTGTATGATAAGTGCTTTTTAGGCATTTCAACAGTCTCATTTCAACAGCCCTGGGAGAAATTTCCTGGGCTCCATTCTGTAGATGAAAAAACTGAGGCACAGAGAGGTCAGATGGCTTAGTGACCTGCCTGATTACACACATCTGGTTGAAATGTGGCTGGGGTTTGCATCCAGGTCCATCTGGCTATGAAGACTGTGCTCTTAAATGAAATTCCAAAATTCCTGTTTGATGTCATGTTGCCTCTAACTCAACAGAGGGCCAAGAAGAAGAAAAGGAAACAAGCAGCAGAAGAACATCCCGATGATGAGATTGCAGAGCCGTATCCCGAGGAGGACCTTGTGAAGCCCAGCCCTCCAGAGCCCACTGATCGGGCAGTGATAGAGCAGGAGGTGAGGAAGAGAGCAGCCCAGAGCAGGAGGAGGCCTTGGGAGCCCACGCTGGTCCCGGAGCTAAGCCTGGCGGGAAGCGTAACACCCAATGACCAGTGCCCCAGGTGAGTGGATGCTCTGACCATAAATGAGGCTGACATCTGATACACATGTTCACATGGGCACATGCACACACACATGCACGATATGGGGAGTGTACACTTACTGACCTACATGAGCATCAGGAGAATCATTAACTCTGAATGAATATTAGGTTGAACCACATGAAATTGCTGACATTTGCCCGCTTTAGGTGATTTCATATGATTCACCTACCTCATGCATCTGCACTGGCCACTCAGGAGCACGCTGGAAAGCTCCCTGTAGAAGCATCCCAGTTGCAAATCTCTGCCTGCTCTTCACAGTGGCTGTCTGTGTGGCTTTTGATTTGAGTCCCTTATCTGTAACCTCAATGAGTCCTTCAGTCCACTGGTAGCATGTCCCACCTTTCTGGCACAGGCACGGATGCCTTTCCTTGCCCCTTCCTTGATTTCAGCTGCTCCAGGGATCAGCTTTTCTCCTTGAAGACCCCCAAAAAAGTTGTGGGTGGTATTTAAGTCAGGCCAGCTGAAGCATACCCTCCAGATTTGATAAAAATACATGTCTAGTCATTCTCATTTGATGCCTAAGAGAAACATCACTTGATTTATATACATTGTACATATAATAATTCATAAACATCCATTTGTAAGTTCATCTTTTTTAAAATTATAACATAATAAAAATATTTTTATGTTTCCTATTTATTCTTTCCTTCACTGAATAGCCACGGTTCTCAAAGTACAGCCCTGGAATCAGCAGCATCAGCATCACCGAGGACTTGTTAGAAACATAAACTCAGGCCAGGCATGGTGGCTCATGCCTGTAACCTCAGCACTTTGGGAGGCTGAGGCAGGAGGATTGCTTGAGGCCAGGAGTTGGAGACCAGCCTGGGGAACAAAATGAGACCTCACCTCTATTGAATAAATAAATAAATACCCCAAACATTTTTAATACCTCACATTGAAAATAAATATGTTTAAGAAAGATTAATAAAAACTAGCCAATTATTTAAAGTCAACCAACTAAACAGAAATTTTAAAAATAATTTTAAAAAAGAAAGAAATGTAAACTCACAAGTTCTACCTGAGACTTACTGAACCTGAAACCCTGAAGTGGGACCTAGAAAACTGTTCTCACAAGGTCTCCAAGTGATTCTGATGCATGTTATGGCATATCATCATTAATTAAAGGGAGTCCATTAAAATCATCGATACCACAAAATCCCAGGCTTAGTTCTCCAGTAAATAGAAGATCTATCATGAATACAGGGACTATTGTACACTGGAATCTTCAATATCCCAGTGTTCAATTCTCATTGAAAAATGAGAATTCAAATAAAGTCAGTCAGCCTCTGAGTTCATTAAAATGTGGGAGTTAATTAGGATGTCATTATAAGACTTCTCACAGTCTTGGTTTCAAACTTCTGCTAATGTTCTAATGATTGATTTATTTTTAAATTATAGCTTTTTGTGCATTTTCATGTGTTCCCTCAACTTCACATATTAAGATGTTATACATAAACTATTCCCCTGCACTAAGTAAGCAATTTTCAAGGCACAAGTACCATACCCTATAATTTTGACATGAATGTTCAAAATATGTGATGACACAGCATGCTTTCTAAAAGGAAAATTTGGGCTTGATTTGGTAATCTTTTATGAGTGGAGTCTAAGTCTTGGGTGTCTTGGATACTTCTTGCAAATTTGCTGTGAAATGTCCTTTATTAAAAAAATGCTGAAGTAATTTGAGCTATTTCATCTAGAATATGTCTAAATTATAGACATGTAAAAAGTTAAAACTACCACCCCCTTTAATGAGTAGAGAATTTCTGTTTGGAATGATGAAAAAGTTCTGAAGATGGATAGTGGTGATGGTTAGACAACATAGTAATTGTATGTAATGCCACTGTACCATACACTTAAAAATGGTTAAAGTGATAAACATTATGTTATGTTATATATATTTACCACAATGGAACAATTTTTAATAAACTACCACCCCCCCCAAAAAAAACCTAAGCTTGTTTCAAATTTTGATGCCCTAACCTTTTCCTTTCCTCAATTAGCTTGAATTGCTATTGACTTAACCAATAACTGGCATTTTTTGGTGGACGTCTGTACACATATGTACAATAAAATTAAAGACCAATGGGAGGTTGTTTTTTTTTTAACTTTCTGATTCAGTTTATCTTTAAAAATAAGGAACATTTATTAATACTCTGCATCCACTGAACATTCACTTACTGTCTGAAAACGTTGAGAAAAACTTGGTTTCTTGGAAAAATGAACTCGATCTAACTGCTACAATATGCTGCTATATTTTTAGAATAAAACTTCTTACCCAAATATAAATCATTATTATCCCCTATGTCTTGAATTTATTCAATTTAACAAGGAATATGTGAACTTAAAACTTTGGGACACAAATGTAAAGCTTGCCTGAAAAACCTGAGGAGACTGTAGCACAACGATGAATGGACTCTAGTTCTTAAATCCTCTGTGCCCTTTTCAGTGTCTGTTAATGGCTTCTCCATAAATTCCATACTACTCTGCAAGACCTGTGGCTCCTTTGGTTAAATGAGGGCTGACATGATTGGGAGAGTTGCCTGCAGTGTGTCTTGTTCTGTTCAGTTCTTATTTATCTTATATTTTGGTGATCTTAGTAAATTATTACTAACTCCACCTGTGAATGGTCTCCTTTTGCAGAGCAGAGGTCTCGAGAAGGGAGGATGTAAAGAAGCGCTCAGTGTACTTAAAAGTGCTCTTCAACAACAAGGAGGTGTCCAGGACAGTCAGTCGGCCACTAGGAGCAGACTTCCGAGTTCACTTTGGGCAGATTTTCAATTTGCAAATAGTCAACTGGCCGGAGAGTTTAACACTTCAGGTACACATTTTAATTATAGTTACTGGCCGGGCACTGTGGCTCATGCCTGTACTTTGGGAGGCCAAGGCAGATCACTTGAAGCCAGGAGTTCGAGACCAGCCTGGCCAACATGGCAAAACCACATCTCTACTGTAAATACAAAAAAAATTAGCCAAGTGTGCTGGTGGGTGCCTGTAATCCCAGTTACTCGGGAGGCTGAGGCAGGAGAATCTCTTGAACCCAGGAGGTGGAGGTTGCATTGAGCTGAGATCACGCCACTGTACTCCAGCCTAGGCGACAGAGTGTGACTCTGTCTCAAAACAATAGTAATAATAATTATTATTATTATAGTTACTGCCCCAATAATTTTTTGTTCATTACAGGTTTGAGATGATTTTAAATCATCCATTGGTTATACATATGTCTTGATAGAGTCTCAAGCCTCTTCCTTGGCACATCTGTTCTTAAAGTCTTGGAAGAAAGAGGTCTGTTCCCCAACTCACCTACTGAAAATGCTGGCAGAATAACTCTGGCCACAGTGCTCTGGAGTGTCTGCCTTGAGATGGGAGAGGGGTGCTGAAGGGGGTGGGGCACAGGGAGATCTCCAGCTCATTCACTGAAGACATATTTCAACATCACCCTCTACAAAGACTCTAGTGTAATATAACAGAGAAATCAATTATGCCACAATCACGGGAGGTTATGATGTGGGAAAGATACAGGTGCTAGGATCCCCCCAAAATTAATAACTCTCCCCACTAGCCTAAATCCCACCGTTAGCAATGTATTTATTTAGTCTATTTTAGTTTCCTGGGGAAACTAAACTATAACAAGGAACCACTAACTTGGTGACTTCAAAACAACAGAAATGTGTTTACTCACAGTTCTGGAGGCCTAAAGTCTGAAATCAAGGTGTCAGTAGGGCAATACTCCCTCCAAAAGCTCTAGAGGAGTATCTTTCCCTGCCTCTTCCAGCTCCAGGCACTTAGAGTTCCTTGGTTTGTGTTAGCGTAACTCCAATCTCTGCTTCCATCTTCACATAGCCTTCTCTGTGTCTCTCTCTGTGGGTCCTCTTTTGTCACTTATAAGAACACTCTTATTGGATTTAGGTCCTACCCTAATCTAATATGATCTTATCTTCATCCTTAACTAATGACATCTGCAAAGACCCCATTTCCAAATTAGGTCGCATTCTGAGTTTCTAGGTGGACATCAATATGTAGAGGATGCTATTTAACCCATTACAGTGTCTTCAGTCTTGCTTGTTCTTTTGGTGACTCTTCTCCCACAATGCTAACAGGTCTCCTAATGATCCTAACAGGCTTTGTTAACTAGGATTGCAGCTTTGTGGCATGCATGCCCTTGTTTCCCCACCACCACCCAGGCAGAAATCACAGATCCTCATCCATCACTTAGGCAGAAATTTCTCACTCCCCTCCACCACTCTTGCCAGAAAGCAATAATTGATAGTGTTATTTTTGTTATGTTTTCCCACTGAGCCTGAATATAATTTTAGAACTCTTCTCAATACAGTACTTCAGGTAGCCACTACCTATTCCTAGTGAGTATAACTGACAAAGTCTGCAGGTACCATCACGGCTGTATAATTAATAAAATATTTACATACTTCTATACTGACTGATAAATAGCTGCTGCCCTGACCTTCCCAGATGCCATCCTGGCCACATAAGCCCCACTTCAAGGACCCCCTGGACCTTACCACAGTTGACCAATTAAAGGGGGTGGCTGACCAAGGCCAGTGCCTCCAGGGTCCTGTTCCCAAGCTGTGGTGGGCAGCTCTTCTAATGAACCCAGGAGGTGGCTTCAATACTGTGTATTGTTCAGTATTTTGAATATCAAGCCCCGCCTAGACCTCAGTAGTTAAAAGCCTTCTACAACCTGTAGAGGACGTTCGCGACAGCTGGGATGTGTTCTTCTGACAGTGGGAAGGAAGCACAGAACTGCATGGAAAGAGAGGAAGGGGTGCCAAGAAATGGGAGGCAGAACCTTAAAGAGCCGGCACTGGGAACCCAAGGTCAACTGCCTTGGCTTAGAATTCCTCCAGAGCCTGTGGCAGTTTTGTCCTGTACCTTTTAATCTGTGATCTGGGGGTGGGTGAGGGCAGGGGTGGTCCTCATTTACAAAGCACCAAGCATCAAGACTCAAGCAAAATTCCTTTGCTGTATTGATAACAGGGTTGATATCTGTACAGCTGAAATTTTTTTCTTGAAATTTTAGAACTTTAGAATTTGGCTTAGTCTTGTCACTCGTATAACTCTTTAAAATGCCATCTAATTTTTTTTAAATGTCTGTGTATTCTGAAACTTGAAAAAAAAAAAAAAAAACTTTTTTGGCTGCTAACTTAAACATAATATGAGAGGAGAAAGCAAGTAAAAAATGGTTTTAGAAAGGGGACTGGAGTTGGAGGTTTGGTGAAAACCTGAGATTTTCTTAAGCCTGAAAATTCCCTTTCTGAATATCAACAGGGGGAAAATAATTTCTATTAATGTTTACTTCTTCCTTGATTTATAACTCTGAATGAACACAGGGAATGAAATGAGGTGATTTTGTCTGAAGGTAAAACTAGAGAGTTGCCCAACTCTGCACTGGAAAGGAGAACTGGGGCAGCCTTCAGATACGTGGTCACTGGACACAGCCCCTGTGAGGTCCCTGCCCTCCCTGTGGGGTCCACGTGGACTCTCTATTCCATCTGCTCTGGGGCTTCTGCTGAGGCTGATGGCCTGGAACACTTGAAGAGCTCCTCTTCCTCTGTCCTCTTAGCGGTGTCAGTGGGGTCTGTTATCCTGCTTCCTGAATTTCAGCTAATCTCTCCATCTCATCACCACTCACTGGGATGCACAATTATTTGAGCCACTTAAACTATGTACATCATCACAACTGGAAGACCATTCAATTTCAGATATGTTTAAATGATAAAGTCTATTATACTATATACCACTAACAACGGATTAAGAGCAGCCTTTCTTAGCCAGGGATTCCCTGCAGGGATTCCTTTCCATTTGGATGGAACATTTAAAATCTGAATGCCTTGCTAGGGAGAGTTGAATTCTGAAGCCTCCCATCTTCACTGCTTCCCACATTAACCTGTCTGCCGTGCCCCTGAACACATTCACTTAAATTTTAAAGTAAGACTTACTACACACAAAACATTGTCTAAACTAAGAATAAAACTTGACTGAGAAAGTAAAGAAACGCAAACTCCAGAAGCACACTGGCTGCTCCTCTGTCACCTGCCCTGAATAGAGGAGGAGCTGCAGGGGCCCACATGAGTCCCTCCCTTTCTACAGGCATCAATAGTGAAGATGTCAGTATTCAGAGTTCTGCCCTCCTAGTCTGACATCCATCATCAACTCATCCTCCCTGTTCCTCCCCTACAGAGGAAAAGCTGATATCAGGAAGACCAAGATTAACATGAGAAGACCAGATAGAGAGCTAGAAGGAAGAGCAGAAGACAGTAACGAGGCAGGCAGGAAGGAGAGGAAGTGGGCCAGGAGACACCCACTGGCAGACTCAGAAAGACAGGAGAGAAGGCAAGAAGGCCTCCCCTCCTGCAGGTGCCCAGCCATGCCTCCACTGATGGGTGAGAGCTCAGACTACCCAGGCAGCCTGTGAAACACACTCCCACTATGGGCACTTCTGAATGTTCTGAATTACTTTAGAGGGAGAGACTATCTTCTGTCTCCCACAGCACACCAGTATTTTATTTCACATATATTCTAAAATGTAAACAAAGCATTCAATACTATCTCCTGCTTATTGCCTTGAATATTAGCTTGCTGTGGATGTTACAGTCAAAATAATTTTTGAAAAACCAATGTGACAATACTAAGAAATAAATTTTTAAATAAAAAAGCAAAGTTATCCAGAATATTATCCAGAATACATTCATAGGCAATAAGCTTGGTCCTAAAAACTAAATCATGTAATTTTTTAAAAAATTATAAATTAAGGGAGTTTTGACTAAGTTCTTAAGCTATTTAAAGGGATTTGATAACTGCCCAAATCTCATACCACAGTGGCATAATGGCACAGTTTTTTAAGACTGAGTAGTGACTACAGATTAAATTAATCTAGGAGATACTGTATTTCAAGTCTCTAGTCATAGTAAGTACTATGCTATTTGGAAATTTTCCATATGATTGCTAGATTTAAACTAGGGAAGAATTACTGGCAACTTTAGGAGGGTAGAAAAACTCACCTAAAATACATCTGTTAATGCCAATGCTATCAAATTCTTAACTTTAAAGCATAGTATATTTCAGAAAAAGTTCTAAGATTCTCAAAACTATAATGCATCAATTGATAACTCAGCAACCAAGCAGTCAATGTTTTCTGCTTGATTGTGAAAAGCCAACTGAGTATCTAAGCCAGGGTGTTGTGGAGAATTGGAGGCTATGTATACAGAGGGGCACATAGGACCCTGCCTCAGGAGTTTCAGTCTAGCTAGGATATAAGGGAGAGCTACAAAGAATCAATACTCACTGGGGCATAGATGTTAACGACCTTTGAAAGGAGCAGTGTAGACTGTGATGTTTGATTTCTTGCATGTTTGTAACCATAAGGCTCAGAGCTTCTAGACAGGCTTGAGATAAGAACGCCAAGGCAGTTCTACAAGCAGAAGGTAAGTCCAAAGGCTGGCACAGAAAGCCAGGAGTGAGGGGATGGGCTCAGGGCCTGGCAGTAGAAATGGGAAGAAGAAATTAATTAAAGTAAGATTGCAGCTAGAATTGGTGGAATCCACAGAGCTTGATGACAGTTTAACTTGAGGAAGTGAAAAGGGGAGAATCAGAGTTGGGCCAGGCACAGTGGCTCACACCTATAATCCCAGCACTTTGGGAGGTTGAGATGGAAGGATAGCTTGGGCCCAGAAGTTTGAGACCAGCCTGTGCAACCTAGTGAGACCCCATCTCTACAAAAATTTTTAAAAATTAGCTGGGCATGGTGGTACATACCTCTAGTCCCAGCTACTTGGGAGGGTAAGGCAAGAGGATTGCTTAAGCCTGGGAGTTTGAGGCTGCAATGAGCCATGATCACGCCACTGCACTCCAGCCTGGGAGACAGGGTGAGACCCTGTCTCAAAAAAAAAAAAAGTTGGCCCCAAGAGAAGGATGAGATTGGACTTCATGGGACAGGGGAGTTGGAGCCAGGCCACAGTCCTTCCAGAAAGGTCTTGAAAATCTTGGCTTTGGAGGCCTTTCCAAAATAAATATGTAGGGTTTTAAAAATGAAATTTGGCTTAGAAATTTAAAAAGCTTTGCCTTCATTTTTGTGTCATTCGCATATGTAACTTTATCCTACATTCATCTTCTGAACACCAAAACAACTAACAACAGTGGTATAATATTGCTGGGTGCCTTTTAAATTTTTTAACATTATCATTTTTCCTTACTAGTCAATCCTGTTAAGCTTTTGTATTCCTGGCATGTGGACTGCGATAGGGAAATTCTCCTTTTAACCTACTTGGTGATGGCCCAGCTTTCTCTTCTCAGGGCCTTTCCTAATTCTCTGGCTCATCTGAGGAATAACTCCTCTATCAGAGTGGGAGTAACAGTCATATTTGGAGAAGTGTCCTTGTTTACCCTCGCCTACCTCACTTTTGTGGTTGCTGTTGGTTCTTTACCGACCCAAGTCCAAAACAGATGTTTTCACATACATCTTACTTGCCATGCTTTAAACTGGATGACAGCAAGTCAGACTGCTGATCCCAGAAAGCCCTGCTGTGTGCAGTTGGAAAGGTCAGGTGGTTGAGGGCTGGTAGGAAGTCAGGTGGCAGCTGCAGGGAAGATGGGTTGCATGAGGCAAGAAGACAGGTGTGGTCATCTAAAGGTAAGACAATGAGGGCTTGAATGAGACAGGGCCTGTGAAACTAGGAAATCTCTAGGAAATGTTTACTAAGTGTCTACTGAAGGACCACAATATTTACATATGTTATCTTGTGTTATCCTGAAGAAAGCCATGGGTACTATAATGGGAGAATTCCTATTAAAAAAAAAAATCTTCCTTGCTTTATTTCTCTGACAAAACGACAGGTATAGAAATGTCTGCAGGGAAAAAACATGCTGGTTCCATGCCATCATTTTAGATGGGAAAAACAAAACTTGTGATACTTTTCTTTTGCTCCTTTACAATATTCTGTGATTTTTTTAACTTTTTTATTGATACATAATAATTGTATGTCTTTATGGGGTACATGTGGTATTTTGATACATGAATAGAATGTATAATGATCAAATCAGGGTATTTAGAATATCTATTACCTCAAACATTTATCATTTGTGTTGCAAACATTTTAAATCTTCTCTTCTAGCTATTTTGAAATATACAGTAAGTTACTGTTAACTATAGTAACCCTACTGTGCTATCAAACACTAGAACTTACTCCTTCTAACTATATTTCTGTACCATTAACGAACCTCTCTTCATCCTCCTCCTCTACCTCCTCCCTTCTCAGCCTTTGATAACCATCATTCTACTCTTTTCCTACATAAGATCAGCTTTTTAGGCTCCCACATATGAGTGAGAGGCCAGGGGTGCTGCTAAGCATCCTATAACATACAACTCACCAAAACAAAGAATTACTTGGCCTGAGAACCCTCAGCACCATTGAGAGAAAACAAAAATGAAACTAAATTATACAGAGATCTACTTATAAATACCTACTTAAAGCCCAAAGTACCCATTTCCTAATTTTTAAAAATAGCATTTCTTCCTAGCATTTAAAAGAACTTCTGGGCCAGGTACGGTGGCTCACCCTGTAATCCCAGAACTTTGGGAGGCCATGGCAGGTGGATCACCTGAGGTTGGGAGTTCGAGACCAGCCTGGCCAACATGGAGAAACCCCGTCTCTATTAAAAATAGAAAATTAGCGGGGCGTGGTGGTGCATGCCTGTAATCCCAGCTACTCGGGAGGCTGAGGCAGGAGAATTGCTTGAACTCAGGAGGTGGAAGTTGCTGTGAGCCGAGATCACTCCATTGCACTCTAGCCTAGGCAACAAGAGCGAAACTCTGTATCCAAAAAAATAAAAAATAAAAATAAATAAAAGAACTTCTGCTATCTTAAGAGAGTAGGAAATGAAGATTGGGGAAATTCTGGATTTTTTTTTTTTTTGGCTTTGTCAGATGGAATCCGATTTTTTCTCATTAAAAAAATCTGATAAATATCTCCTGAGACAGTAACACCAACTAGCGAACCCTCCATTTCCCTAGAGTCCATGATTGCCTCTGCCTACAGACTTGGCACCAAGAGCCCCCATTCAGTTCCTCTCTAGGTACCAGCTAGGAATGTGGCTCCAGAAACTAGGAATAACCCGCCTTTCACTGATGTCCTCAGAAACACCCTTTATGTGATCACTTATGTTTTATTGGTCATCACCAGGCATGGTGACCAGCACAGGGAACACCCATGAGGAGTAAAAACCACCTTTCATAGCCTTTCATAGGATTGTGGTGAAGATTAAACAAGGTACCACTCCAAAAGCCCCTTAAGTCCCTGTGCTTCCTACAAAAGGATGTCTCAATAAATTTTTGTCTCAATTAATTCTGGCAAAAAAAAAAATTGTGGTTTCTTTCATTTCAAACAAAATGAAAGAAAACACATCATTTTCTTGGGACAAGACTTCATGCCAATGAGTTTGTAATTTAAGATGTCAAACCAAGGTCTCCAGTGCAATAAATGATAACTACTACATGTTCTTTAAGCTGTGTAAGATTATAGAATTATAGGCTCTTAAGAGTGTTGGGTCAAGCAACAAATGGCACTCCTTGTCCCATCAGAGTTATGAACCAATAAAAATATAGACAGCATTTTTTAAAAGAAGAGGGGTCACATAAATTTATACAGGCTTGAGGAACATATCAGTCAATTACAACATATGGAATACATTTTGATCCTGATTCAAACAAAATGTTACAGAATTTTTTGAGGCTCTCAAGGAAATTTGAAACTTACTAATAGTTGAGGTTATTAAGGAATTATTATAAAAATAGTATTGTAATTATGCTTTTTAAAAATATTATCTATTATAGATACATATTGAAATATTTACAGATAAAATGTTGTCTACATTCAAAATAATGGAGGGGAGGGGAATGGTTGACAGTATAGATGAAATAAGATGGTCATAACATAATGATCATTGAAGCTGGGGGTGACAGGTCTGTGGTACATTATTATTCCTGCATTAGGTGTGTTTGAAATTTTCCATAAAAGACTTTTTAGTATAGATGAAAATATTGCCTTTTTAACTGATAAAGATGAATTTAGAGAGTGTGTTTTAAGTGTGCCACTTACGGGCTTCCTGCTGAACTCCTGCCTATTAGAATAGCTCACAGTGAAATTAAGTCTGGGGTCCTGAATTCAGTACCTGTGCAATTTCTGCCTTTGTCTTTGACCCAGTGCCCCTCCATGCTCAGCCAGCCATCTTGCAAAGGTGAGCTGATGGATACTGGGGAGGCAAGGCCAGGATAGTAGCCAGTTACCACTTCATCCTAACTCCTGGACAAGAATTCAGATCAGGCTGTAATCCCAGCACATGGGGAAGCTGAGGAGGGCAGATCACTTGAGGTCAGGAGTTTGAGACCAGCCTGGCCAACATGGTGAAACCCTGTCTCTAATAAAAATACAAACATTAGCCAGGCGTGGTGGTGGGCGCCTGTAATCCCAGCTACTTGCGGGGCTGGGGCAGGAGAATCGCTTGAACCCAGGAGGCAGAGGTTGCAGTGAGCCAAGATCACAGCACTGCACTCCAGCCTAGGTGACAGAGCGAGACTCCGTCACAAAAAAGAAAAGTTCAGATCATACGCCCTGTAAGGGAGGGTTGGCGGAAAGGATCCATGGTGTCATCTTTGTGCATTCAAGTGGTAAGTGGAAAATATTAGCTAGTGGGGGACTATTACATAAGAAGAAAAATACAAAAATTAGTGGAAATAAAAGTAGTAAAATCAGCATTTTTCAAAAAATGTAAACCAGTCACAGAGACTTCATGTAGAGAAAGAATAAAACACAGGAAAGAAGCCAGGAGAACTGTGGAATATTATGTCATATTGCCACAAAAGTGAAGTATGCCAAGAATACAGGGGATCGAATGGAGCCAAGGGTCCAACTGAGGCTGGATTGTGTATTCTTAAATGATGGTTGCCCTGCAATTGGGCCCTTCACCTCATGGTGATGGTATCATAATGAGACACACTGCAGTGATCAGCAGCAGAGCTGCTGATGGTCTAATTGGCTCCATCTAGGAGAAGGTCTGAGAAAAATCTGGAGTTTCAGCAGCTAACAAATAAAATGAGGCCTGAAAGAGAAGAACTTGATAGATTTACTAAAAATGTAACACTCTGGAGTGCTTCTGCATATGGAGCTTCTCCGACTGACTTGGAGATTGGTGCAGATAATAAGCCATCTGGGGGCATGTCCTTACTGTCCCACCCATTCCTCCTGATGGCATTACTGTCTGAATACAACCTGAGCCTGGAAAAGGAGGAGGCTCATTCTCCTAGCAAGCTGTATATTGGTTTGGAATAAAAACAATTATCCTTGCCTGCTACTTTGATTAGCCTCCCTACCCAGAAGATTAGTCCAAGCAAGAAAGCTGGGTGTCAACAACTTGACCACAAACAGTTGTAAGCTCATCTCCATGTGTTACCATAGTAACACAACTCAACTTTCCACACTGAGATGAGCCCTTAGGGCTGGAACAGTGACCAGCACAAATACTAACAACATGGACTGATTATCTGAGCACGAGCGCACACTATTGCTGTTTTTATTGGCTATTTCTCTTCTCTGGTTTTCAGGTCTATGAAACTATTGGACACAGTAGTCCCACCTTGCTAGCAGAAGTGTTTCTGCCTATTCCTGAGACTACTGTTGTCACTGGAAGGGCTCCTACTGAAGAAGTGGAGTTTAGCAGTAATCAGCATGTGACACTGGACCACGAGGGAGTTGGAAGTGGTATAGAAAGCTAATATCTTTAATGGCTCACTGTTTCATTGTCAGATTTGAATGTGTATATATCTATCTCACTTCTCAGACAACCATAGAATTATAAAATTGATATCAAAAATTCAAATTCAAACAATGATGCTATGCAACTTTTTGCCAAGTTGCTTTTTATATACTGTTGGTGACAATGTAAGTGCATATAACTATGCAACTACGAAGTAGTTTGGCAGTGTAAGTTAAGAACCTTGAAAATGACCTTTGGTGCCTTACTTTTATTTCTAGGAATCTTTCCTAAGAAAATAATTTGAAATGAGGACAAAGATGTATGCATAAAAATATACATCACAGTGTTGTTCATAAGCCCAAAAAGTTTGAAATAATTATAACAGGGAGATTTTTAATTAATATTCTCTCATCTCCTTCTATAATTCCGATTGGATATATGATGGATCTTCTCACTCCTTCCTCCATGTTTCTTAACCTTTCTTTATTACCTTTGCTGTCTTTTTCTTTCACTGCTACAATCTATATAATTTCTTTAAATTTGTCCTGCAAGCCATGAATTCACTTTTTGGCTGTCTCTTATTATTGGAACTAATCCTTTCTGTTTTTCCTTCCAATTACTGTATATTTCAACTCTGGAAATTATGTTTAGTTCTTTCCCAATCAGTGTGGTCCATTCTGACGCTTTTTTTCCCTTCCTCAGACTCTCAATCATTTCTTTTATACATTCATTCATTCATTTACTTAAATATACTTAAAATATTCTTAAACATTAGGTATCTGATCATTCCAATACCTACCTACTTATTGGTCTGATTCTGTTGCCTCTTGTTTATGGTGTCTTGCTTCCTCATGTGTCTGTTTTTTTATTGTGACTTATATCTGGAACTTTATTTGCATTATTTATTTGAGGCCAAATCCAATCCTCAGGTCTAGAGACTTAGATTTTAGTTCCAGCTCTGATATTGGCAAGCTGTGAGACTCTGGTAGTCATGTAACCTCTTTGCATATAAAATGGATCTATTAATAGCTCCTTTAATGTCTTATAAGGTTATTTTGAAGATCAAGATAGGATGTTCAATAAGAAGGAAAGATCTAGAGTTACTTCGTTCAGTGCTTGAAAATCTTCTCCTTTAGTTGATTAAATAACCGCCCAGAGTGTTTTTACCATTAAATTCCCATTGGTAGAAGCCAAATCAGTGAGAGTTTACTGTAGCCACAACAGCTTAGTAATAATTAACATGTGTTGTATGATCACTATTTGCCAGGCATTGTGTAAGTGCTTTGCAAATATTAACTTATTTAACTCCTGTTCCTCACTTCTGTCTTAGGGTGCTTGCACTTGTTCCTTCTGCCAGTAATGCTGTTTCCCAAAATAATACACCTCTACCTCTACTTCCTCATTTTCTTCAGCCATTTACTCAAAAGTCGCCTTCATTGAGGCTTTCCTGGCCACCCTTTCTAAAAGTTTATCCCCTCTCCACTCTCAAAGCACAAATTTTCCATATGCCTTCCCTAATTTGTTTCTCCTTAGCACTTGCATACTAGTCTCTAACATACTAAGTATTTCTCTTAGTATACTAACATACTTACATACAGTCTCTCGCATACTAAGTATTTCTCTTATTTCTCTTAGTATTGCTTCTCTCCCTGACTCAAATGTACACCCCATGAGATCAGAAGTTCTTTTCTTTCTCAGTTTTTAGAACAGGGATTCTTATCAGTTTTGCTTCTTTAGCGCTATCTTCAGTGCCTGCGATAGTGCCTGGCATGAAGTAGAAGCTCAAATAAGTACTTTGAATGACTAAGTAAATAAATGTCTTTGAAATAACTCTGCAAAGAAGGTGCTATTTAGTATCCCTGATTTATACGTTAAAAACTATGGCTCAAAGAAGTTAACTAATCTGTCCAAGGTCACAAAGCTGTGAAGCAGGTGGACCCACTCGAGAGTGCGTCATGAGAATGACTACTCTCTGCCATCAGAGACAGAGCTGAGCAGCTGTCAGCATCATCACCTGAAGAAATTCAGTGACACTGCCTTGAATCACGTGCTCCATCTTCATCACCCCCACCCACTCCAAGTTCCATTTGTCTACTGTCTGCTTTCTTGCCAGGATCAGGCTCAGTCCTTTCTAAACAGCATGCTGTTTAATCTGGTGTTTCCCTAGGAGTGCCCTTCTCATTTGAAGCTGATGGCAGTAACCAGCTGACTCTGATGACCTCAGGGAAAGTGTCTCATAGTGTGGCATGGGCCATTGGAGAAAACGGGATACCTTTAATTCCTCCATTGTCACAGCAGAACATTGGATTTTGGAGGTAATACATGGCAAGAGTAAATTGATGAGCAATGTCAGTGTTATCATTAAAGATACCCAAGGGGAAAGAAAGCTTGCAATATCATATTCTTTCCTTTTATTGTCAGGTGCCGGTATTTTCAAGAGTTTTTTATTCTTAAGGTAAAAACAAAAAATGTTTTATAATAACCTCTAGTCCAAAAAATTAAAATATTAATAACCTAAGAAATATGAAGTGTTTATCGGTATTAGATACAGTGAAAAGAACTTAATCTTCACAGTAACTCTAGGAGGTATTCTCTCCCCTATTTTACAGATGGGGGAGATGCACAGCATCACAGTTGTATATATTTGGCCCTAGTAAAGGTTTGTTGCTAATGACGATTGGTGTAGGATCTGCTGTTTACATGAAAGTCCCCATTCTCCAGCCTCCTCCCTTGATCGCTATATCCTTGAGTCTCTACTCAGAACAGAAGAAAGGCACTCTGGGCCTCACCCTAGGCCAGCCCCTCCCTGTGTTTGATGCTTGTCCCTGAAGCTTAGATTGTGGTAGCCCGTGGCCTGGGTCTTCCTCTGTCAGAGCCTCTCTCTGTCATTCCCCAGTAGATGTGTCTACAGTCAATCATTTCACCATTCCAGGCCTCAGTTGCCTCATCTCTAAAATAAAAGGATTCATTGTGATCATCAAGAAGACACTTTCCAAGTCACAGGCTGTCATGTTCAACTTGTGGAAAAAAGAATTGGGCTCGTTTAGTTCCCTTGATGCCCTCAATCCCCATAACGACCACACATGTCCATGTGATAAAAACCACAAGGAGATGCTGCTATGTGCTTTCTAAGTCAGAAGCCACTTCCAGTGGAGGCCTGACTATGCCTTTGAATGTAAGAAGTCTGCATTTGTTTCACTTGTGTTTAGTGCTAGAAAAACCTCCTGGGGAGTAAAGCTTTCAACTCCTCAGGATAGAAGGTAAAACACAATGTGAGTAACAAGATATGCAGGACTATTAATAAAGCCCCAGCTCAACCTTCCTGACTACTGTGGCTTCCTTTGATTTCCATGTGTCCAAAGCTGGTGCTTAAGTTCGTTGTTTAGTAGTTGGTTTTAGGCTGGGCACGGTGGCTTACATCCATAATCCCAGTACTTTGGGAGGCCGAGGCAGGGAGATCACATGAGGTCAGGAGTTTGAGACCTGCCTAGCCAACATGGCAAAACCCCATCTCTACTAAAAAAAATAATAAAATTAGCTGGGCATGGTGGCGCATGCCTGCAATCCCAGCTACTTGGGTGGCTGAGGCATGAGAATCACTTGAACCTAGGAAGTGTAGGTTGCAGTGAGCTGAAATCGCACCACTGCACTCTAGCCTGGCCAACAGAGCAAGACTGTCTCAAAAGAAAGAGTTGGTTTTGTTTCTTTTTCTTTTGGTTTGTCCTCAGCTATAGTGGGCCCCAGTGGCCTGGGATGTGAGGTTTTGTGGGCTTCCAGCACCAGATACAGAGGCTCCTCTTCACTGGCCAGAATCCAGGGACCAAGGGGCACTTTTATGCACTGGACAGAGTTGTAGGAATTAGTCATATCTGCACTCCTTCCATTCCTATTTCTTTATTGTCCTTGTATGTTTAATAGCCATCATCATGTAAAGAAAAATGACAAAATCCTTCCTTATGATAACATTTTCTCTCATGGAAGATAATAGCTTCCTTAAATGATGCTGTCTCTAGAATTTGAGGTCCTGATGCAAACTGTTCTGTGGTCAAGTCAGTCTCATGGAATCAACTCTTCTTTTCAGTGCTTTGAAGAAGGCAGATGCCATCTCATCTATTGGCACATCAGGACTGACAGACATGAAAAAATTGGCCAAGTGGGCAGCAGAGTCCAAGCTCGACCCAAATGACCCCAACAATGCGCCTTTGATGCAGCTAATCTCGGTATGTAGCAGGAGGCACACACGCCATTTCTTGACTTGGCCTTTTACACAATTTTCCTTTACACTATCTTCTCCTATACTGTTTAAGAACATGGGTGCTGGGTTGAATGCCAAGTTTGAATTCCAGCTCTGCTTCTTGCCTGGCTATGGGACCCAGGCAACTATTCAGTGCTTCTAAGCCCTGTGCTGCTCTCATAGTGTGGTCATGAGGAAATGAACAGCTGCAGATAAACACTTAGCTCGGCCGGGCATGGTGGCTCATGCCTGTAATTCCAGCACTTTGGGAGGCCAAGGCAGGAGGATCGCTTGAGCCTAAGAATTCGAAACCAGTCTGGGCAACATGGCAAAACCCTATCTCTGCAAAAAATGTAAAAATGTGCTTGGCATGGTGGCGCATGCCTATAGTCCCAGCTACTAAGGAGGCTGAGGTGGCAGGATCAATTGAGTCCACAAGGTTGAGGCTTCAGTGAGCTGTGATCTTGCCACTGCACTCCAGTCTGAATAGAGTGAGACTCCCATCTCAAAAACAAACAAACAAACAAAACCCCTTTATCTGGGCACACAATTTGTGAGCAGTAAATATTGTTGTTGTCAATCCTACCTCCAACCTCAGTAAAATTCCTAAAGGTTTTATTTTCCCTTCTCCAGAGAGGAAGCTGAGTTCAGAAACTCAGTGTTATTTGCTTAAGGTCACTCAGCTAATAAGTCGATTTGATTTCAGGACACTTGCTTTTTTCATCACAACTTAAAGCACTGATGGGGCATTTTAGGGAAAATTTGTTTTGTTTTCTTGTTGTTGATTAATTAGTTATCATTTAGGTTTCGCTTAAGTATTTACCACATAAATTGCTCATATCTACCATAATATTCAAAATTTTTTCTTCTGTGAATTTACAAATAAATTGGAACATTAGTTTATTTTTCTTGGTATCGAATACAATTGGTTTTATTGGCAACTTCGTTATTCATACAAAACCATAATAAACAAGTAGGTAATCCAGAGGGTAGCCCTAGCAACACATCCTTATGATCATGGCTATCAGTATGTGTTTATCAATACGATAATTGTAGCCGGTATGAATATTTTCATTTTGGTTCTAGTTTTTCTGAGTCCCATAACAAACCTTGGTTTATTCTGACTTTTATCTTTATAAACTCTCCTTCAACATGATACACCTTAGTGTGCCTAATAGAAATATTAGGAAGATTGGGTCATATTACCTAAAATTTAGTCTACTCCATGTAAAGTTTTCAAATCACATTTGAATAGACACGTCACTTTCATTATTTTCTTTTTAACTATAGGTTTTCCCATCAAAGAACAAAACGGGGATTGCCTTCTTGACTGGTCTCGTTATGAACCAGGATTGCCTTTCCCATGCAAGGCCCCAGCACATCTTGGGGCAGTCGCTTTCCCTCTGCTCAGGAGGAGGTTACAGCCAGCAAAGCACCAAGCAGAGAGGCAGGCAGCACCTGGGTGAGGTGCAGTCCACATCTGCTCAGCTTCTCAGAGGTGTCGGACTTGGCCTTCTTGAGACAAGGCACAGGGGCCTTGGAGGCTGGCTGGGCTGGATCCATCTCTGGCTAACTTTTCTCAGTGACCAAGGCTGTGAGGTGCTATTCAGGGACAGGAAAGCATGGCTGTGGAGCCAAGTAAAGCTGACCAGTTGCCTCTGAGGCTTTTATCTGCATATACGCATGACATTAAAAAGTCATATATTCGATTTTATATATGATATGTATATGGGTAATCTTATTTCTAGTAGGCACCTAGTAATACACTGTAGTCTGGCACAAATCTCTTCTTTTTCAGTCTGTATATTTGCATAATAACACTACTAGGGAAGCATGAACACCAAAAGTGAAACATATAATTTTTATTGTTTGGAAAATGATTTGTGGTATTGTTTATAGCTACTAAATGAATATAATAGCATGTGACTCATTATTATTATATTTTAAAGTATTTTGTCTTTCAAGCCTTTTAATCTAAAACTGTTAAATGTTCCTTGACACTCAGTGCCAAGTTTCTTTGGATGAGATCTGACTGTCATCTGGAGTTTTGCATTTTCCGTTTTTTATAGGTTGCTACCAGTGGCGAATCCTATGTCCCTGATTTCTTTAGACTGGAGCAGCTGCAACAGGAGTTTAACTTTGTTTCAGATCAAGAATTAAATAGATCCAAACGATTTAGGCTTCTTCATCTTAGAAGCCAAGAGGTGCCAGAATTCCGAAATTATAAGCAAGTTCCAGTCTATGACCGAGAAATTATGGAAAAGGTATTCCAGGTAAGAAAGTGCCATAGAGGGGTTAATAAAATAATAAAGTACCTGCTGTGCTGTTAGGTATACTACTGTATATGTGTTTTGTTTTTGTTATGTTGTCACTAGCAATAGCGGTTTCTCTTTTATTTCACTTTTATACATAACCTTTCCATGCTTTTTCTTGAATTCACCATTTAAATAATCTCTCTGCCTCAATATAATGATGTATAAACTAATCAGTAACCAGGATTCTGAGTCAACTGAACTGCGTACAATTAGAATTGTAGGGTTGAAAAATATCTTAGGGGTTAATATGGCTAATAATATGGCTAGTTGATTATTAATATGGCTAATTATTGAATGCCTTAGTCAGGAATTCAATTCCATTTTAATGCAGTATTTACTAAGTGTCGTGTACTCAGCACACTGGTAAAGCACTACAGGGAAAACTAGAGGGATAGGATCTGAATAGCCATGGGATGGGTGGGGCAGGAAGGAGGTAAAGGAACAGGGCTGGGCATTTATCCTGGTCAAGGGCAGCAGGAGGAACAAAGACTCAGAAGAGGGCAGATCGCACCTCCAGGTGTGGGGTGGAGGAGCCTTTGAGGAACTGCAGGTAACAGGCCTGTGTAGGTGGGGCAGGCCAGTGAAACCAGATGCATGCACTTTTTTTTCATTTTCCCTGCTTTTCATGAGCTGTAGACACATGCACTTTCATTAATACTTAACAGGGTAAATGGAGAGCCATCAGGAATTAGTACCAGGAAGATTTTTCATGCCAAAACTATTCTTGAAGAGTATGGTTGGTTATTCGGTTCTTCTCTGTATTAGTTTGGACTTTGATCACAGGAGATAAAAGCCAATTTTGAACTACCTTAGGCACCAAGGGGAGTTTACTGGATGATGAAATCTCAAAATAGCACTAAATATCTAAAAACGTGTGAATGGCATGAGTGCATCTGTGCCTGGCCTGCTGCCAGGACCCTTCTCCATCCTCTCTTGGCTTCTTTGATGTGTTGGCATCATGCTCCTCCTTTGCAGACAGGTTTTCTCTACTTGACTACATGGTCACCAACATCATACAAGTTCACATCTAGTATCTTCAGCCAGCAGAGGTGTGTTCCCCGAGCCTCAGCTAGGTACCACTACCAGGCATTCAACTGTGACCAGAGAGTGGGATTAGAGGAGAACATAGCAGTTCTCAGGGCACACACATAATTTTGTTGACAGGAAAGGGGAGAGGCCTGAGCAGACAAAGCCAAATATATGCATCACTCTCCTCCAAACAGATGACCTGACTCAGATACAGCCAGATGTTATATGATTATGGTAATGTTTTAACTGAAACTTTACTTAAAAATAGAAAAGGCAAAACTTAAGCAGGAGCTTTGGCTAAGTTGCTTGGAAGAACTTCTCTGTGGCCTCTGTTTCTTCCTGACTTAACATTTTAACTTGTAACTACTATACAGAATTCTCTTCTACTAGTAAGGCATTTCAGCCACCTGTCTCAGAATCCTGGTTACTGTATCAAGACCAATTCTGAACCAAAAGTTAGGAACAAGGTGGAAGAAATATTTAGAACCACAATTTATAACTTAAATCATATGTGATAAATAATTCCCTGATCTCAAGAAAAGCATCAGAGAGTGCTTTAAAATCATTGCCTCTTTTTAATTTTAGGACTATGAGAAACGGTTACGAGACAGAAATGTAATAGAAACCAAGGAACACATAGACACCCATAGGGCCATAGTAGCCAAGTACCTGCAGCAGGTAAGAAAAATCATATAAAACTGTCTTCATAAGGAGAAAAGAGCCAGCACCCTGAGGTGGAAAGTCCTCTACTCTTTTAAATATCTATGTGAGCTTATGCAAACCACTTAGCGTGCATAAATTTCCTCATAAACACAAATACATAATTGATTGACAACTATCATCACCTTTCAAATATATGAAACAACTAGGCTATGTTCTGGTTTATTATCAGCAGTTATCTTTTAATGGGTCATAATTACAAGGGATTCAATTTCTAAGTCATGTTTTTTCTAATACTTGAATGTTGCATTGCATTACAATGATTACCTTTGTAATCAGAAAAAAAAAAAGTTTTTAAACCATATACTAACTGCCCTGATGCACTAGAAAACTAAAAATTAAAGCTGAAACATCCTTTCATTTGTCCTTTTTCCTTCTTTTTTTGTTTCCTTCTTTCCTTCCTTCCTTCAATAAACTTAACTTGCCACAAATGCTACAGTGACTACAGTGCATTTTCCCCATCCTGTGTATCTACCCTGTGGCTCATGTGTTATTTTTAAAAATGACTTATTTAAGAGGTTATTTATTTATTTATTTATTTATTTATTTATTTATTTATTTTTATATATTTGAGACAGGGGGCTGGTTGGCTTTGTCGCCCAGGCTGAAGTGCAGTAGTGTAGTGTGATCTCAGCTCACTCTAACCTCCACCTCCCGGGCTCAAGCCGTCCTCCCACCTCAGCCTCTCGAAAAGCCAGGACTACAGGTGCACACCACCATGCCTGGCTAATTTTTATGTTTTTTGTAGAGATGGGGTTTTGCCACGTGCCCCAGGCTAGTCTCGAACTCCTGAGCTCAAGCAATCCACCCACCTTGGCCTCTCAAAGTGCTGGGATTACAGGCATGAGCCACCGCGCCCAGCCAGAGGTCCTCTGGAATTAGGAAGTGAATCATTCTGAATAAGGGAATAACTTACGAATCAGTTCTTAAGTATGTGTGTTTTGAGACTGGCCCTATTTTTTGTAATGGTTAATTCATTAATTCAGCAAAATTTTGCCATCTTATATGCCGGGAACTTTACCAGGAACTCCAATATTGCAGTAAGCAAAACAGGAAAACCCCTGACTTTAGGGAGCTTACAGTCTAGTACAGAAAGCTAGAGGGTTTACAGCAAGAGGAGACCAGCATTGCAGAGGAAAGTAACAGTTGGACTGGAGGATCAGGGGGACACTGAGATGACATTAGGGTAAAAACTTAGAGTGTGGAGAGTGAACTATGAAGTTTAAATGATAACATTTTAAATAAGCTGATTTCTTTCCCCAGGTTAGAGAATCAGTGATAAATCGTTTCTTAATTGCAAAACAGTATTTTCTTCTTGCTGATATGATAGTAGAAGAAGAAGTTCCCAATATCAGGTAAAAATAATCAAAGCCATTATTATCACTTCTTATAAAAATTATTATTTGTACTCTATTATATGAAAGGTGTCATATAAGATTTTTAAAAATCATTGTATGGTATGCATTTGGGCCAGGAATAATGTGTTAAACCTGGTTAATACCTGATGATGACATTAGTTGAGGGATTTCTATTAGAACAAGCCTTCCTAGGGCCTCTCCCATCGCATTCCAACAAAGCCCATCTCACCTCCCCTACCTCCAAATCAGCTTCATTAGCCTTTGCCATTTTCTCATTCCCGTTGAACTAAACCTGACAGCATTTCCCTCCTGCAAGTACTTCTCCTGTTTTCCTAGTCTCCCAGTGCCAGACATTCCCTTACTCTCCTGTCGCATGGCAGTAGAGGTGGCTGAGACCCCACCCACAAGCTTCTGGGGTGGACGAGGAAACCTGGTTCCAGCACCACAGCTGGTGGGCAGACAGCTGGTGCATGTGCTTGGTGAGAGTGTAGAACAGCAGGGAAGATTTGATATTCACACAGATATTGGGAATTGACTGTATTTGCTTGATTGACTCATTAGTTTGGATAATTGCCAAATGGCTTCAACTAGGGGTGTGGATACAGAAAAGATGAAAGATAATTTCCCATACTGGTGGTCTTGTGCAGGCCACATGACCTTTTCTGTGATTAAGTCTCTTGGTCTCCTAAAAAGGTTTTTTCTATGCATGTACTTTCTCTCCACCATCAAGTTGGGAAGGAGACAAAAAAAATGTGCAATCCATAGCAGCCCCTTTCCACATATAGAAAGGAGGCTACACCCACATAAATCCATGCAAAACCTCTCTCTCTATTCCAGGCCCACAGTCCAGTCATTGAATGTTTTCAAAGTCATGAAAATTACACTTAGAATAGATGATGATTTTTCATATTGTTTCTTTTTCTTTTCCTTCCTTTTTTTCTGCTTTACTTTCTGCATTAAGTTCTGAAGGCTCAGGGTATGTTCTTTCTTCTTTTAATTTCAGTTCCTTCTTGGCTTTAAGATGTTTCTGTATTTGATGGTCCTGGCTGACATGGTGCTCCCATGCTGACTGCTATGGAGACATCAAAGTCTCAGGGAGGACTTACCCCCAGGGGAGGGAGGAAGCATTGACAATGGAAGAGTGTTGTCATGTTAGGACCTCTAACAAACTTCTGTCTCTGAGGCCCCCTAGTTTGGGTTAGGTAGGTGTCCTGGCAGAGTGATTAAAAACATGAGCTGTATAGTCACAGTGACCTGAGTTTGAACCCCTGCTCTCCCTCCTACTACTAAGGAACCTTCAGCAAATCATAACACCTCTCATAGCCTCTAATTTCTTCATCTGAAATATGGGGTAAATATTATATGTGTAAAGATTAGAAATGTTATATGTAAGGCACCCAGCACTCTTCTCAATACATAGGAGGTGCTTACAAATGGTAGCTATTTTGTGTAAAACCTTGGAGAATAAACAGGAACAACAGCTCCTGGAATCCTGGAACTTCCTTGGGTTTCCTTATAGGAGCTGTCAGCAGTGCCTAGACAGGAGCTGCAGAGACCTCAGCCTCAACTGGCATGTGCCTCTTGCAAAGAGGGGCTCCAGTCAAGAGGTCACTTAGCCAGCTCTGATCCTCAGGAAGGAAGCAGAGAACCATGTGCATTATAGTGCAGAGCTGGCTTTGTTCTTTGGCTGTTTCACACAGCCATTAACATCAGCTTCCAGATACAGTCACATCTTTGTTTCTGTTTAGTGTCTGGGCCAGAATTTATTTGGTCCATGAACCTTTGTCCTATGATTCACTGACTCTTGCTTTCATCTTCCAGGAAGTGTTTCTTGCATATCATCTCCGTGAAAGATAGACATGAGAGAAGGCGCCTCTTGCTTCTCCCCTAACCCCTTCCTCCTTCCTATACCTCCTCCTCTTCTTCCACCTTAATCACTGCCATCAACCCAATAGTTACCATTTTAGGACATCTACTAAACGCTAGACCAGTGTCAGGGTGCTTTACACGCACTTCCTTCTTCAATCCCTTCAACAATCCAAAGAAGTAGGTATCATTATCCACATTTTACAGATGATCAAACAGAGACTTAAAGAGGTGAAATAATTTGCCCAAGGGCAAAGAGTGGAGCCAGGATTCACACCCAGTTCTAACTCCAGAGTGAAAGAGATAACCCAGGAACTGCCTAAGCAGCTGTACACACCCACTGTCATGTGAAGGGAGCAGGCTAATAGGAGATCAAGAGGTTTGGAAGAGAGAGTAACCCTTCCAGCTGGAGTAGCTGAGTCTCTGGGGGAGGTGGACACTGGCCCCAAGGGATGGGTAAAACTGCAACCAACTAGGCAGACAAGGAAGATGCAGGGAGGCATTCCCTCTGCAGGACTGGCCCAAGCAGATGTGAAGGGTGGGAGACCATAGGCTTGTTTGAGGAACTGGTGGGTGAGCAAGGTAGAGATAAGGCAGGAAACGTAGGGGCCAGAGCATGGCTTTTCTTCCTCAGATAAGCAGCAGCTAGAATAAGTTTTAACAATTCATGCAGTAGGATCTCTCCCATTTGGGAGAATTTCTAGACTATTTTCACCCACCTTCAAAGGACAAGGAGTTTTTCCGGGGCCTGTGCAGGACCATGGGGCAGAGTTCGGGAAGTCGTCTCACAATTTTGCAGACCTTTCTTTTTCTTAGAGTCCTGATCCTGTTCTGTAATCATTAGCATTTTGGGCCTAAGCCTTTTCAAGCTGGCAGAACAAAAGCGACCACTGCGGCCAAGGAGAAAAGGTCGGAAGAAGGTGACAGCCCAAAACCTGTCTGATGGAGACATAAAGCTGCTGGTGAACATTGTCAGAGCTTATGACATTCCAGTGAGGAAGCCGGCAGTGAGGTGAGAGCCCTCCCAACAGCCCGAGACGCAGTGTGCAGCATCCCAGCCAAGTCAATCGCTCCTTTACAGCACACTCACTCTCATTCTTAACATGGTTATTGTTCAGCAGGGGGCTGAGGGTCCTTGCAAAGCCAAGGCCCTACTGTTTGCAAGCAATAAATTCCGATTCCATCAATTCAGGCTAAAGGGGGGATTTATTAAGAACATCTCAAATAACTCAGGACAAGGACAAGAGGTATAGCTGAATTACATGGTAGACTGCAGGGATAAGATAGTTCTCCTGAGGCCCCATGGTCTCTCACTTGCCTCCCTCTGAGTTTGTTTCATTTTTCTCCATGTGATGGAAGTGGCCCATGCAGCTAGAATACCACCAACTAAGCATCATTTTCTCCAGAGAAGTCTGAAGGTGCTAACTTGGTCAGGTGTTGATCCATGGTCTAATCGCCGATAGCCAGAGAGACAGGGTCAGAAGCACCAGCCCCAAAGATAGGAACAGATCTCAGAGAAGTGGGTATGAGCTGGGGAGAGTCACAAAAGGTGTCTGTCCAAGGTTCTGAAACATATGCGCTATGAACATAAAAACGTGGCTTCCCTTTCATCTGTTCTGAGAAATGTGTTACGACTGCTAGAATTCACTACACCGGGGCAACAGGGAGCCTTCAACCATTGGGAAGATGAGTCTGAGGAAACAGAGAAGGAAGGACCAAAAATTAAAACTTCTCTTTTTTTGTAGAGACAGGGTCCTGCTATGTTGCCCAGGCTGGTCTGGAACTCCTGGCCTCAAGCGATCCTCCTGCCTCAGCCTCTCAAACTGCTGAGATTACTGGTGTGAGCCAATGTACCTGGCCTGAAACTTCTTTTTGGTGGTGCCCTTACCAGTGTAATGGGAGAAAGTAGCACTTAACATGCATTCACCATGTTTCAAGCACCATGGTAGGCAGGTTCACATATAAGATTTCATTTAACTGTTACTGCTATTACTATCTCCACTTCACAAAAGGGGAAATGGAAGTAAAGATAGTGTAAGTGGCTTGGCTAAGGTCATTCAGCCCTACCCATTTCCTTGGAAGAGCACTGTTCCAGCCCTTGGCCGTCTATTCTCCCTAGGTTCTTCCCCTTTAATTTAGTTCTGTGTCTCTCCTTCCTCTCACCCCATTATTTTGCCTTACATTTTTTATTTTGAAACAGGGTCTCACTCTGTTGCCCAGGCTGAGTACAGTGGTGCTATCACAGCTCACTGCAACCTTGACCTCCTGGGCTCAAGTGATCCTCCCATCTCAGCTTCCCAAGTAGTTGAGACTACAGGTGTGCCCCACCACGCCAGGCTAATTTTTTATTTTTTGTAGAGACAAGGTGACCCCATTTTGCCCAGGCTGGTCTCGGACTCCTGGCCTCAAGTGATCCTCCTGCCTCTGCCTCCCAAAGTGCTGGGATTATAGGCATGAGCCACTGCACCCGGCTCCTACATATTTGTGTGTATGTGTGTCTTTATTTTTTAACTAATTCTTTAACCTATTAGAGAGCATCTACCATCATCAACTATTCCTAATGCTTTGTTACTTGTAAACATCCATATAAGCTCTTGAATCTGCTGTGGCATTGCTTTCCTGAGCTCACAGCCTACCCTTTCACCCTGATTGCCTCAAAGCTCAACTGGGGTGAAAAACTATTTTTTAAAGAACATATAGGTGCTTCTTGTAGTTTTCACCTCCATAGACTATTTTTAAGTGTTAAATCATTTTATTCAACTAAATTAAGGGAGCACAGTTGATCCTACATGCTACACATTCAATGCAGATACATCGAGACAGCTCAGACATCAACTGTTCCATTAAGCCTGCCCAAGTCTTCACCATTTACCTTTGCATTCATCCACATAGGGTTTTTTGTTTTTGTTTTTGTTTTTGCCTCCCTCACTGTTCTCATACAGCCTCTGACCAACCCTCTAGTCTAATACCTATCTCACTTTATTGAGATGATTTCTTTATGTGTCTGCCTTCCAGTCTAGTCTGCAGTGAAGTGTTATCTTCTTCATCTTAAAAGCCCAAAGTCTAATATGGGGCCTAAAATATAGGTACTAAACAAATGGGTTTTTGGGGTTTTTTTAATTTTACTTCTTAGAGCCAGGGTCTTGCTGTGTCACCCAGGCTGGAGTGCAGTGGTGCAATCACAGCTTACTGCAGACTTAGAACTCCTGGGCTCAAGAGATCCTCCTCCCTCAACCTCCCAAGTAGCTAAGACTACAAGTACACACCACCAAGCCCAGTTAATTTGTTTTATTATTTTTTTTTAGAGATGGGGTCTCATTCTGTTGACCAGGCTGGTCTTGAACTCCTGGGCTCAAGCAATTCTCCCACTTTGGCCTCCCAAAGTTCTGGGAATACAGGCATGAACCATTGCATCCAGCCACAAGTATTTGTTTAATAAAGTAACTGATGGTTTTCCAAAGAGAAAAGAGCTTTTCTATGGTAGCTGTTGCATTAAATGTTCCAATTACCTTTGTCTGAAACCTTAGCTGTGAAAGGTGATAGTCTATAGAAAGAGACTATTTGTATTTTGCCCAGTGATGAATGTGAAATACTTGGCAAACCATAAGGTTCAATACAAATATGCAAGTATGTTGTTAGGGTGATGGTGGAGTATCTGGAAGAGGCTCTCTGGATTTGATCTTCATTTGTTCCTTTAAGAACAGCAGTTGAGAAGGGAGAAGAGGATAAGACTCGCTGATCCTAACTCAAGCTAGGAATCCCTGCACCTCCCTTTCCTGGTGAGGCTTGGCAGGCCCCAGGAGATTCCTTGCCTGACATGTGTAGCTTGGGGTTACTGGAGAGTGCAGGTACAAAGAACAGACAGTGGGGAGAACCTGGACTGGATGGAAATGGGGCAGGCTGGTCAGGAAGCTCAGGATCTCCTACCTGTGAGGGATTGAGGCTCTCATCTATGGAGGGAAAGGCAGGTCCCCCATTCAGGCGCCCCCTAGAAGGGAGGAGAAAGGAGACATTTTCCTTTGTTCTCAGCACACAGGCCTGGGCTTGGAAGTTGGGGAAGGCTCTAGCAATCTCTAGGTGACTCTGTGGGGACCAGAGCGTACTAAAGCCTTCTGCAATGTCAACAAGCTTAAGAGAGAATATCACCACAGCCACCAGGGCCATACATCTTTGGAAAAAAGCATCTTCTCAAGCTGGGCATGGTGGCTCACACCTGCAATATCAGCACTTTGGGAATCCAAGACAGGAGGATCACTTGAACGCAGGAGTTCAAGACCACCCTGAGCAACATACTGAGACCTCTGGTCCCTACAAAAAATTTAAAAAATTAGCTGGGCGTGGTGGAGTGTGTTTGTAGTCCCAGCTACTCAGAGGCTGAACTGGGAGGATCGCTTGAGCCTGGGAGGTTGAGGCTGGAGTGAGCCATAATCATACGACTGCACTCCAGCCTGGGCAACAGAGCAAGACTCTATCTCAAAAAAATTTTTTTAAATAAAAATAAGGCTGGGCGCAGTAACTTATGCCTGTGATTCCAGCACTTTGGGAGGTCAAAGTGGGCAGATTACTTGAGCTCAAAAGTTTGAGACCAGCCTTAGCAACATGGCAAAACCACATCTTTACTAAAAATACAAAACTTAGCTAGGTGTGGTGACTCACACCTGTAGTCCCAGCTACTTGGGAGGCTGAGGTGGGAGGATCACCTGAGCTTGGGAGACAGAGGTTGCAGTGAGCTGAGATTGCACCAGCCGAGATCATGCCACTGCACTTCAGCTTGGGTAACAGAGTGAGACCCTATCTCAATAAATAATCGTCTTCTCAATATATAATTAGACTTCCTCTATCATTAATTTCCTTCATACATTTTCCCTCCTAGCAAATTCCAGCAGCCGTCGAGGTCTTCAAGGATGTTCAGTGAAAAGCATGCTGCTTCCCCAAGCACGTACAGCCCAACCCACAATACTGACTACCCCCTCGGCCAGGTGAGAGATGCTGGACTTCAGCTTTCCATCTTGCCCCTTACGTTTTTAAGAAATGCCTGTACACTTCATGGATAGTTTGCTCTCTGCTTCATTTTCTTTGGAAACATACTACTTAGTAAATATACTCTATTTTTGCTAAGAATAAAATAATTTGACTAACCATTGGGAACTCAGAATTTGCTCTTGATTTTAAGGTTTTAGTATGTCCCTTTGTAGAAGTCTCTTTTCAACGAACAGTTTGCCATACAACTACGGCTGAAGGACCAAACCCCAGCTGGAATGAAGAACTAGAACTTCCATTTAGGTAAGCATATTTTCCTCTTTAAAGAACTATAGGACATTTTGAAGAAATGTGAAGAAAGCAGGCTCATGAGAAACGGCTAAGGTGAAGGATTTTGTAGCTAGTGAGCGGCAACAAGATCCAGGTGTCCTGACACCAAGTCCCATGCTTTTCCTCTTGTACCACAGCTGACTCCCTTCAAGAATAAAAATGGAAAAATGTCCAACTTTTAAAACCCCAGATTCATTGTTGGGACATCCTATGCTCCTCCAGGCTCTGGCTTCTTAAAGCCCAAAGTTTTTCATTCCCTTGACCCCAGTGATCTACACTGCTTTCCTTTCTTCCTCATGTCCCCTCAAGTAAATCTGAAACTCCTTAGTTCCCATAAATCATACTTTCTTCCTCACCAGAAATAAAGAGGCATTTCAGAAGTTTGGTCAAAGGATTTTAGATATTTAAATGGTTCTTATTATTTCAGTACTTGAAGCAACCTTGGAAATTATCTAGTCCAACCTCTACCTTTATGGAGAAGAAACGAAAACCCAAAAAGGGAAAGTGACTTACTTAAAGCCACACAGTAAATTAGAAACAGAGCAAGGATTAGAACTACTTAAGTCAAGCCGAGCATGGTGGCTCACGCCTGTAATCCCAGCACTTTGGGAGGCCAAAGCAGGCAGATCACTTGAGGCCAGGGCACATGCCTGTAATCCCAGCTACTTGGAGGCTGAGGCAGGAGAATTACTTGAACCCGGGAGGTGGAAGTTGCAGTGAGTCAAGATCACGCCACTGCACTCCAGCCTTAGCGAGACAGCGAGACTCTGTCTCAAAAATAAATAAATAAATAAATAAGAACTAGTTAAGTCAGAAGAGGGTAACAGCTACCACTATTATGCACAGAACAAGCAAAAAGAACAAGAAAACATAAAGTCAAATGTTCAACAAAATACACCTATTACCCAGACACCTGCCCTGCCATGCAGAGGCATGGTTGCTCCAGGCTTAGCTAGACTCAGAGTGGGTTATATTACAGGAGACCTTACCCCTGTATTGCTTTACTTATATACAGAAAAAGTGAGTGTGAGGCAGGGACCATTCGACCGACCAGCCAGTAGGACGTTTATCACTGGAGAGTGGTTTTGCTGGAGAAGCACCCTTCTGGGGCCCAGTTGCTTAGAAAGTCCATATACTAGCTCCAGTGTCAGCTGGAAACCTTGCAGCCTGTCCACTAAGCCAGCTCAGTCCTGGCAAGCTGCCTCCTTGAAAAGCTTACCACAAGGGTATGGGGGAATATGACACTCACCAGGACAAGCCAGCAGATGGTTTGTCTCTGCACAGAGTCTCTAATCTAATGCTCTGTCCATTTGAATGTAGGTATTATAGTATCCCTGTACAAGAGAAATCCTAGAAATGAAAGCAATGCTTTTAATTCTAACATCTATGCTCATATTTGGGTATTTTTCAAATGCTGACATTTGAATGCTCATAATTTCTATGCTGCCTATTTTCACAGTCCCTGGTCATGTGCTGTCTTGCAGGGCTCCTAATGGAGATTATAGCACAGCCAGTCTGCAGTCAGTGAAAGACGTTGTGTTCATTAACATTTTTGATGAAGTACTGCATGATGTCTTAGAGGTAAGTTCTCAGGTTTAAGAAAGACACTTGTATTCACTTTCATATCCTCTACCCACTACATAAATTCCAATCACATTGTTACCAGAAAGGGGTCCCGATCTAGACCCCAAGAGAGGGTTCTTGGATATCACACAAGAATCCAGAGCGAGTCCACAGTGCAAAGCAAAAGCGAGTTTATTAGGAAAGTAAAGTGGCGAAAGAATAGCTACTCCATAGACAGAATAGGGTGTTCTCGAAAGTAAGAGGAAGAATGCGTTTACCCTAGGTACAACGCTTGTTTAGATGTAGTATAAAAAAAGATCATGGGAAGATGTGCTCTGCTACAAGAGTTTGTGATAAAGGATTAATTTTCTAAATTACTGTATTTTGCAAGAATCTATTTATTATATTTAAAGCAAAATTAGGAATGCCTCTGTTCTCAAGATACTGGGATATCAGGACACTCCTAAGTCTGGGTCTGTTTAGTAAATATTATCAGTCTGTTTCCTTAACTGTAAACATCTAGAGGCCAGGAATGCCTAACTTTCTGGGAATGCAGCCTAGCAAGTCCCAGCCTCATGTTTCCTAGCCCTCACTCAAGATGGAGTCGCTTTGGTTCAAACGCCTCTGGTAACGTTTTCCATCTTTCTTGTGTTTCAAATATTTGAAACTTGACATGTATAAATGGGGACAGGGGAGAGGGAGAAGGAGCTAGTTTTTTTATTTTCACTTGAGTGTCTGCACTGTGCCAGGAACTGTACTAGGTGCTTTACACACATTGTCTGATTTAATTCTAAATAATCCTATAGATTGTTAAATCTCTAGTTTATTGATGAGAAAACTGAGGTTCAGAGAGGTCAAATGACTTTCCTAGGGCCACAAAGCCATTATGTATCTGTACCAGAATTTAATTAGGTCTGTCTAATGTAAGTTCACATGCTTTCAGCTAAAATCTTGCTGCTTTCCTGCTGCCAGATTAATTAAATGAGTTTCTGGAGTTCTTAAGCAATTATTACTTCCCACCCTTCCTTTAGGATGACCGTGAAAGAGGAAGTGGAATCCATACTCGTATTGAGAGACACTGGCTGGGATGTGTGAAAATTCCATTTAGCACAATATATTTCCAAGCAAGGGTAAGTATCTAAAGTCAGAGGTCCATGAGATCAGGGAATTTCTCTATCCATTTTTCCTATTAAAATGTTCTTTGTGGGCCGGGCGCAGTGGCTCACGCTTGTAATCCCAGCACTTTGGGAGGCCAAGGAAGGCAGATCACCTGAGGTCAGGAGTTAGAGACGAGCCTGGTCAACGTGGTGAAACCCCATCTCTACTAAAGATACAAAAAATTAGCCGGGTGTGGTGGTGCGCACCTGTAATCCCAGCTACTCGGGAGGCTGAGACAGGAGAATCACTTGAACCAGGGAGGCTGAGGCAGGAGAATTGCTTGAACGAGGGAGGCAGGGGTTGCAGTGAGCCAAGATCGCGCCATTGCACTCCAGCCTGGGTGAGAGGGCGAGACTCCATGTCAAAAAAACAAACAAACAAACAAAAAAACTTTATTTGGGCAGTACATCCTCAACACTGGAAGAATATATATGCAAAGCCCATAGAAGGCTCAAAAGAAACAAACCTCTAAAGCCATTGATCTTCTGTCATATTTGCATTAAGTATCTATGTTCCTTAGAATTAGTAGTTAATGTATGACTGTTCAAATCTGATTAATTTTTTAAATATTAAATAAAAGTAAAGAATAAGATGGGATAAAGTGGAAACTTGTCAAAACGACAAAGGTGGAATGGATAGATGCCTGAAAGTAACTTGAAGAGAACAATCAGGGCAGTTGAAAGCCCATTCAATCAAGTGCTTTCCATTAATATTTCTGTAAGTCCTCACTATTTAAAACATGAAAAATGCAGAGACATGCTTAACAAAGACACCCTTCTTCAGAGTTAATGGTTTGATTAAGGGGATCCATTAAGTTGACAACTCTTGAATGGCTTAGTAGCTCTAATCTAGGACAGTTAAAGGTTCTGAAATCGCTTTGAAGTCCCAGTATTAAGTCCATGGCAACAGGAGGCTTTGAATCACTGTAATGTCCACACAGGGTAAACGCTGTCTGGACCACGGACTCTCCATTAAGACCAAGACCAATGGCGTGAACCTGGGAGGTGGAGCTTGCAGTGAGCCGAGATCGCACCACTGCACTCCAGCCTGGGCAGCAGAGCGAGACTCCGTTTAAACCAAAAAATAAAAAGACCAAAACTCAAGTCTGAGAGGCTTGAATTGGTTGGTATCCCAAGAATCAATTGGAAATGCAATCTTCCCTAGGCAAAAGGGATTAGCTACAGGTTATGCAGTGACATGTTTGTCGAAATAATTTACATTTCCCTCTCTGAATAGATTTTAAATAGAAAAAAAAAATTCAAGAGCACATTATTTTGCAAATCACACTGCCTGTGATAGTTGTTTGGCATTGCTAAGTTTCACATTTGGGAAGGTATTCAGAAATAATTACTCTAAACTCCTTGACAAGTGAATTTCCTTCACTATATTCTGGTAATATCTGTGCTCTGTGTGGGTGTCTCTAAAACTCACTACCTTCTGAGGCAGTTTGCTCTCTTCCCAATAGCTCTGTCATAAAGGTTTTCCTTGAACTGTGCCATGATCTATATACTTCCCTGTAATTCCTATTCTTAGGTCCTGGTTCAGTTCTCTGGAGCCACACATAACAAGTAGAAACCTGATTCAAAAATAATAATATTAATAACAATATTTATTAGGTGCATATTATATGTTATTGCCGGGTAGTTTATACATCACCTCAATTAAACCTCACAACACAATTGGCATTGTCATCCTCATTTTATAAATGAAGAAACAGAAGCCTAGAGAGGTTAAGTAACTTGCTCAAATCACAAAGTTTACAGTAGAGGTGGGATTCAATTTGTACTGGCTTTCAATATACTATCATTGCTTATCCCTGGGAAATTAGGTTGGTAAAAGCAGAGAAAACTATTGAACTTTTTTGTTTCTATGTTTCAGTACATTTTGGAGAATGACTTTATTACTTCTGTCATTTAAAAAGTTTGACTCCAAAGCACGTGCTCTCAAGTGTACCCACATTTGGTAATGTCTAAAGACATTTTTGGCTCTCACAACTAGTAAGAGTTGGTACTGCCACTGACATCTAGTGTGCAGATGCTAGGGATGCTGCTGAACATCCTACAATGCACAGGACAGACCTCCATAGCAAGCAATTATCTGGCCAAATATCTATAGTGCCTGTATTAGGGTTCTCTAAACAGACAGGACTAATAGGATAGATATATATGTGAAAGGGAGTTTATTAGGAGAACTGACTCACACGATCACAAGGTGAAGTCCCACAATAGGCCATCTTCAAGCTGAGGAGCAAGGAAGCCAGTCCAAGTCCCAAAACCTCGAAAGTAGGGAAGCTGACAGTGCAGCCTTCAGTCTGGGCTGAAGGCCCTAGATCCCCTAGCAAACTACTGGTGTAAGTCCAAGAGTCCAAAAACTGAAGAACTTGGAGTCTAATATTTGAGGGCAGGAAGCATCCAGCATGGGAGAAAGATGAAGGGGGGAAGGCTCAGCCAGTCTAGTCCTTCCACGTTCTTCTGCCTGCTCTTCTCCTAGCCATGCTGGCAGCTGGTCAGATGGTGCCCACCCAGATTGAGGGTGCCCACCCAGTCCACTGACTCAAATGTTAATCTCCTTTGGCAGCACCCTCACAGACACACCCAGGAACAATACTTTGTATCCTCCAGTCCAGTCGAGTTGATACTTAACCACCATAGTGCCCAAGTGAGAAACCCTGTCTTAAATCCTTATACTTCAAATCTTCAAAAATGGCACACATTCCCTCCTGTGTCATCTATTTTACAAAATAAACAAGCTCGGTTATTTCAGCTATACTTTCCATGCCATAGTTTTTTGTTTTTGTTTTTGAGACAGAGTCTGGTTCTGTCGTCCAGGCTGGAGTGCAGTGGCGCCATCTCGGCTCACTGCAACCTCCACCTCCCAGGTTCAAGCGATTGTCCTGCCTCAGCCTCCCAAGTAGCTGGGACCACAGGCGTGTGCCACCACATCTGGCTAATTTTTGTATTTTTGGTAAAGATGGAGTTTCACCATGTTGGCCAGGCTTGTCTCAAACTCCTGACCTCAAGTGCTCTACCTGCCTTGGCCTCCCAAAGTGCTGGGATATCCGGCATGAGCCACTGTGCCTGGCCTGCCATAGTTTTTATACTTGTTTTCCTGTATCCTTAGATAACATTTGATCTAAGCTTTGGAATATAATTAAAATTCTGAAAAATGGAGATGGGAAGCTGGGCATTCTAGAAATGGGGAATGGCCAGTAGCCAATATTTATTGATTGCTTACCATATGCTGGACATTTTTCTTAGTGTTTTATATCTATTCATTCACTACTCGTAACAACCCCACAAAGTAGATACTATTATTGCCTCTTTTTACTAATGAGGAAGCCTCAGATTCCTCATTTGTAAACCAAGTTTTGAACCCAAAACTGCGTTTAAACCAAGATTTGAACCTAAGCAAATTGTATATTCAGTACACCCTCTGCTAAACAATGAAAAGAAGGCAAGGAAGTACAGAGCCCTTTCTGGCAAGTGCTTAGAGAGATGAGATTAGAAAGATGGGATTGGCTTTGAATGCCAGTCTGAGTAATTTTGGTTCAATTTATTAAACAATGAGGAGTTGACACTTGCCTCTGAACTTCTGTTGGAAAAAGCATCAGGATGTTTACCAAGTCATATTTTCTTCACAGATTGATGGAACATTTAAAATAGATATTCCCCCAGTTCTTCTGGGCTACAGTAAGGAGCGAAATATGATTCTTGAGCGGGGTTTTGATTCTGTCGGAAGCTTAAGTGAAGGCTCCTACATTACCCTCTTTATTACCATTGAGCCCCAGCTGGTTCCTGGAGAGTCCATTCGAGAAAAGGTAACTGCTTATAGTTTAGAAACCCATGTCTATGTTGATAAAACACAAGAAATGCTTGCTAGGCTATACTTTTATGAACTTTGTATTACACAAACAGAGTCTTCCTTACTTCAATCTCCATTTATTATTCTTTCAGTTTAGACAGAATGGTGGTGAGAAAACAGATGTGTGGGTTTGTACTTTCACTGAACCAGTAATCAGGTCAATCAGCAATATGTTTATATTTATCTTGCTTTGCCTAAAGCTTAAGACTTTTAGTCAAAGCAAGACAAATATAAACATGCTCTACTTCTAGAAGAATGTTCTCAATGTGAAGAAAATGAAATATCACAAACTGGAAAATCAGATTGCTCTTTTATTTGAGAAGTATTGGCAAGAATACATTTCCATGTCTGATCTTACATCCTTGGCTATGGTATGCATTGAATCAATTCATAGGATCACAAGACTAGATGACCTTCATGAGTCACCTCAATTCATTTCATGAAACAAATAAATATTGTACAAGTATGCTTTTAAACACCTCTAGAAAAGAGTTTCCAGAACTTCAACTGGTTAGCAACTGTCCCCGAACCTTCATTAAACCTATTTATGACTAGTGTTCCATTACTGGAACGCTACGCATGTGGGAGTTATTTATATCCTACCTCTCAAGGTCATTTCCAAGGTCTTATTGCAAAAATTCAAAAAATTGCAACCTCAGGCATAAATGTGTTAAGAAATAAATGCCTTTCTGCAACATACTTATACAGCATTTATACATACTGCCCTCATTGGATTTGGGAGAATATATTGATGGTGACCTCTTATTCATATGTAAACAAATACAGTAATAACATCAACCACCACCACCATGATGTACTGAATCCATACTCTGTCCTCAGCACTACGTCAAACCTTGGATGCATGTTCTCACCTGAATATGCATAGGTGTCTTGGACAAGGGGTCTCCAACTTACAGAAGAGGAAGATAAGCTTTGATTTATGCAGGATGACATAGGCAGAGGTAACACATGTCTGTCTGACTCTAAATTGTATATATTCAGCATATATTTACTGCACATCTTCTATGTGTCAGACATTTCTTAGGCACTCGGAGTACAGTAGGCTAGAAAAGCAGATAAAAATTCCTCCAAGCTTACATTCACATGTAAGCGTAAGTTGTTAACTACTAACCTATAGTGCACAGATTATTGTGCTTACTCTAGTCTATCCATTATAATTAAGACTTAGATAGAGATGGAAAAAAACAAACATACTCCTTTTTTTCCAGTATTACAATTTGGTTCCCAGAGAAAAATATTATCACTATCTCCCATCTGCAATGCACTGAAATTTAAATTAATTGTATATCTTGTCAGTAAAACAGTGCTTCTCTAGATATATGCATTTCAAAATATTTTAGAAAGGGAAAAATATATTCTGAATGTTTGTCTTCATGTATAATATAAATTCAAATGAACGCCAACAAACATGTTTACACACAAAAATACTTCCAGACAAAAGATGATTTTGCTGTTTCTATGTATATGTAACTGAAGAACAGGCAGTCCGCTAGGACCCCACCTTGGGGGTGTGTTTCTAAAACATGTGAAAGCAGTCTATCCTGGCAAAAAGGATGAAAGCCCAAGACTCCTCCACGCTAGGCATCCCTCACGGATCCTGACTTCTTACTGCAGGACTTTAAAGAGGCCTCCAGGGCTCTGAACCACAGTCCTCAAGTCCTGCAGCCTTCCTTCCCTAAAGCTGTTAAATGGCAGTCAGATTCTGCCTTTGGTGGCAGGTCACTACCGCACTGTGGCTGTAGGAAGCATTTATCTTAGACCTCTAAAATGAGGGCTTAAAAAACCCCTATGGAAGGCAGATTCTTTGTGGCTGTTTGATAAGGAAGGCATGTTGATTGACAAAACCCTTATGTCCAAAAGAGGCAGTGGCAGAAAACACTGCTCAGTGATTCACTTGCAGACAATTCAGGAAAGAGAAGTTCTCATCCTAAAATTATAGGGTCGACAACCTGGAATTGTTTTTCCACTTACAGCAATACTTCCCGGATTAGCAGATTAGTCTCTCCTCTACCACCATGCCATATGGAACCATTCCATAGGATGTTTTAAACATATTTACTAATGGAAAATTTTTAAAGATGGGTAGAAACTCCTGAAACTCTTATTTTAATATCACTTACATGATCTTGTTAAAAATAAGTTTTTTTAAAGATTATTTCTGTTACTAAAGCCTGCCTCTTGTTTTTCTTTCTTTCTTTCTTGCCTCTGATAGATGAGTAACATGCTTAAGAAGGTACTAAGTATTTTGTTTTACTATTTTATTGGTCAATAGTTATTAGGCTTTAATTAGCTGCTTCTGTCCACTGCCACCTGAGGGACAGGTGTTATGTCCTAACGTATGTGTAATGCCTGGGCATTGAATTACATATGTCTCCAGTTCCATGAGAAATGTCCTGCCTTGTCTTTTGGCCCATTTCATTTTACCAGAAAGACTGTTAGTTAGCTTTGAATCTAAGAAGTCATCAGTCTGAATGTCACCTGCATACTGGGAGCTAGTTCTACTCTTTGCAAATCTATAAAACCCACGAGCTGCTTCTTACAGTGTATCTCTGAAAGTTATTTCTGGTAGGTTGGGGCTCAGTACAGCTTTTCTTTTTTGTTGTTGTTTTTTGTTTTTGAGAGAGGATCTTGCTCTGTCACCCAGCTGGAGTGCAGTGGCGCCATCACGGCTTGCTGCAGCCTCGACCTCTTCAGCCCAAGTGATGCTCCTACCTCAGCCTCCCAAGTACTGGGACCACAGGCATGTGCCACTAGGCACAGCTAATTTTGTTTATTTTTTTTTTGTAGAGTTGAGGTCTCGTTTTGTTGACCAGGCTGCTTTCAAACTCCTGGGCTCAAGTGATCCTCCAGCGTCAGCCTCCCAAAGTGCTGAGATTATAGGTGTGAGCCACTGCACCTGGCCAGTGTAGCTTTTCAAAGGCAACATACACCCATTCAGTTTTTTATAAAAGTTTACATTAGAGGCCAAAGAATTGAGCCAGTCAAGAACCTTTCAAATTTTCTGTGGAATCAAACTGAAATTTGTCAGCTCCACCTTAATTTGTTTCATCATAAATGACCCAAATTCTCTCAGTATTTAACTTTTCCTTGGCACTTCTTAGATCACTAACATAGCATACTACTAATCCTTAAATTCCTGTTTCACACCATAAAATGGCATCTTGGTGGCCTAGACAAGTATTAAAGACTAAATGCTTACCATGTGTATGCTAGGTGTACATAAAGAATATTCAAACACACGCCTCAAGAAGCACTGCTTATAGAGGCAAGTGACTCAACAGAACATTCCAATCAAAGTGGTAGAAAAAGCTTTAGACACACTTTTTTTTTTTTTTTTAACTTGGAAGGCCAATAATCAGTACTGATTCAAGATTGTTGTTGTTCTTTTGGACAGTGTCTATAGCTGCCTCTCTTAAATGCTCCCACAGCACTGTAGGTCTCAAGTCCCTGATTGCTTATTAATGTTCCCCTGTAGATTAAAAGTTCTTTTGGAGGATTCTTTCATACTCATTTACCCAGAGTGCCTGGAATTTTTCAGACTCCCAACATTTTTCAAAACTTGGATGAATGAGTAAATGAAATAGTTTAGAGGAACAGGGATGAATTCAACTGTGTCCTTTTTTGCACAACATTCTTGTTTTATAATTCTCCATTTTTCCACAATTACAATTACTTCTGGACTAACCATTCTACATTAGAAATCTGTGATACGCCTACACCAAAGCCGTATGAGCTTACCTCTTTCACTTAGTTATATATTCATCATAACTTTTATTAGGTAGCTACTGTGTCTTGGCACTATGCTCAGCAGTAGGCAGTTATGATTGTGATGATGTTAAGATTTAGATGTCAAGGGACGTTTTATGAGAATACATAGGAGGCTTCTGGAGATGTCTCCATCCTAAATAACCCCTACAACCACTACTCCAAGTTCTTACGGTATAGTAATCAAATTTGAAATAGAAGCCACAGTTCAGCCCCGATATAAGGGGCAGACAAGAACAATTGGGATAATCTAGATTCTATTTGAGGTCATAAAAAGTAATGAAATGTTTTCCATTGCCTCATTCATTCACTCATTTGTTAAATACTTACTATGTGCCAAGTAGTATTCTCCACACTGGAGATAAAAAACCAAAATCCCTGAAGTCAGGAATCTTACTTTGTGGGAAAGACTGAGAAAACAAATATATCACAATGTCAAAAACATTTTCAAGCACTGCCTCTAAATTCTATTTTAAAATTATTATTCTTTTTTAACAGAGTCTCACTCTGTTGCCCAGGTTGAAGTGCAGTGGCTCAATCTCAGCTCACTGCAACCTCCGCCTCCCAGGCTCAAGTGAGCCCCCTACCTTAGCCTCCCAAGTAGCTGGGACTACAAGCACGCATCACTACACCTGGCTTTTTTTTTTTTTTTTTTTAAATAGAGACAGGGTCCCATTATGTTGCCCAGGCTGGTCTCAAACTCCTGAGCTCAGGTGATCCTCCTGTCTCAGACTCTCAAAGTGCTGGGATTGCAGGTATGAGACACTGTGCCCAGCCCCCAAAATTAATTTTTAAAATAAAACTTTCAATTTGTTCTGAAATCCTTTAAAATGTAACCAACTATGCAAATATTTTTATACAAAAAAAAACAGAAATCATTTAAAAATATTTAAAGACCCACTCTTTTTCATGTTATTTTTGTTAGTAGCAGCTTTAGCGGGGGAAATGACAATATGTGTGTAAAGGAAATCTACATTCGTTCTGTTTCATCTGCTTTGAGTTACTTTTTAAAAGTCTGGGAATTGGTGGCTGGATGTAGTGGCTCACGCCTATAATCCCATTGCTTTAGGAGGCCAAAGTGGGAGAATCACTTGAGCCCAGGAATTTGAGGGTACAGTAAGCTATGTTTGTGCCACTGCACTTCAGCCTAGGTGACAGAATGAGACCCTGTCTCAAAAAAAAAAAAAAAAGTCTGGGAATTGTTTGCTCATCTTGGCTCAGAGAACCAAGATGAGCAACCAGTTATTTAAAATAATTCTTATACATTTGATGCTTCTAGTTCTGCCTCTTTTTTCCTTTGAGATCCATTACTATTAGTTATTTCACTGCTTATGGACTTGAAACATTTTAACACATTGATATAGATCCATAAATTTGCTGCCCATTTAACATGAGTTGCTTAAGATTTACATTTGAGATGTTAGATTTTCTGAGGCCGTCCCCCAGCCTGCACACTTAAAACCACCATCAAAATACACACAAAACTCTACTGCCTAATTCTAGCCTCATCAATCAGAATTAGTACATCACAGTTTAATTTTCATAGATTATTAATGTAGTAGTTTCCATATGGCTACTTACCTGCTGACTACTTTATTTCAATCCTGTCAAATATATTTTAAGTATTTAATGAGTCGGTCTAATTTTCAAACTTCAAATTTAATTTAAATAAAGCTGCAGGGACACCAGGACATGATAGCTTTGTAAGGAGTCAGTCATATTCCCAAACCATACATTTCCTGCATGTTGACTGTGGAATCTGAACATGTACTTTCTCTCTTGCAATCATATATAAATTCCATGAAGTCTTTCTTTTTGAAGTTTGAGTCTCAGGAAGATGAGAAATTACTTCAAGCAACTGAGAAGTTTCAAGCTGAATGTGCCTTAAAGTTTCCAAATCGTCAGTGCCTTACAACAGTAATTGATATAAGCGGAACAACTGTTTTTATCACACGTTATCTCAAACCTTTAAACCCTCCTCAGGAGCTCCTTAATGTCTACCCCAATAATCTACAGGCAACTGCAGTAAGTATTTCATAGTCAATAAGTGCTGTGCTAAAACTGTTTTCACATTTCAATATATTGCCATTTTAATTACCATATTTCATAGTGCTTAAGATGTTAACTATATCGAGATCATTAATGACAAAAATAATGATTAAAACATTTTTATTAACACGAGGTTTTCTTCCTTTAGAAAAGTCTGAAGGCAGCCGGGTGGTGGCTCATGCCTGTAATCCCAGCACTTTGGGAGGCCAAGGCGGGCAGATGACTTGAGGCCAGGAGTTTGACACTAGCCTGACCAACATGGCGAAACCCCATCTCTACTGGAAATACAAAAATTAGCCCAGTGTGGTGGTGCATGCCTGTAGTCCCAGCTACTCGGGAGGCTGAGGCCTAAGAATAGCTTGAACACAGGAGGCAGAGGTTTCAGTGAGCCAAAATTGTGTCATTGCACTCTAGCCTGGGCGACAGAGCAACACTCTGTCTCAAAAAAAAAAAAAAAAAAAAAGTCTAAAGGTACCAGGGATGACAGTTTCCACATGTTGGAAAATTAACATATGGAAAATGCTTTATACTTCCAAAATGTATTACATAAACATGTTTTCATTATGTATTCTCAATAACTTTGTTAGGATTTGAACTGATGCCCCTGACGTCAGAAGTTATACACATTCAACTGTACTAAGATAACTCTCCAATATTATGCCTAATGCTATATGCATCACTGAGTTCAAATTAAGCAAAAATTATTTCAAATATTTAAGTATTTTCAGCATTTAGACCATCATTCCAAAGTACTTCCACACTGGGCCATTAAATATGTATGCACCATTCTCTGGCTTCAGAGCACCACGCCCATCACAAACTTGTGTGAATCAGAAGTCATATGTTAACCAGGCTAATTTTACGTGGATACCATAACCCATAACTGCCTTTGGAGAGTGGATAATATAGGAAGTTATTGCTACTAATAGTCACTAATATAGTAATTTAGAAACAAGGTAATGATATATCTTTTTGTAGATGTAGATGTATCAAAAAACCCCACTTTGTTCTACATTTCATTTGCTTTTTATATTACTCAATTTTTATAGAAAACAATAATAGGGACTTCTATTCTACCTAGCATAGTAGATGTATAGAAAATTTCTCCCAGTAGAGAACACTTAAGAGTGATGAATAAAATATCTAATAAGTTATGGCTGAAATGAAAGTAAAGTGAAAGGGAAAATATAAGAGACAAGAAATAAGAAAGGAAAATTCTACAATGATGAAAGCTTGAAATAGTATTTGCTCTCAGGTCATTTGATAATTCCTAATGACTACAGCTGGGTTTCAATGACCACAAGGCTGTGGGGGACAGGGATAATGCATGGGGCTACAGCAGCCTGGAAGACTGAATTAGAGACTCAAATGCAGAGTTGGAACTCTTCAGGATAATACCATCAATGGATAAACTAGGAAAAGCCCTGTCCAAAGAAGGAACACTGCCTGTCTCAGTCTTGACTTCGGATGGAAGAGAAAAAAAGAAAATTTTCTAACCCCTACTCTTTATTTACTCACATTTGAGACTGGAATTTATACTACCTGTATAACCCAAAAAAACTTCAACTGAAAATCTACTTGAAAGTATTTCCTGTTGGTAATGCCCCTAGATCCCTGTTGAAAGCAAACATAAATACCACAAATATTCCTAGAAGAATGCCCTTCTAACTCAGCCTCAAAAAAATTCAACAGAAAAAAATTCCAAGCAACATGAACATACAATGAAAGATCATCAGTGAAGAAGTAAGTCACCATAAAGAAGGTAAGAGTTCATTCACAAAAACAACAAACTGAAGAATCAGGCCATAGTAACTCCAGACAGGAGAATTATTGGATGTAAAATATAAAATAGACATGTTTAATATATTTAAGAAATTTGGGGAATTTAAAGTATAATTAAAAAACAATAGAGCATTGGAATTGACAGGCAGATTTTTTAAAGTACCAAATGGAACCTATAACAATAAAAGATATAATAGTTAAAATTAGAAATTAAACAGGTTAAACAAAACATTGAATACAGTTAAATAAGACGTAAATTACATACAGTTAAATATAAAGAGAATTATTGAACTGGAATACACATGCAAAGAAATTATTTGGAATATAGCACACAGAATCTAAACCCAAATTAAGTAGAAGGGAAGAAATAAAAATAAGGGCAGAAATAAACAAAATAAGGACTTAAAAATGCAAAAGATCAATGCAACAAAGAGCTGATTTTTAGAAAAGATAAAATCAACAAACCTTTAGCTGGAATAAGAAAAAAGAGAGATGACTTAAATAAAATCAGAAATAAAAAAGGAGACACTGCAACTGATACCACAGAAATGCAAAGGATTATAAGAGACTTATTTGAACAACTATGAACCAAATTATAAAACTTGGAAGAAACAAATAAATTCATGAACACATACAACTTACCAAGACTGAATCATGAAGAAATATACCTGAACAGAACAATAACAAGTAATGAGATTGAAGCAGTAATGAAAAGTCTCCTATCAAAGAAAAGCCTAGGACCCGATGGTTTCACTGCTAAATTCCACCAAATATTTAAATAAGGACTAACATCAATTCTGCTCAAACTATTCCAAAAAAAATTAAGAAGAGGGAACTCTGTTAAAGTCATTTTATGGGCCAGCATTATCCTGATACCAAAACCAGAGGCATAACAACAATAAAACTACATGCCTATATTCTAGGATAAACATAGGTCTAAAAATCCTCAACAAAATATTGCCAAACAAAATTCAATAATATATTAAAAAAATAATGCAACACGGTCAAGTGGGACTCATTCCAGGGATGCAACGGTGGTTCAACACAGGCAAATCAATAAGTGTGATATATCACATTTACAGAATCAAGGACAAAAACCACTTGATCATTTCAACAGATGGTGAAAAAGAATTCAATGGAATTCAACATCCCTCATGATAAAAACTCAACGAATTGGGTATAGAAGGAACATATTTCAACACAATAAAGGTCATAAATGACAAACCCACAGCTAACATCATACTGAACAGTGAAAAGTTGAAAAGTTTTCCTCTAAGATCTGGAACAAGACAAGGATGCCCACTTTCTCCAACTCGATTCAACATAGTACTGAAAGTTCTACCTAGAGCAATTAGGCAAAAGAAATAAATAAAGGGCATCCAGATTGGAAAGGAGGAAGTCAAGTTGTTCTCATCTGCAGGTGACATGATCATAAATTTAGAAAACCCTAAAGACCCCATCAAGAACTGTTAGAACTAATAAATAAGTTTAGTAAAGTTGCAGGAAACAAAATCAACAGAAAATTTAGTAGTGTTTCTATAAACCAATAATAAACTAGCTTAAAAAAATCAAGAAGCAATCCCATATACAATAGCTACAAAAATTTATAAGATACCTAGGGATAAACTTAACCAATGAGGTGAAAGATCTCTGCAATGAAAATTACAAACACTGGGCTCGGCGTGGTGGCTCACGCCTGTAATCCCAGCACTTTGGGAGGCCGAGGAGGGCAGATCACGAGGTCAGGAGATCTAGACCATCCTGGCTAATACGGTCTAACCCCGTCTCTACTAAAAATACAAAAAAAGTTAGCCAGGCGTGGTGGCAGGCACCTGTGGTCCCAGCTACTCGGGAGGCTGAGGCAGGAGAATGGCGTGAACCTGGGAGGTGGAGCTTGCAGTGAGCCAGGATCGTGCCACTGCACTCCAGCCTGGGTGACAGAGCGAGACTCCATCTCAAAAAAAAAAAAAAGAAAAAAAAAGAGAATTACAAAAACTGATGAAAGTAATTGAGGAAGGCACAAATAAATGGAAAGATATCCTGTGTTCATGGATTGGAAGAATTAATATTGTTAATATATCCATATTACCCAAAGCAATCTACAGATTCAATGCACTATCAAAATACCAAGACATTCTTCACAGAAATAGAAAAACAAATCTTAAAATTCATAAGGAAATAACAAAAGATCCCAAATAGCCAATGTAACCTTGAGTAAAAAGAACAAATAACTGGAAGTATCACACTACCTGACTTCAAAATATACTACTGTAGTAACTAAAACAGCATGGCACTGGTCTAAAAACCCACACAGACCAATGGAAGAGGATAGCAAACCCAGAAATAAGTCCATGCATTTACAGCCAACTGATTTTTGACTAAGGCATCAAGAACACACATTGGGAAAAAGGACAGTCTGGTCAATAAATGGTGCTGGAAAAATTATATCCACAGGCAGAAAAATAAAACTAGAGCCCCCATCACTCACCATATACAAAAATCAACTCTGAAAGGATTAATGAATTAAATGTAAGAAGTGAAACTATGAAACTGTTAAAAGACAATACAAGGGAAGTACTTCATTAAATTTGGAGAGGATTTTTTTTAATAAGACCTCAAAAGCACAGGCAACAAAAGCAAAAACAGACAAATGAGATTACATCAATCTAAAAAGCTTCTGCACAGCAAAGGAAACAATCAATAGAGTCAAGAGACAACCTACACAGAATAGGAGATAGTATTTGCAAGCTGTGTCTAACAAGGGGTTAAAATCTAGAATACGTAAGGAACTCAAACAACTCAATAGCAGAAAACCCCAAATAGCTTGATTTAAAAATTAGCAAAAGAGCTGAATTGGTATTTCTCAAAAGAAGACACATGTCCAACAAACACATGAAAAAATGTTCAACATCACTAATCATCAGAGAAATGCAAATCAAAACCATGAGATACCACCTCACTCCAGTTAAAATGGCTCTTTTCAGAAAGACAAAAAATGACAAATGCTGGCAAGGGTCTGAAGAAAGAGGAACTCTTATACACAGTTGGTAGGAATGTAAATTAATACAGCCAATGTTGAAAAACAGTACAGAGGGTCCTCACAAATTAAAATCAGAACTACAATGTGATCTGGTAATCCCATTACTAGGTATATATCCAAAGGAAATGAAATCAGTATATCGAAGAAGTATCTGCACTCACACATGTATTGCAGGGCTATTCACAATAGCCAAGATATGGAATCAAGCAAAGTACCCATCTATGGATGAATGAATAAAGAAAATGTGGTATATATACACAATGGAATGCCAACCAACCACAAAACAGAGTGAAATTCTGTCATTTGCGACAACATGGGTGAAGCTAGTGGGCATGTTAAGTGAAATAAGCCAGGACAGAAAGACAGAGACAACATGATCTCATGCATATGTGGAAACTAAAAGTTTATCTCAAAGTAGAAAGTAGAACAGTGTTTACTAGAGGCTGGGGAGGGAAGGCAGGAGTGCAGATGGAGAGAGGATGTTCAACAGGTACAAAGTTACAGTTAGGAAGAATGAGTTCTGGTGTTCTATTACACAGTATGATGAATACAGTTAATAATAATGTATAGTATATTTCCAGCTAACTAGAAGAGAGGATTTTGAATATTATCACCGCAAAGAAATGATAAATGTTTAAAGTGATGGATATGCCAATTACCCTGATTTCAACATTATACAATGTATAAATGCACTGAAACCTCACACTGTTTTGGTTCCCAAGTACTATTGGGAACCACATGTCTTGGTTCCCAAGTACTATTACCCTCTCAACCAGGGCTCCTTCGACAAATGACTGCTTTCAAGACTGGGCCAAGTGAAAATTCAAGATGATTCTAGAAAGTCTTGTTATATCAGAAAGTAAACTAGTGCAAAATGAAAGAAAATAAAAAAAGACTTGTCAAAGGGACACAGTTTCTTCACCTGTAAAGAATGGGTAATAACAATAACCTTCCATATAGGATGTTTGGTGAGGACGGAGATGATATTAACACAATATTTAGTAAGCATTTAGTGAGCATTAGTTTCATGTTGTACATGTAAATGTTTGTAATATTTGAGATTTAAGAAATGAGGTAGGGGATGCAGCATTCTGTTTTATTAGAAATTATTTTTGTAAAGCTCATTTTGATTATACAGGAACTGGTGGCTCGATATGTGTCCTTGATTCCCTTCTTGCCTGACACTGTCTCATTTGGTGGTATCTGTGACCTCTGGAGCACATCTGATGTAAGTAGTTCTTCACAGATTTACTAATTTGAGCTGACTTAATAAAATATTAGCTAACTGGCTTGCATAATTTTAAATTGCAACATTCATTAGCCATAAAAATCTAATTGGCTGTTTAGTAATATGAGCTAAATTTTGAAGTATTTTTTCTTCCTGGTTCAATTTTCTCAAAGTTCAGAAGTTAACAAAAAATTAATTACACAAAAAATTTAAAAGTAACACTTCAGATGTCTTAATGCTGATTTACCCTCCCAGTATTACTGTAAAACTTCTTGGTTTTGTTCATGAAAAATATCAAAATTACATTCTGTATTATAATTAGAAATGATATATTCTATATTCCTTAATTTCTGGGCTTTGTAAGGCATGGCAAATTATTATTTATTCAGTATGTACTTCTTCGTCACTTACCACATACCAGATGCTGTACTAAATTCTGGCTATAAGTGAAATAAACAGTCTCTGCCCCCATGGAATTTACAATCTATGTATGTTGCATAATCTTTCAAATAGATCATAGGTAGTATGAAACAAGCATATATTATCACAGGTATTAATTCTACTTCTGGATCTCATGTTGTACTGCTTTTGCATAAAACTGAACTGCATTATACAACTTCCTTTGAAGTATAGCCCTAAATTGAAGAAATTTAAGTGCACTTTAAATTTTTTGTTCTTCAATATATTTTGGCAACATAAATGTTGACAATTTTAGAGATAAAATTTCTACAACTTTGAGACATGTATAAGAAGTTACTGAAAGACTAGAATTTGTGTACTCTAGAGCAGCAGTCCCCAACCCTTTTGGCACCAGGGACTAGTTTTGTAGAATACAATTTTTCCACGGATCGGTCAGAGGTGGAGTCAGGGATGGTTTTGGAATGAAACTGTTTCACCTCAGATCATCAGGCATTAGATTCTCATAAGGACTGCATGACCTGGATCCCTTGCATGTGCAATTCATAATAGGGTTTGCGCTCCTATGAGAATCTAATGCCCCCACTGATCTGACAAGAGGCAGAGCTCACGTGGTAATGCTTGTTCACCTGCTACTCACCTCCTGCTGTGCAGCCCAGTTCCTAACAGGCCAGACTGGCACTAGTCCACAGCTGGGGGGCTGGGGACCCTTGCTCTAGAGCCAGACTGGCTTTACTACTTCCTAAGTGTTACCTTATTAATCTGTACCTCAACTTGCTCATCTGTAAAATATGCAAATTGTTTCTAGAATAAGTTTAATGAAGTAATGTGCTTTAAAAGATCGTTCAGCACATGAACTATATATACATTAAAAATAAAAACGAAACTTTGAAATTTTTCTCCCCGACCCTACCACAATCATAGTGACTATTGATTCTAGAAATCCGCATCATCAATGTCAGAGAAAACACCATGTCCACTAAAAGTGGTTTTTTAAAAAAATGAATTATCGACATAGTATCAAAATTTGGGGCAAGATTATAGGTCTTACACTTCAAGGCACTAATCTCTACTATGACATATTAGAATCCTGCACAACCAATCCAGAATAAAGCATTGAGTCATACAACATATTTTTTTTTCTTTTTGTCAGCAATTTCTTGATCTCCTGGCAGGGGATGAAGAAGAACATGCAGTACTATTGTGTAATTACTTTCTGTCTCTGGGTAAGAAGGCCTGGCTGTTGATGGGCAATGCTATTCCTGAGGTAAGACCACATAGGCTGCCTTTAACAGAGGAGTATAGTTGTCTAATCGAGTTGTGTGTTCCAGATCACACACAGGACATATTTTCATAACGATCCTTTGGGTTACTAGGAAAGTGGCCCACAGATGCCATAACAGGCAGAGAGAACTACCAATGATGAGACATGAAATAGTTTTCAGTGGTCCTCAGGGCCCCATGCAACACTTCAGATTATTTTTTGGCAAACCTGAACCCTTTACCATCCAAAGCCCCCAACTAGCTCTGTCCTTTTAGTATGGGCCTCTTCCCAGCCATGTTCCCAATAATTCAGATTCCCTTAATGATGCGGTAGTCTTCATGCTTTGCAATGAAAAGGATCCAAAGGAGTGTGTGTGGTAACGTTAGAGATCTCTCCTTTCATGCCTACTGCTTCTATAGGTATCTGCTGCTAGCCTGGCATGCAAAGGGGAATAAGCCAGATAAGGAGGAATGAAAAGAACGTTAGCAGCTTTATTTTTATATTAACATTGTTATTTTTATTAGATTGGAGACTATTAGAATTTTTCCCTAGCGCACTACAAATATCCCTACATTTGGGATACAAATAGGTAAGTTTGGAAAATTCACATGGATTACAGCAGTTTATCCAAAGAGGCCACAAGGCTCTAGGAATCCTTGGAAATTCGATAGCATGAGTTGCTTCAAGACAGGTAATAAAGTAGTATCATATTCATATTCAAATTCATTCTCCATCATTATCTCCCAGATAGTCTGGTCCCAATAAAAGAACACTGGGCTTGGAAGTTATGAGGCTGAAGTTCAAGGTTCTGTGCCCACTCCTCATTAGCTGTGTGACACTAAGTAGGCCACTCCACAACTCTGGGTTTTATAGGAAACTGGGATAATTTCTGCCCTGCCTTCCCCAGAAAACTGTTGTGAGCATCAAGTGAAATCATACTGGGGGAATAAATGATAATAATAAATAAGTAATAATTTAAATAAATAATAAAAAAATTAATTCTCATTGTAAAAATATAATCTAACAATACATAAGTATTCTGTGTAAAAAGTAGAAGTCCCTTCTCAGAAGACCCAGAATACCTTGACAAGGGACTTCTACTTCCCCAATCCCCAATTCCACTCCCCTCCCCAGGTACAGTCATTCTTAACTGTTTGGTACATATCCTTCCAGATCTACTATGCATTTACATAGTTACAAATGTTTATCAAATGTAAATTACTATATTAGAAATAGAAATATTTCTATTCAAACATAATCAGCCTTCTATAGACTTAAATGGCAGTCTTACTGACTCTAAGAAGAAAACGCCAGTGACTGCTTATTTCCACTAATAATAGTTCTTCAGCCAATCTTAAGATATATTGGTTGAGTAAGATGATGACTGTCCTTTTTTGGTCATTGTACTAGTATCAGATGCAAGAATTTTGCAAAACTAAGCATTCGACTTTACTTTTTAAATTCAGCATAACCTAGAACTTCAAAGTAGTTTTCACCATTAACCATGAAATTTCAGAAATTAGGGGTCCAAGTAAAATAATGAATTGTCTGTGCAAACTACTATTGGCCTTCATTGCATAAATAGTTGAAAACTAGTTTTAATGGCCATTTTCTTTCAGGGTCCAACTGCCTATGTGCTAACTTGGGAGCACGGTCGTTATTTAATATGGAATCCCTGCAGTGGACATTCTTATGGACAATTTGATATATTCTGTCCCTTGAAAAATGTGGGCTGTTTAATAGGTCCTGATAATGTAAGTATTAACATTTCTTCTTAAATATGGTTAGCTGTCATTTTTTTTTAAATAACTGACCTATTGATTTAAGTATTTTATGTAACCAAAATATTTATATAAATGAATATATATATATACACACACATATATATATACCAGTTAAAGAAATGCAGCGTCAAGCACAGTGGCGGAACTGTGCTAAATAAAACTTTTGGTTCAGTTAGTCACCTGACCTGCCCGAGAAGCAGAATGACAAAGCAGAATAACAAAGGAATACAGGATTTAGATTCAGAGGACCTGAGTTTGTGTCCTGGGTCTGTCCTTAGTTTTCTCATCCAAAACAGAGTTTACAATTTCTAATTCATAGTGTTTTAAGAACGGAGGCAAATTTGTCACCTGAGCAGATTGGGTTTCTCTGTCTCTTTCTCTCTTTCTTTTTTCAAGGGAGATTCCCAGGTCTCACCTGACCTGCAATATCCCCAGGTAATTCTAGTTGTGCCAGTTTTAAGGGCTGCGTGATTTTATTGTGAAGGATACTAAATAAAGTAGTAGTTAAAAATATAAGTTATAGAGCTGGGTGCTGTGGCTCATGCCTGTAATCCCAGCACTTTGGGAGGCCGAGGCGGGTGGATCACCTAAGGTCAGGAGTTCGAGACCAGCCTGGCCAACATGGCAAAACCCCATCTCTACTGAAAATACAAAAATTAGCTGGGCATGGTGGTGTGCCTCTGTAATCCCAGCTACTTGGGAGGCTAAGGCAGGAGAATTGCTTGAACCCAGGAGGCAGAGGTTGCAATGAGCTGAGATGGAGCCACTACATTCCATCCTGGGCAACAAAGCAAGACTCCATCTCAAAGAAAAATGAGTTATGCGATCAGACTGCCTCACTTTAAACTCCAATTTTATCATTTACTAGTTGTGTGGGCTTGGGAAAGTCAATCTCTCACAGCTTCAGCTTCTTCATTGGTAAAATGGAAGTAATAGTAAAGTCATTACTTTAGAAATGTAAAGTCACTACTTTATAGAGTAGTTGTGAGAAGTGAATGAGATTATTAATGTTAAGCACCTAACAGAGTAACAACTCTTTAATTTTTTTTTAATTATTATTTTTCTTTTGAGACAGTTTTGCTCTGTCGCCTAGGCTGGAGTCCAGCAGTCAGCTCACTGCAATCTCCACATCCTGCGTTCAAGCGATTCTCCTACCTCAGCCTCCCGAGTAGCTGGGACCACAGGCTCGTGCCACCTTGCCTGGCTAATTTAGTAAGAGATGAGGTCTCACCATATTGACTAGGCTCATCTCGAACTCCTGGCCTCAAGTGATCCACCTGCCTTAGCCTCCCAAAAGTGCTGGGATTACAGGCGTGAGCCACCACATCTAGCAAATTATTCAATGATTGTTTTTATGTGCTTCTGTCTATAAAAACTGTTTGCACATGCATCCCCAACATGCATATTTTTATGAATTATATATATTTTCGTATCAATATACCAAAAACTACTTTAAACATAAAAAGAAATAATTAGAAAATCTATTTTTATTCTTCCCATCCTCCTGGGGTATGCACCCTTCTCTGAAGACCATCAGTCCTTTTTTTTTTTTTTTTTTGAGACGGAGTTTCACTCTTGTTGCCCAGGCTGGAGTGCAACAGAGCAATCTCGGCTCACCGCAACCTCCGTCTCTCGGGTTCAAGCAATTCTCCTGCCTCAGCCTTCTGAGTAGCTGGGATTACAGGCATGCACCACCACATCCAGCTAATTTTGTATTTTTAGTAGAGACGGGGTTTCTCCATGTTGGTCAGGCTGGTCTTGAGCTCCCGACCTCAGGTGATCTGCCCGCCTCAGCCTCCCAAAGTGCTGGGATTACAGGCGTGAGCCACCGTGCCCGGCCCCATCAGCCTATTTTTTTAAGCATTACTGCTAAAATTAGAGATAATATATGCCAAGCACCCAGCAAAACATCTGTCCTTCATGTGCTCAGCAAATAGCAACTACAGCACTATTAATTACAAATGTAAAGAGCACTGTGGAACACCGTTCTCATGTTAATTATTATTTTTAATTAATGTCATTATAATCAAAAGTGATCTGCTAAGCCTCATCTACATTTAGAGGATCATTTTAAGGTCACTAGTAATCAAGCAGGGTTAACAGGCACTGAAAAAGCCTTCAAATAACTGTTATCTGTCAAAATTATTACCAGCTCTCAAAACAATTACTATATGGTTGACTAATTCTCATAAAGCTAAGGTTTTGTGAGGAAGAAAGAACATTCTTTTCTCCTCTTCTCTGAGATAGGTAATAGTAGCTTATGATGTTGTGCATCCCCCATTGTAGCTCTTCTAAACCTGCTCTAAGCCTTGGCCACTCAGCAGAGGACCTCCTCCTGGCTTTGTTGGCCTGGCACTCTGAAACCTCAACTGCCCTCTACTCCACCACACAACTTCTTTGGATGTCAGTCTTTCTCCTCCTGTCATTCCTTTTCCAAGGAATAACTCTCTTCCCTTTCCACTGTGCTTGTTTCCATTCCCATTCCATGCTCCACTATTCCATCCAACTAGCTCCTCTATTTTTTCTCTCTCCTTCTCTACCTATTGATACGCTCAGGGGTCCAACAATTCTAAAATACCCTTTTCCCAACCTGGCTATACACCTAAAACTACATTGCCTTTCTTTCCTTTCCTCCCCAACTTCTTCAAATACTAGTTATATCTCTTGCTTTCACTTTATAAGCACACTCAGACCTTAACCTACTGTAATCTAGCTCTTCCTTCCTGACCATACTGCAGAAATTAAACTCTGAAAAGCACCATTGTCTTGCTAATGAATAAATAAATCCAATGGCTGCTTCTCATTTTCACTCCTCTCCTTTTCTGTCATTTAACATAAAAATCACAACTAATGTTCTTCATGAAAAAACACTTTCCCCCTCCGTAGTTTACTGATAAAGGACAGTTTGCTCTTCATTACTCTGCAGTTGTTTATGATGTTTCTTTCAATGGCTCTTCTTCCCACCCCTTAAAATAGGAGTTCCTCAAGATTCTATACTTAAGATTCTTCTAGGACCACACCTATTATTATTAATTGTGGCTCTATCTAGTTTATCCTGGTAGAGAAGTCATAAATCTGTAATCAGCCCCAGAACCTTTGTCTCGAATTTTCAACTGTTTGCTAGACACCCAGGTGCCTTATCAAAATCTCATACAGCACATGCAAAACTCAAATCATTTTCCCCAAAACCAGCTCCCCTTCCTGGCTTCCTATTTCTATGGATATCACTTATCCTGATTCAAACCCTCGAATTATTCTTGATTTTCCCTCTCCCTTACTTCATTCTACTTCAATCCTAATTATAGAGGCCAAATCATATAGATGCTATCTCTGCTATTTCCCAGGTCATGCCATTATTGTTTTGCCCTACATTTCTATAAATGACTAACTAAATAGTATCCCCAGTTGAGTTCACTTTTTGATACACGGATACCTGATTAAGCTTTCATCACTTTCTGGCTCAGAAAGTACTAGGGGAACTTCACTGCATACAGATTTAAGAGTAAACTTTCCACCTTGGATCTCAAAGCCCTATGTATGCAGTGTAATTTCCCACTACTTTTCTGAACATTCCCTACTCTAGAGCCAAATTGTAGTTCTTAAAGATCTTGTCTTAAGCCAATTTTCTGATTTGGATTCCATGCCAAGGTCTCCTACCTTATTGGTTTCTACTTCTCTATATCCTTTGCTACTTTTTCTGTATTCTCCAAATTTGAAACACTAGAGATCCTCAAAGTTCATCAAACCTCTTTTCTACCTATACTTCCACCCAGGGAATACCATATATATGCCGATGATTCCCAAGTTTATATCTCCAGCTCACCTAGCTCCCCAGAACTTTAGACTCAAATATCCAATCACCTACTCAACATCCTCATTTGGACGTCAGAGAGACATCTCAAACTTAAGGTGCCTAAACTCCTGATTCCCCTTTGCAGTCTTTCCCATCTCAATAAATGTCAATTCCAACAGTCGGTTTTTTGGCCAAAATCTTTGGAGTCATCTGTGATTCCTCTCTCTCCTACATCCAAACCAAATCCTACTGGTTCTACCTTCACAGTATACCCAGCGTCCAACCACATCTCTCCACTTTTACTGCTAGCATGTTCGTTCAAGTCACTGTAGCTCTCACCCAGATTATTCAAATAAGTGTCCTAACTGAAGGTTTCACCATTTGACCCTACCTTTTGTCTAGTCTCAAAACAGCAAAGAAAATTCCTGTTAAAATAAAAGGCAAATTGTCACTCCTCTACTCAAATACTCCAGTGACTTCCTATCTCACTTAAGAGTCAAAGCCTAAATCTTCAAAATGGCCTATGGGGCCTCCATGATCTGATACCCACCCTACCCACCTCTCCCCCCACTTCCTCTGATAATGTCACCTCTTACTTGCTCTCTCCAGCTTGCTCATTCTTTAAAACTACTTCATATTCCTTGCTGTTCCGCAAACATAACAAAGCACACTTTACATTTGCTGTTTCCTAGGCATAAATGACCACTGCCCCCTTACTGGATATGATCATAGATTTCTCCCTCACTTCTTGCATTTCTGATGAAAAGTGATTTTTCCAGTTAGAACTTCCCTGCCTGCCTTAAAATGTTCCATTTTTGTTTTCTCCATAGTCCTTGCACAATTAACTATTGCCACAAAAAAAGACAGTAAAAACCCACCCTCAAACTAAATGGCTTCAAACATTTATTCTCAGGGATCTGAGTCAGCTGGGGAGGTTCTGCTAATTGAGGCTGGGCAACTCTGCTGCAAGTTGTGGTAGCAAGACAAGCTCTGTTTCTCACAGTAGATCTGTGGGTCAACTGGGAGAGCTCAGCTTCAGGTGTTTATTCTGGGATGCAGTGCAATGACAATGGCAGAGGCACAAAAGGACAAGCAGAAGCACACAAAGCCTCGTAAGCGTAGACTCAGAAGCCATACACTGACTTCTGTCCCAGTCCATTGGCTAAAAGTCAAGGAATGCAAAAGTGTATTTTTTCTCTTTTAGTGGAAGGAACTGCAAAGTAACATGAGAAAGGGTATGCATATAGAAAGGAGCGCAGAATTGGGGCTAATGATACAATTTACCACATCATGCAACATCATCTGATAGCCCATGTGTTTACTTGGTTTTCATTGTTGTTGTTGCTTTAGACAGGATCTTGCTGTCATCCAGGCTGGAGTGCAGTGGTGTGACCACAGTTCACTGGAGCCTTGAAATCCTGGGCTCAAACAATCCTCCCACCTCAGCCTCTCAAGCATCTAGGACTATAGGAACACACCACCACACCTGGCTACTTCTCAGAAAAAAAAAAAATTTTTTTTTTTTAGAGATGGGGGTCTCACTATGTTATCCAGACTGGTCTTGAACCCCTGGCCTCAAGTGATCCTCCCGCTATGGCCTCCCAAACTGCTGGGATTATGAGTGTGAGCCTCAGTGCCTGTCTGTTTACTTATTTGTTTGCTATCTTTTCTTATTAGATACTCTGTGAGGGTAGAAAATCTGTTTCATTCACTGCTTTATCCCCAGTAATTAGAACTAAGCCTCAACATAGTAGGTAGCTGATTAAATATACTGAATGGACAAATTCATGTACATAGTTACTCAGTATGACTACTGTATGCCAGGAGCTATGCTAGGTGCTAAAGATACAATGGTAAATAAGGCACATAGTGAATGTCCTCAGGACAAAAGTCTAACAGCCTAGTGTGGACACGAATAGACAGGCAATTATAAACAATGCTAACTAATAATAATTTTAAAATAGCTAACAATTATTGAGCACTTACTACATACCAGGCATTTTTCTAAGAGGTACAGATTAATTAACTCACTGAATCAACCCAACCTTGAGATAGATACTATTTATTATCCCACTGTTATACAGAAGGAAACCGAGGCATACAGAAGTTACATAAATCATCCAAGGTCATACAAATAGTAAATGTTGGAGCCAAAATTAAAACACAAGTGGTCTGGTTCCAGAACCAACATGCTACGCTGCCTCACCAACACAAGGGCTATCTCAGAGAATGTGCATTGCTGTGGATGCAGAGATGAATGGACACTCAATTCAATTAGGAGGCTGGGAAGAGAAAGGTCAGGAAAGACTAGCCTAAGAAAGAAGTGGCCTTGGTTTTTATAACAAAAAACCACCTCACTTTTTATCAAATCTACAGTCAACACTAACGTACACCCCCAACTTCAGATTAAAAATGTGAAAAAATGGCCAATGACAACTGTATGATGCCACTGATTGTAAAATACACACAATTTCTATAATCAAAAAATGACAAAAAGTATGCGGCCTGTATGAACCCTTGCTGTCTCTCTGCTGCCTCTATGCCACACATACATCCATGCACACATACACGTGCATGTATACACGCTAACATATATGCTAATGTAGTCTTGTCTTTCTTAGATTTGGTTTAATATTCAACGATATGATTCTCCACCAAGGATAAATTTTGATGTCACGAGGCCCAAGCTATGGAAATCTTTCTTTTCAAGAAGCCTTCCATATCCTGGCCTTTCCAGTGTTCAGGTATAAATCTTTTATTAACAATTAAATGTAGACAAAGTAAAAGATAGGGAATTATACTGGGTTACAAGATATTTTTTACTCCTGGGTAGTCTGGAACAGTATTTGTTTATCAAACGCATCTGAGCTCAACTCACAAGAAACAGATATATATGTTTACATATATGTGAAAGGACCAGTATACACATCTTACACACATGTGGAAGAAAAAGTTTGGACATAAAAAGTTTCATGACATAAAAAGTACCACAAAATGTATTCCATCTAAATTTCTTAAATGCTCGTCTCAATTCACTAAATAGATTTCATAACTTTTAATGAAACATCACATTAAACTGCAGGGTATGATCCACTAGGGGCTCATAAAATTAACTTACAGGGTCCTGACCAGTAGTAGATTGTAAGTAGTAAGCATAAGCAGTTTACTAAAAGTTTTGTTTCATTTGATAGATATATGTATGTGTGTACTAGGTTTGTAATGAAATGTATTTTATACTCTGGATCTACCTTTCAGAAAAAGCTTTGAAGAACATTACCCTAGAGAAATTCTCCCATATGTGTAGAAGGTGATATATACAAGACTTTTAATAGGAGCATCACTTGAAATAGCATAAGAGTTGGAATGACAGAAGAGAAAAATTATGTAACACGATGGAATATTTTACAGTAGTTAAAACAATCAGCATTAATGAATCTTAGTAAGCCCTCTAAAAATATGTTTGTTGCTGCCACTAAAGTTAAGGGAGAAAGCATGAGTTGCATATTCATAAAACAATTATGTAAAGTTTAGAAAACATGCGAAACAATAAAATGTTGTTTAGGGGTACATATATCTGTAATAAAATCATAAACACATTGTGTTAATGAAGACAGGAATTTTTATTCATAGCCAAATCCCTATCCCTCTCACCTATGAAAGTGCCTAGCACACAGCAGGCAATCAGTACTTGTTGAATGAAGGGGTGCTAAAACAAATTCAGGTCATGGTTACTTCTGTGGTAAGAGAGAAGAAAAATGAAATTGAGAAAGAACTATATTATGATGTTTTACTTATGGTGGGTCACGGGTACATCGGCATGCATTATATTATTTTCTGTATCTTGATGTCTGAGATTTCATTGATTTTTAAGATTTTTAAAAGGATGTTCAAATTAACTGTAGGTGATTTTTATACTTTCTGAACTATTTTCTCTTCTATAGCCTGAAGAGCTAATTTACCAGCGCTCAGACAAAGCAGCTGCAGCTGAGCTACAAGACAGGTAACATAACATCCATAAATCCACATGTAATCTGTCACTAGGAGTATAATACCAAACTTTAAACCACTGTCAGCCTGGATGAATGTGAAACAATTTAGGCAACTTAACTTTAATTCATGTTTATAGATTCCAAATACAGATGTGATCTCTAAATCCCATGGCTCCAAAGGAGCCTTTAGCATCAGCATGCTGTGGAACCAACCAGAGTGGCATACCAGTAATACGTACTTCTACAGGGACTTCACCTTGGATTGGAGTTTAACATCATGTTATAGGTGTTGTTGAGGCACATCATAATCCTCAGCTTAAATACACCTCTTCTGTCCTATTGAACTGCAGCTAGTTTAGGGACCTAACACATGGAGATCAGTAACAGCCTATATGAGTCTCTATAATTCTCATAACCCTGTAAAAATACAACTTATTCTCCTGGTTTCACAATGTGAAAACTGAGGCTCAGAGAGGTCCACATACTTGTTTAAGTGTTACAGGGGGCTTCTGAGCCCAGCCCAACCTTTCTGATTTCAAGGCATGTGTACTGTTTCTACTGTGTGACCCCTCTTGAGGCATTATTACTAGAAAATATCAGTTTACACTCATTTACTCTCAATTTCTCCACAATGCCTTATTCAAGATCCCCAACTAGAACAACTAATCTCCAAACAACCTTTTTGTTTTTTTGATAGCTTCAACATGCTATTGATTGGACCCAAGTCATTTATTTCTCCAATATTAAAATGCCTGACAATTCGTCCATACTTTCTTGCGCAGACCATCTTGAAACCCAAAACAAAGATGTGTTAAGCGCCAAAAAAGAAATGATCCCTATGACTACTGAACAATGAGAAGCTAGCTAGGTCTCTAAACCCATGCATTTAGTTAGAGAATGTACAAGAGGCTTTAGAATCAGCAGGGTTTCAATTTGAATCCAAGCTCCTTTGCCTTAGTCAAATCACTTATCCTGCCTCAAACTGTCCCCTCATCTGTAAAATCAGGACAATATCCCCTACCTCATAAGGTTATTATTGAGATTAAATAAAAATCTACAAAAAGCACTTAGCGCAGTATCTGGTAAATAATGGCTCAATAAGTAGTAGCTATTTTCCTTCATTCCATGCTTAAACTTCACACCCTATGAACCAAATACCTGTACTTATCACAAATAGTTTCAATGATGTTGGTATTTTAAAGGCACTTTTAAGGCAATTTAGAAAAAAATTCATCATCATGAATAGAATTCGCTATTCATGATGTGAATAAATCACGAGGCACTAAGAGCCCCACAAATATTTGAGGCTTTCAGCATAAGCCCTACTTCTTATGCCTGTGTCTAATTCATCTGTCTGTGTATATACTACCAATGAGTATAGTCATAACATTTCAAAAAAACATTTCATGGCCAAGCGCAGTGGCTCACCCTTGTAATCTCAACACTTTGGGAGGCCAAGGCAGGCGGATCACTTGAGCCCAAGAATTTGAGACCAGCCTGGGCAATATAGCAAGACCTTGTCTCTACAAAAAAGAAAAAAAAATTAGCCAGGCATAATGGCATGTACCTGTGGTCCCAGCTACCAAAGAGGCTGAGGTGGGAGGATCACTTGAGCCCGAGAGTTGAGGCTGCAGTGAGCTGTGATTGTACCACTTCAATCCAGCCTGGGCAACAGAGCAAGATCCTGCCTTTAAAAAAAATTAATAATAATAAACTTTTGCTGCATGTATTGAATTTAGCTATCCCCAAGTCATTCAGTACTCCCTCTTCTGTGTTACATTTCAAGCATCTGTTATAGCTCTTAGGATACACATACTTTCTATTTATAGGACTATTTCCCATCTCAACTCATATACAACCCTTAAGGACAGGACTGCATGTTAATTTTGAATCCCCAGGGAGTAGCCCATTATTAGACATTAACTATGCCTAGATAATCACAACTCCATCAACAAAAATACAGTTATACAATCATCTGAATCCCCACTACATACTACATACATTTTTTAACAAGGGAAAAGTGAGTCACCAAAAAATGGAATTTATGTTTTGTGACCAGGATTGAAAAAATACTAAAAGAAAAAATCATGGACTGGAGGCCACGCCATCTGACTCGGTGGAATAGGTATTGTACCTCTACTCTGCGTCACTTCTTGCCTCTGTTAGAAAAAAGTCAAGGAGAAGATGTAGAAGATGACCACAGAGCAGAACTGCTAAAACAGCTGGGAGACTACAGGGTAAGTTACAAATGGATCCTAAACTGACTGTGGATTTCCTTGTTTCAAACTGGAAATTAGCCAATAATAGGTTTCTGGAATCAAAAGACCCACGTTGCTCCCAGAAGTACATATTTAAAGCAGCATAAACTAAAAACTGTGATCATAAGTTTTAAACCTCAATACTCACGAAATAGCAAAATACCACCATTTTTCATATAAGTATCCCATGAAAAATACCTTTTATGAAATACGTTTACGTATCAAATAAAATGAAAACACCTGGCTAAATCATGTAAGACACAACTGTGCATAAGGATTAAAACACTCTAGAGCAGTTTTTTTTAGGGATATGGTTTTATACTGATTGCTTTTCATTGCTAAGAAAGGTGGTTATTAATAGACGATATACCCTCTCTACTGCCTGCTGCTATGTTCACATGCTATAGCTGGATAATAAAACCTAGAAAGCAGGCTCATAACTAAAACTTAACAGTAAGCCTTATTAGCTAAACAGTGTGAAGGTCAAATTAGATCACTCACTGAGTAAAATTTATCCTTTAATTTATAAGGCAGGTTCTCAGCCAGGATATTTTCAGTTCAAGTGTCAGAAAACTCAAACAGGCTTGAGCAATAGAGAATGTACTGGCTTAAGTAAAGCTTAGAGGGTAGCTATCAGGGCTGTCCCACTCTTCTTCAAGTCCTCCCATTCTGCCCTCCTCTTCCGTATGATGGCATCATCCTGAGACTGGGTTTCCTCATGGAAGCAAATGCTAGAACACTTAACAGAATTCACATCTGCGCACATGCTACCCAAAGCAGGAGAACATCATGTGCCATTATTCCTAACAAGTTTCCCGAGATTCCCTCTGAGACTCCCTTTGATCCCTTGCCCATCCCCGTAATCAATCATTGTAGCCAAGGGGACGAAAATTATTGTCAGGCACCACAGCTCATACCTGTAACCCCAGCACTTTGGGAGGCTGAGGCAGCAGATCGCTTGAGCCCTGGAGTTCAAGACCAGCCTTGGCAGCATGGCAAAACCCCATCTCTACAAAAAATACAAAAAGTAGCCAGGATGGTGGCACTTGCCTGCAGTCCCAGCTACTCAGGAGGCTAAAGTGGGGGGACCATTTGAGCCCAGCAGGAGGCCGAGGCTGCAGTGAGCCATGATCATGCCACTGTACTCCAGCATGGACAACAGTGAGACTTGTCTCAAAAAAAAAAAAAGAAGAAAAAAGAAAAAGAAAAAGAAAAAAGAAATGTATTTGTTAGTTTAACCTATGTCTCTGGAATTACAATGGTTACTATGCATACTAGGTACTTTCAAAAAGAGGGAACAGTGATGGAGTGACTAACAGGTGGCTTATACACCTTTATGCAAGGAAAACAAAATGGATATTAAGCAACTCTCCATTTTCTGTACTGCTAATAAATAGCTGAGTAGAAAAACACAAGCAAATAACTGAGATCCAGAAGACTTATTATATTAATTACATACATTTACGTGGGAAAAAATGTATTAAATCTTCAAACTTCACTAATGACTACAAATGTTTTTTCCCTTCAGTTCTCTGGATTTCCTCTTCACATGCCTTATTCTGAAGTGAAGCCTTTAATTGACGCTGTGTATAGTACTGGAGTACATAATATTGATGTTCCTAATGTTGAATTTGCTTTAGCTGTATACATACACCCATACCCCAAAAATGTTTTGTCTGTTTGGATCTATGTTGCCTCTCTTATACGCAACAGGTAACTTTTTTCACTGTACTTTTTGTATCATGTAAAAACTACACTTAGGATATGAGAAAATTTTAATTATATGCATCACATCAGAAGAACATATTATTGGCAAATAATAAAATTATCAACTGTTTTCAAACTGTGCAAAGTGTTCTATTTAGCAGTTTGCCTTGTCTCTGCTACTTGACCCTGAAATTCAGTTAAGACTACCCACAGTAGAATATATTATGAGCTTCCTGCCTCTATTCCTTTGTACTTACTTACCTTTTGCCTGGGCAAATATTAACAGCAATGGAATGAAAGTGAGAGAAACTTAACAAGTTTTACCTTAGAGTAAGGTAAAGCTTTAAAGAGAGCATCATTAGAGCCTTTAGAGTTCCTCCTCCTTTGCCGTGTTTAATTCAAATGTTAGTTGAAATAAAAAGCAGTAGTGAGTTATCTATATTCCATCAAATGATTCTTCCTTTATCTTTAGACAACACTAAGACACTCTGCCTGAACTGAATGTTTACCAGTTTTTATTGCTACTCCTCCTCCTCTCTCCAAATAAACAAAACAAATAAATATCCAAGACTGCAAGATTACTTCATCTTCCACAGGTTTGCATGTACAGGCATACCTCGGAGATATTGTGCACTTGGTTCCAGACCACTGCAATAAAGTGAATATTGCAATAAAATGAGTCACACCAATTTTTTTGGTTTCCCAGTGCAAAGTTATGTTTACACTGTATTATAGTGTATTAAGCGTGCAAAAGCATTATCTCAAAAATGTACATACCTTAATTTAAAAATACTTTATTGTTCAAAAGTGCTAATCATCATCTGAACCTGCAGTTAAGTTGTAATTTTTTGCTGATGGAGGGTCTTGCCTCGATGTTGCTGGCTGATTAGCAATTGATGGTTGCTGATGGTTGGGGTGGCTGTGAGAATTTCTTAAAATAAGACAACCATGAAGTTTGTTGCATTGACTCTTCCTTTCATGAAAGATTTCTCTGTAGCATGAAATGCTGATAGCATCTTACCCACAGAATCTCTTTCAAAACTGGAGTCAATCTTCTCAAACTCTGCCACTGCTTTATCAATTGTTTATATAATATTCTAAATCCTTTGTTGTCATTTGAAAAATGTTCACAGCATCTTCACAAGGAGTAGAGTCCATCTCAAAAAACTTTTTTGAGACAGGGTCTTGCTCTGTCATCCAGGCAGAGTGCAGTGGTGTGATTATGATTCACTGCAGCCTCAACCTCCTAGGCTCAAGCAATCCTCACACCTCAGTCTCTCAAGTAGTTGGGACTACAGGTACACGCCACCATACCCAGCTAATCTTTTTATTTTTTGTAGAGACAGGGTCTCACTATGTTGTCTAGGCTGGTCTTGAGCTCCTGGACACAAGCAATCTTCCTGCCTCAGCCTCCCAGAGTGCTGGGATTACAAGAGTGAGCCACCGCGCCCAACCAAGAAACAAATATTCTTTGCTCATCCATAAGAAACAACTCTATATCCATTCAAGTTTTATCATGAGGTTGCAGCAATTCAGTCCCATCTTCAGGCTGTATTTCTAATTCTGGTTCTATTTTCACCCCATCTGCAGTGACTTCCTCCACTAAAGTCCGGAACCCTATAAAGACATCCATTGAGAGTTGGAATCAACTTCATCCAAACTTGTTAATGTTGACATTCTGACCTCCTCCAATGAATCACAAATATTCTTAATGGCACCTAGAATGGTGAATCCTTCTATTGAATCCTTTCCAGAATATTTTCAATTTACTTTGCCCTGATCCATCAGAGGAATCACTATCTGTGGCAACTATAGCCATACAAAATGTATTTCTTAATAAGACTTGAAAGTCAAAATTATTCCTTGATCCATGGAGTAATTCTGCGTGGAGCTGCAGAACAGATGTTGTGTTAACAGGTATGAAAACAATAATCTCCTTGTACATCTCCACCAGAGCTCTTGGGTGACCAGGAGCCTTGTCTATAAGCCATAACGTTTTGAAAGAAATTTTTTGAGCAGGTCTCAACAGTGGGCCTAAAATATTCAGCAAACCGTGCTGTACACAGATGTACTGTCATACTAGCTTTGTTGTTCCATTTACAGAGCACAGAGTAGACTTAGCAATAATTCTTAAGGGCCTTAGGTTTTTCAGAATGGCAAATGAGCATTCTCTTCAACATAGTCACTAGCTGCATCAATCTCTAACATAAGAGTCCACCTGCCCTTTCAAGCCAGGCATTGATTCCTCCTCTCTAGCTATTAAAGATTTAGATAAAGATGGCATCTTCTTCCAATAGAAGGCTGTTTTGTCTAGACACTGAAAATCTGTTATTTAATGTAGCCACTTTCAAATCAATGACCTTAGCTAGATCTTCTGAATAACCTGCTGCAGCTTCTATATTAGCACCTGCTACTTCACCTTGTATTTTTGTTATAGAGAAGGTTTCTTTCCTTAAACCTCATGAATCAACCTCTGCTAGCTTCAACCTTTTCTGAAGCTTCCTCACTTCTCTCAGCCTTCATGGAATTAAAGAGAGTTAGGGTCTTACTCTGAATTAGGCTTTGGCTTAAGGGAATTTTATGGCTAGTTTCATCTATTCAGACCACTAAAACTTTCTCCATATCAGTAATAAAGCTGTTTCACTTTCTTATCATTAGGTGTTCACTGGAGTAGCACTTTTAATTTCCTTCAAGAACTTTCCTGTTGCATTCACAACTTTGCTGTATGGCACAAGAAGCGTAGATTTGGGCCTAAGTTTTCAACATGCCTTGCTCACTAAGCCTAATCATTTCTAGCTTTTCATTTAAAGTGAGAGACATGACTCTTCCTTTCACTTCAACACTTAAAGTCCACTGCAAGGTTATAAGCTGGGGCCTAATTTCAATATTGTTGTGTCTCTAGGAAGAGGGAGGTCTGAGGAGGAGAGAGACAGGAACCGCTGGTCAGTGGAGCAATCAGAACATATATAATATTTATCAATTAAGTTCTCTGTCTTATTAGGGCACAGTTCATGGCATTCCAAAGCAATTACAATAGTAACAACAATCACTGGCCACAGATCACCACAACAGATTTAATAATAGTGAAAAACTATGAAATACTCTAAGAATTATCAAAATATACGAGACATGAAGGGAGAAGTTTTATTGGAAACATGGCACCAATAGACTGGCTCAACACAAAGTTGCCATAAACCTTCCATTTGTAAAAAAATGCATTATCTGCAAAGTGCAATAAAGCAAAACGCAATAAAATGACATATGCCTGTATCTCTATCGATAGGAGGAACATTGCCATTTTCTTCTACATGACATAAAATTGTACTAAAAGGCACTAGTATGTGCCTTTCTGGGTGGCAGGCCTCCACTCTTATGATGTTTTAACAAAGCAAAGTAGATATACTTACAGATTCAAATTTTGACTACTGAGTAACTCATTTCAAAAGAAAATTCAGCTCAATAAAATTCAGTATCTGTCTAAAACTATTTGTCAGGGTAATAAGCTCATGGGAACTCCAAAGACAAAGTATTTAGTCCCACTCTGTACTAAAGTAAACCTGGATTGAGATTTATAATAAAAATCACAACACAACAGTATTACTTGGTAAAGTCCTCAAAGTAGATTTTATTTATACATTTCTTCAAATGATTGTGGTATTTTAAAAAAATCTCTCCCAAATTTGACGACATAGGGACAGTGGTGAGAACAAGGTATCCTTAAAGGAAACAAATATGGATTGGTGCTTTCCTAGCTCACTGAGCTAACACTCAGAAGCCAATTTATTCTATAATCCTAAAGAACCTTAAATGTGGGTTTGTTTGAATTGGCCTTCTGAGAATTGTTGAAATAAAGAAAATATTACGGAAAAGAGATTAGTTTCCAAAAATGTGCTGTCTTTGAAAATAAGTATTCAGACATGTATGTCGGAAAAGATCGGCAAAGCTTGGTACAGCGTTAATGTGTAAAGAGAACCAATCACCTCCATGGACTTTAAAACTCAAAATTATCTATGAAATACTTTAAATGACATGGCATTACCAACATTCTTTAAAGCATTTCATTTAAAAGAAAACCGTAAGACTGTTCTCACCCTTTTGAAAAGACCTAATCCCTTTCTAAAACAAAAGTATAATCTGCAAGAGAAACAACATTACAATTCACTGGTAAATTAAGATTTCTGAAGTTGTAAGAAATGGGGTCAAAACAAGTCACGCTCAAAAAGGGATGGTTAACACAAGAAATGTGCTATGAGTAAAGTGCATGAAAGAAAGCCTGCTCAGCTAAATGAAGTAGACAAAGGTCAGAAGTCAAGGGTCATTCGCCAGAGCGGCAGCAGGCTCGAAAACCACACTGCAAATTCTGGCATCCACTGGCGGTATCAGCATGAGGACCTGTATGAAAACAGAAAAATGTGAAAGGAGGAATTTCTTAGAGATCACATAAAAATAATTTTGCTTATGAAGGAGTTAAACATTCATTGGTTTTACTAGCAGTATTTATATGATAGAAGTAAATCTCATGATGAGTGTATAAGAAATTATTCAGACACAAAACTCAATAGCAGCTTGACTTTAATTAATATATCCCTCATGGTCCAAAAGGTAAGTGGAAGAAGGGAAAAAAATAATTTTTAGCAACAACTTAAAATATAAAAATCCAAAATGGAAATCAGACAATCCACAGAAGCAAGATTGCAAAGCTAACTTATAAAAAGATTCTCATAATCTGAACATCCTCCCTAGAAATGTAATAAAGGCAAAAAACAGCCCTAACTGTAATCAATCAGCTAAAGAAGTCAGTATTGAGCAATTACAATAAATATTATATTCAAATTTTAAAGCAAAATAAACTATATAGACATAGATTTAATATATTTGCCATATTTTTATTTAGTATTTGTAGCCAAAAATATCTATATATGGTAGGGTTAGATGAAATTATTTTCCAAAATTAAATATATAATGAGTGATCAATTGAACTTTATCTAAGACATAGTAAAAATTATCATTCACTTACAAAGAATAATAAAACATTTGTGGAATAACTGACATTTTATCCCAGTCACACTATGCTACCCAGGCACTAGACACAAGATCCATTAGGGAACATAGCTGAGAATTAGAAAATATTAAAGAAGAAGTTTCATAGCACATATTTAAATGTCAAGTACTCTGAATGAATGATAGTTTCATAAAAGCAGGCAAATGTGGAAAAGACTGTTTCAACTATATTGAAGTCTTTCATTATGTCTGTACCATGAACAAATAAGGAGTAGTTAATTTGTTCTTTACATATCAAATACTTGCAATTGTGATATAAAGAACAATACAAAATGAAAACTATATGAGATATAATTTTACTGCAGAATATATCAAATGGATTGTAACTGAAAAATCACAGTACTCTGGGGTGATATCTAGCTTAACTCAAAAACACATTTTAAATTTACTTTTTGTTTTCTAAAACAGCACTCAACTGCAAAAAAAAAACCAAAAAAAAAAACACAACTAGGCTAATACTACCATAATAATTACTTCCAACTAAACACATAGAACACATTAATTTCCAGAAATTTAACTTTTCCTTATATTCCCCAAATGGCACATACAAAATACAAAGGGCAAATTTCTTAAGACATACAGTCTTAGGAAAGAAACTAATAAACATTACGCAAATATGTGGAACTACAACAGCTTATGCTTTCAGTCATATTAAATTTTTAAGTTGATATGACACCTGTGATTAGCTTAATGGGGGAGTAGATATGGGAATGAGCAATGGTACAGATGAAAGGAGACTGCCCACAGGTTTATAACTGCTGAAGCTGATGGTACATGAGGATTCATTATATTATTCGATGTTAAATTTTTCCATAACAGGAAGTTTAAAATTATTTTAAATATAAAGTTGAATTACTTAAGCCAATTTTTATTTAATCAAAATAATCTTTTCTGGTCTTTAAATGAAAAGTTAAATATGTTAAATATTTAAAATTCACAAAGCAGCATTTTGTTAAAATCATTTTCCCTTAAAATAAGATACAACGTTAATCATCTTAGTCACAAACTCAAGATAAAATGTCTTAGTATATATTGAATACTTACTAAAAATGCCCTGAGAAGGAACCCTGTGATCTGAAATTCTTCTCCCACTGCCAATCTTTAACCAAGTTTTTCCTTTGAATATAATGCCAGCTTTACCTACTGTGCACCACCCAATCCCCATTATTCCCCTTCTTAGCTTGTCTTTCCTCACCCCTTACACTGCCCACTGTTTTGTCTACCAATCACCTAGTGCCTCTCCTCAAGACACAAGCCCTGCCTCACTGCCATTCTCCTGCTCTGACCCTTAGGTCCATCATGAAGTGCCAGATTCACTGGGTTTTGCCAAAATGGATCTGATTATCATTTTATCCGATTAAAATTCCATTCTAAATTTTTTTAAAGAAATAAGAGACATGAAGACTCTCATACAATTTTTCCAAACTGCAACTCCCTCAAATACTTCAAAATGTCTATACCATTAAGTCCTCACTTAACATCGACAGGTTCTTAGAAACTGCGACTCTAAGCAAAATAACGTATAACAAAGGTAGTTGCTTTGTTTGCATCATTATAATGAAATTACACTATTTGAGGACTTCCTGTATGTTGTTTTCTTTAAACTCAGTTTCCAAAAACATACCATCAACACTGAGGACTTACTATAGTCCTATTTTTTTAAAAGGACAGAAAGGTAAAGGAGAAATAGTATGCTAAATTTCAACAGTAGCCTAAAAATCATATGCGTCTGGAAGCAATGGAAGTGAAGTATGCAACTGGTTTTCAAAGGATAAAGTAAAAGGGAGACTCAAAAGAGCAAACAGATCAAAAAAGCTATTCTCCTAGAGATTCAGATCTAACCTGACATGACACAGTTTTTCACCATCCTCCCCAAAAGATGTAGGGTCCACATGCTGTTTCCACCCTAGCTACCTGGGTCATTATGCTCTTGAAGTCTAAGGGATGGTGGCAGAGATAATGGGGGAAGAAAAATGTAGAAATAAAAGTTTTTACCCTGTATTAGGTAAAAAGCACAAACCTACTGTCAGCATCTCCTTATTTATCACAAAACAAAGTTCTTGCCTATATTCATATAAAATGTGCCTACTCACTGAGAACTCTGAATACATTCTAAGTTCACTAGAACTTAGAACTGTGAATACATTCTAAGTTCACTAGAATTGAGTTTCATTGAGATTCTAAGTGTACAGAGTAAAGAGAGAGAATATATTGTTTTCAAATTTGAAAGCAGAATCTGTTTAAAGAAGCCTATATGAACTTAATCAGTAACTATAGTATTAAATGACTCAAAACTACCATCCTATGATAAGGTAAATAATAGAGTAGTTACTGGTATTTGATCCCAATAATCATGAAAGTGACAGCATCCATTAAAGGATCTGCTGAAGGCCTGAGCCAAAACAAAAATGAAGACAAGCACTGTTTTAAACTCAGTATCACATTGTAGAAAACAGGAGACTAGCACCTTCCAAAGCATGGAAAGTATAAGCAACATTAACAATGAAATCCTTAAGTAACACAGAAGGACTGTTCAGAGAAGTGAATAAATGGACAACAGAATAAATGGACAATAGAAAAGGTGAGGGAACATTAGAAAGAAATATGACTAAGATATGATGGATTGCCAGGTAGACAGCTATGCTTTAATAAACAAAGACAATTCACAAGGTAGTTTCCTTTAAATATTTGACTTATTGCCAGCAAACTTCCATCTCAATGTAGGATAGAGAACCCAAATGGTTAAGATATATAAAGCCTAAATTACATTAAAGAATAATAAAGAAAATAGAAAAATATAATTGAATAATCATTAAAATATTTAAATGCATGGTAAAGAATAATCTTATAAGAAAGCATTTTTAAGTATCAGATGACAGGAAGTATAAGGTTAGCCATTATTTCTCCAGACTTTTATTATTGAATAACTTGTTTTTACTGAGTTCTAAGTATATTACTTATGCTGTATATCTGCACTTACCTTCACTTACCTTTAATTCCTCTTTAACTTAAATTAGAAACATAAAAGAGCACATCATCTGAGACTGTGTCACCTCCAAAACTATGAACTAATCTATCTTAATTTATAAATTATACATACATTGAAATGCAAATCAGTAAAAAAGTTTATTTGCTATCATTGCTCAAATGTTCTTCACAGCTCTACAACTATGCTATTCCATTTAACACTTCTTAAATGTTAAAGAATTTTCTTAATGTTATGGCTAAGAAGACTTTTCAAATCTTATCAAATAAATTTAAAAGTCATAAAGAATCATTCAGAAGAATCTAGACTTGCATTTTATATCAAGACACTTTATGTACAGTGTCTTGCTCAAGGTAGTTACTGTTTGAATATATGATAACTAACTTATCGTCTCCAAAATCTCTGCTTAATGCTTGGAAAATAGATCATTCTGCTTTACTTATCATGTATTCCTTAATGACTAATGTTTATCAGTATTTACTTCTTTTATATTTAGTAACCTGATAGTTAACTATATATGTTTTCTTTTAAAAAATATATTTTTAGCTAAATGTCACTTTCAAATATTTGAAATATAATTTGTCACCTAAATACACTTCTCCCTTGCTCTAATACCATGTATTAAAACACACTACTTTCGGAAATAATAAAAATAGTAACAAGGATGCCCCTGAGCATTCACTAGATATCTACTGTACAAGCTGAGCTGTTTTGAAAGATACTGGAACAAGTGTCATCTTGCAAAACTGGATACAACACAACTTCTTTCTAACACTTTCTAGGTTGTCCACATATCCTTTTAAGGAAAAGACTATAAGAGAGCATTGCTTTAAGAACAGCCTATGTGGAACTCAGACACAAGTTATATAACAAGTCACCCTGTAAATTTTAAAGGCTTTCCATTCCCCCAAATCATGTTTCAATAAGCTATAAAAGGAGAGTTAATATTGGATTATACAAGCACTGAAATCTCCTTTCAAATCTTTCAAAGTCAGGTATCTTCATTACAATTCATTTATTTTAAAAAATCAATCATTTATCCAAAAAAACTTTTACATTCAACAAAAGGAATATAATAGCTCCTCTGAAACTATATATTCAAAACAAGTTTAGAGGAAATGCATAAGGACAAAGTGCAAAAGATTTTAAGTATTTCATTTTATCCCATCATCTAAATTATTTCAAAGTTTAAAAACATACAAACATAAAACAAGTAAGCATAAAAACAAACTGAAACCCAGTCCCCTCCCTCTACCCAATAACATCTATAAATCCAAAAATAAATATAATGAATTCGATAGTGAGATTTATTCCAAAGCATAACCTATGCTGAAATCAATATGAAAAATTCAAGTGCAACATACAAATAAATTTTTTTCTGATAAAAAACAATTGCTTATTAATGACTCTTGATAATATGTCCTATAAGCCTTAGGAAGTATAGCACTAAACCTACAATGAAATAACTTTATGTTAACAAAACAAAACTCCCTTCTCAAATCCACAGCATCCACAAAAGTAACAGCTTCACTGCATCAATCACACTTTGTTTTCATAGGCTTAGCATGTTGCAACTACGATGACATTCACTTTCACTAACTACGATGACATTCACTTTGGCCATTCCTTGATTATACACAGAAGGCAACAGAAAACAAAGAAATGTCCAACTTAGTGTTATGCAGGGAGGTCATCTCCTGCATAACAATGTGATTCCTGAAATAAGAGAGCTACAATCTCCAGTTTCCTCTTATATATTTTCAGGAAAATCTAATCTCGAGAAATAGCAGTTTTCTGCACTTTCTGGTATGTCATTACTCCCTCTGGTCTTCCTGACTCCTGTCAATTGTTCTGCCTGAGAAAAATTTTGTTGATTTTCCTGTCATCTTAAGGTGAATTGGGCACTCAAAGACAATAGGGCACACTATAAAAAGACACGTACATAGTAGTCTGAGCCATCTAAAATCTTCTCCAGTTACAAATACAGGAGGTTGATTTGCTTACTAATAACAGAAGAGCAGCTTTTTATGCTTCTGGGAAATTCAGTCTCTACCAGTGACTATCAAATGTGCAAAAAGGCACTGAACATACTTTGAAAAAGCATGTTCAATAAGCCCACTGTAGGGTAGAATATGTTTAAAAGAACAAAATCAAGAAATATTTCTTGTGATTTTTGAAAGTAGGTTCAGGAATCAATTTCCAAAATACTACAGGAATTCTAGTCATGTCTAAAGCATCTCAGCCTCTTCTCAATACTACATACTATCCTCTCCCCTCAATCTTCGCTAAGAGTTGACATCAGATCCAGAAACTCTGGAAGTCCACATTATCAAAGTCCTCATTTTTCTACATTTGATAAAGCTGTCTTACAAGAAATAAGACTCTATTATCCCTAAGAAATCAGTGTATCCAGAACATAAATAGTTCTAAATTCTTAATGAGTGCTACAAAACTCTAGAGGAATACCTAAAACTTTTAACAAGAATTTTAGTATTTCTATTAACTTACCATTTTTGATTACACTATTACATGCCTCAAAAATCTGACACAATGGATATTTAGAATATACATCTGCAAGAAGAACTTACCTTTCAAGATGTTAATTAATGAAAATGTAATTTTAAAATTTTATCAAATTTAACTAAATCTGAAAGTAAGACAGTCTGGTAATTAGAAATCTAGAAAACTAAATGGAAAAATTATTAGAACTGCTAAAAAAAATTTTAAATTAATTCCTTCAAAATTATCTCACTGTTAAAAGGCATTACCGTTAATGTTGTCACAGTAGTAAAAGTATTCATCATTCAGAGAAGGACATGCTGAAACCAAATCCTGCAGGCCTGCACCAGTTATAGTAAGACAACCAGAGAGATTAAGGTGCTCCAAATAAGGCAGCCCTCCTCCCAGAGTCAAAACCCTGTAAGAAAAATAATTTGACAATTAGAAGATATTAATCTATAAAAACGTTTGTATTCCTATGGTCCACTGAACCACTAAACATACTTTTCAATATGGTAATGAGAAAATACAAGAATTTCTGTAAAACCCTGATAACTAACCTCACCCTTAGGCAGAAATACATTTAACTCAGAAAATGTTCAACATTTTTCCTAACAACATTCAATGAAGAAATCTATAAAACTGTTCTTTATAAGAACATCATGGTAACTCAATTCTTAGAGGAAGTACTGAACCCTGGAGTTGTGATGTTCATTCTCCTACCCAACTGTATTAGTAAGTAAAAATTATCAAGAAAATTACTGAAGCTTAAAACCTAATAAGCAGTTGGGCAGTTTCTAAAAAAAAATTATAGATATACCTAGCATATGACCCAGCAATTCCTGTCCTAGGTATATACCCAAGAGAATTAAAACCATGTTTACACAAAAACTTGCACATGAATGTTCATAGTAGCATTATTCATAACAGTTAAAAAGTAGAAACAACTCAAATGTCCATTAATAAATGGATAAATAAAATGTGGTACATCCATACAATTAAATATTCTGCAGCCACAAAGTACTGACACACAGTATAACATGCATAAACCTTGAACACATAAACCTAATTTTAAAAAGCCAGATACTAAAGGCCACATATTGAATGACTCCATCAATATTATCATTCCAGAAGAGGTAAATCCACAGAGACACAAAGTCGATTCATGGTTATCAGAGGCTGGGGAAAGGGGGAGTGAGAAGTGACTGCTAGTAAGTATGGGGTTCTTTTTGGGATGATGAAAATGTTTTGAATTAGTCTGTGGTGGATGGTTGAACAACCCTGTAAATATACTAAAAATCACTGAATTAATCGTATACTTTTAAAAAGCAGTAAATTTTATGGTATGTTAATTACATTTCAATAAAAAATAAAACCTAATGGCACACCCTAGAAGAATAAAAGCAGTATTTACATAAATAGGATAAAATTAAAAGGTGGCTCCTTGTATTTGGATGTTTAGATCTCTAGGAAGGCCAGAGAAGTTTTCCTTGATTATTCCCTCAAATAATATGTTTTCCAATCTTTTAGAATTCTCTTCTTCCTTGGGAACACCAATTATTCTTAGGTTTGGTCATTTAACATAATCTCAAACTTCTTGGAGGCTTTCTTCATTTTATTTTTTTTTTATTCTTTTTTCTTTGTTGGGTTGGGTTAATTTGAAAGCCTTGTCTTCAAGCTCTGAAGTTCTTTTGTTTGTTCAATTCTATTGTCAAGACTTTCCAGTGTATTTTGCATTTCTCTAAGTGTGTCCTTCATTTCCAGAAGTTGAGATTGTTTTTTATTTATGCTATAAATTTCTCTGAAGATTTTCCCATCCCTATCTTATAACTTTTGGGTTTTTTTATTTCTTTAAGTTTGTATTCACCTTTCTCTGGTGCCTCTTTGAGTAGCTTAGTAATTGATCTTCTGATTTCCTCTTTCCGGCAATTCAGAGATTTCTTCTTCATTTGGATCCACTGCTGGTAAGCTAGTGTGTTCCTTTGCGGGTGTTAAACAACCTTGTTTTGTCATATAACCAGAATTGTTTTTCTGGTTCCTTCTCATTGGGGTAGACTATGTCAGAGGGAAGATCTAGCTCAAGGGCTGTTATTCAGATTCTCTTGTCCCACAAGGGTGCTCCCTTGATGTGGTGCTCTCCCCGCTTCCCCTAGGGATGGGGCTTCCTGAGAGCCAAACTGCCATAATTGTTACTTCTTTTCTGGGTCTAGCCACCCAGCAGAGCTACTGGACTCCAGGCTGGTACTGGGGAATGTCTGTGATGAGTCCTGTGATGTGATCTGTCTTCAGGTCTCTCAGCCACGGGTACCAGCACCTGCTCCAGTGGAGATAGGAGGGGAGTGAAGTGGACTCTGTGAGGGTCCTTGTTTGTGGTTTTCTTTAATATGTTGGTTGGCCTCCAGCCAGGAGGTGCCGCTTTCAAGAAAGCATCAGCTGCAGTAGTATAGGGAGGGTACAAGTTTGCCCTGGGGTCACCTGGGTAAGTACTCAGGTTTCTCAGGCAGTGGGCGGGGCCATAGAGCTCTCAAGAGATTATGTCCTTGGTCTTTGGCTACCAGGGTGGGTAAAGACCATTAGGTGAGGGCAGGGTTATCCACGTCTGAGCTCAGACTCTCCTTGGGCAGGGCTTGCTGCGGCTGCTGTGGGGGATTAAGGTATGTTCCCAGGCCAGTGGAGTTATCTTCTCAGGGGTATGGGTGGAGTTATGTTTCCAGGGGTATTATGGCTGCCTCTGCTCTGTCCTACAGGTCACCCGGGAAGTGGGGGAAAGCTGGCAGTGACAGGCCTCACCCAGTTCCCACACAGCCCAAAAGGCAGGTCTCACTCCCACCATGCACCCCCAACAGCACCATGCCCCCTCAACCAGGCAGCTGGTGAGCAGGGCTAAGATCTTGCCCAGACTACAAGCCTCCCCACTGAGAAAGCAAGCAGGGCTTTCGAATTTCATGCCTCCCCATCTGCCATGGCTTCTGTGCTTGTATCTGAACTCCCCTTTCATCCCTTCCCTCAGATTCTGTCCAGGAAACTTCCCATTCAATTGAAACTGTTACAACAAAGTTCAGCTGGAAGTTTCCTTCTCCCTGTGGTCTTTCCCCAATTTCAGTGACAGCCCTCCCCAAGGACCTCTGCAAGAAAAAGTCAGAAATGACTTCCCTGGGGACCAAGAATGCCCACAAGGATCTCCCCACTGCTTCCTCTACCCCTGTATTTTGCCCGGCTCTCTAAATGCATCTCAGCTCCAGGTAAGCTCAAATCCTTCTCCCGTTATCTGGACCTTCAGGTTCCCCAGTGAGGATGCTGTGTTCAGAGGCAGACATTTCCCTGTCACACTTTGGGCACTCAGTTTTTCAGCTGTCTCACAGAGCCTGCAGTGGCAAGCTGCCTCTTTCCCAGGATGGCTATTGTTAAAAAGTCAAAAAACAACAGATGCTGGCGAGGTTGTGGAGAAAAAGGAATGTTTTTACACTGTTGGGAGTGTAAATTAGTTCAACCATTGTGGAAGACAGTACAGCAATTTCTCAAAGACCGAGAAGCAGAAATACCATTCAACCCAGCAATCCCATTACTAGGTATATAACCAAAGGACTATAAATCATTCTATTATAAAGACATATGCATGCATATTTTTATTTCAGCACTATTCACAATAGCAAAGACATGGACTCAACCTAAATACCCATCAGTCACAGAATGGATAAAGAAAATGTGGTACAAGGCTGGGCACAGTGGCTCATACCTGTAATCCCAGCACTTTGGGACGCTGAGGCAGGTGGACTGCCTGAGCTCAGGAGTTCTGGACCAGACTGGGAAACATGGTGAAACCCCATCTCTACTAAAAATACAAAAAAAAAATTAGCCAGGCATGGCGGCGTGAGCCTGTAGTCACAGCTACTCTGGAGGCTGAGACAGGAGAATCACCTGAACCCGTGAGGTGGAGGTTGCAGTGAGCGAAGATCGCATCACTGCACTCCAGCCTGGGTAACAGAGTGAGACTCCGTGTCTCAAAAAAAAAAAAAAAAGAAAGAAAATGTGGTACATATACACCATGAAATACTACGCAGCCATAAAAAGGAACAAGATCATGTACTTTCCAGGGACATGGATGGAGCTGGAACTAACAAACTAGCAAACTGGTAAACCATCCTTAGCAAACTAACACAGGAACAGAAAACCAAATACCACATGTTCTCACTTATAAGTGGCAGCTAAACGATCAGAACACATGGACACATGGAAGGAAACAACACATACTGGAGCCTGCCAAATGGCGGTGGGTGGGAGGAAGGAGAGGATCAGGAAGAATAGCTAGTAAATGCTGGGATTAATACGTAAGTGATGGGATGCTCTGTGCAGCAAACCACCATGGCACACGTTTACCTACCTAACAAACCTGCACATCTCGCACAGGTACCCCGAACTTAAAAAGTTGGAAGTTAAAAGAAAAAAAGGAACTAGAAAAGGAAACATGGACTAAATCCAAAGCAGCAGGAGGGGAAACAATAAAGACGAGAGCAAAAATTTTTTAAATGACAAATACAAAAATAATGAAGAAAAACAAAACCAGAAGTTTGTTCTCTGAGAATTTCAATAAAATTGGCAAACCTTTAGCTAGATTAAGAAAAAAAGAGAAGACACAAATTACCAAAGTCAGAAATGAAACAGAGGATATTACCACTAATTTTATAGAAATAAAGATCATAAGAAGCAAGCATGGTGGTGCATGCCTGTATTCCTAACTACACTTTAAGAGGCTGAGTCTGAAGGCAGCCTGGGCAACACAATGAGACTAAATATAATAATGATGAAAATAATTAAAAGATCATACCCTCATAATCCAGAAACTCAAGAAATACCCAAACTGATCAAGAAGAAACAGAAAATCTGAACTGACTTGTAAGAAGATGAATCAAAACCCTCTCAACAAAGACACCAAAACAAAATAGCTTCACTGATAAATTTTACTAAACATTTAAAAAAGAATTAACATTGGCCAGGTGCAGTGGCTCACGCCTGTAATTCCAGCACTTTGGGAGGCCAAGGCAGGTGGATCGCCTAAAGGTCAGGAGTTCAAGACCAGCCTAGGCAACATGGTGAAACCCCGTCTCTACTAAAAATACAAAAATTAGCTGGGTGCAGTGGCACATGCCTGTAATCCCAGCTACTTGGGAGGCTGAGGCAGGAAAATCGCTAGAGCCCAGGAGGCGGAGGTTGCAGTTGAGCCCAGATTGTGCCATTGCACTCTGGACGACAGAGCAAGACTCCGTCTCAAAAAAAAGAAGAATTAACATCAACCTTTCTCAAGCTCTGCCAAAAGAGGGCTGGGTGTGGTGGCTCATGCCTGTAATCCCAGCACTTTGGGAAGCAAAGGCAGGTGAACTGCTTGAGCCCAGGAGTTTGAGACCAACCTAAGCAACATGGTGAAACCCCATCACTACCAAAAATACAAAAATTACCTGGGCATGATAGCACACGCCTGTGGTTCCAGCTACTTGTAGTAGTGGGGGAGGGGGGTACTGAGGTAAGAGGATCACTAGGAAATGGAGGCTGCAGTGAGCCATAATAGCACCACCGCATTCCCACCTGGGTGACACAGTGAGACCCTGTCTCAAAAAAAAAAAACTCTTCCCAAACACGGACAAGAAGGACTTCCAACTCATTCTACGAAACCAGTATTATCAAAGCCAAAGACACAACAAGAAAATTACAGGCCAATGTCCCTTATGAATACAGATGCAAAATTCCTCAGCTAATACCAGTAAACTGAGTTCAGTAGCATATTAAAAGGACTACACACCCTGACCAAGTGGGTTTTTATCAACTTTCAGTATATGAAAATCAACCAACAAATCACACATTAATAAAGGAAAAAAATGGTCATCTCAACCGATTGAGGAAAAAACATGTGACAAAACCCAATATTCTTTAAACCAGAAATAGATGGGAACTTCTTCAACTTGATAAAGGCCATATACATGAAAAACTCACAGCTAACATCATAGTCAGTGGTGAAAGATACAAGCTTTTCCCTTAAGATTAGGAACAAGGTAAAAATGTACACTATTATCACCTCTAATTATCACAGTACTAGAAGTTTTAGCCAGAGCAATTAGACAAGAAAAAGAAATAAATGACATCCAAATTGAAAAGGAATGTCAAGGTGGCACATGCCTGTAATCCCAGCTAGTCAGCAGGCTTAGGTGGGAGGATCCTTTGAGCTCGGGAGTTTGAGTTGAGCCTCAGCAAAGAGTAAGACCCAGTTCCCCCCACCCCCCCAAAAAAGAAAAAGGAATAAGTAAAATTATCTCTATTTACAGATGATAAGATCTTCTATACAGAAAACCCTAAAACCTGTTAGAACTAAATAAACTCAGCAGGCCAAGTACACATGCCAATAGTCCCAGCTACTTGGGTGGCTGAGGCAAGAGGATCACCTGAGCTTAGGAGTCTGAGGCTGCAGCGAGCTATGATCATGTCACTGCACTCCAGCTTGGACAACAGAGCAAGACCCTGTCTCAAAAAAGAAAAAGAAAATTCAGAAGGATAAAGAGTCGACACACACAACACTCAGTTGCATTTCTACACATCAACAATTAACAATCTGAAAAATAAATTTAAAAAAATCCCATTTAGAATAGCATCAAAGAAAATAACCACAGAGGTAAAGGACTTGGATACCAAAAACTACAAAAGACTACTGAAAGAAATTAAAGAAGACTAAACAAATGGAAAGATATCTCACATTCATGGGTTAAAAGACTTAATACTGTTGTCAATTTTACCCAAAGGGATCTACACATTTAATGCAATGCCTATCAAAATCTCAATGGCATTCTTTGCAGAAAGAGAAAAAACCTACCCTAAAATTCTGATGGAATCTCAAGGAACCCTAGATACTAAATAACCTTGAAAAGGAAAAACAAAGTTGGAAAACTCACACTTCTTGATTTCAAAACTTACAACAAAACTACAATAATCAAAACAGTGTTGCCACTTCTGTTTAACATAACGCTGGAAATTCTAGTCAGAATAATTAGACAAGAAAAATAAAAGGTCTATTGTTGGGAGCAAGCCCCCCAAAATCTGGCCATAAACTGGCCCCAAAACTGGCCATAAACAAAACCTCTGCAACACTGTGACATGTTCATGATGGCCATAAAGCCCAAGCTGGAAGGTTGGGGGGTTTACGGGAATGAGGGCAAGAAACACCTGGCCCGCCCAGGGCGGGAAAACCACTTAAAGGCATTCTTAAGCCACAAACAACAGCATGAGCGATTTATGCCTTAAGGGCATGTTCCTGCTGCAGTTAACTAGCCCAACCTATTTCTTTAATTTGGCCCATCCCTTCGTTTCCCATAAGGGATACTTTTAGTTAATCTAATATCTATAGAAACAATGCTAACGACTGGCTTGCTGTCAATAAGTACGTGGGTAGATGTCTGTTTGGGGCTCTCAGCTCTGAAGGCTGTGAGATCCCTGATTTCCCACTTCACACCTCTATATTTCTGTGTGTGTGTGTCTTTAATTCCTCTAGCGCCACTGGGTTAGGGTCTCCCTGACCAAGCTGGTCTCGGCAGTCTATTTTGGAAAATGAGAAATTAAATTATCTGTCTGTAGATGGCATGATCTTATATGTAGAAAACCCTAATGAATTCACAAAAAAATGGTTAGAACTAATAAATTTAGCTGAATAGTAGGATACAAAATCAACATGCAAAACTCAGTTATATTTCTATATACTAGCAATCAACAATTTGAAAAGTTTAAGAAATAAAACTGTATTTACAATAGCATCAAAATGTGTAATACTTAAGAATAAATTTAACCAAGGACTTGTACACTGAATTAAACAAGAAATGGAAACAAGAATTCAAATAAATATTTATATGCCAACATTCATAGCAGCATTATTCACAATAGCCAAAAGGTGGAAACAACCTCAGTGTTCATCAACAGATGAATGGATAAACAAAATGTGGTATATAAAAAGGAATGACATTCTGATACATGCTACGATGTGAATAAACCTTGAAACACACTAAGTGAAATAAGCGAGACACAAAAGGACAAGTAATCTATGATTCCACTTACATGAGGGGCCCAAAGAAAGTTAAAAATGTAGATAACAGTCTATTTTTAATTAACAGCCAAGATTTATTTTAATTCCTATGAAAGCCAGAAAATAATGTATTAAGACCACAAATGGCCCTATCTGTTCCCTATGGTTTCAATCTAATTAAAACCTTATCAACTTAACATTCTCCAGTCAATGCTCCTTTTTTTGAGACAGGGTCTGGCTTTGTCACCCTGGCTGGAGTGCAATAGTGCCATCTCAGCTCACTGTAACGTCTACCTCCAGGGCTTAAGTCATCCTCCCACCTCAGCTTCCTGAGTAGCTGAACTACAGGTGCATGCCACCCTGCCTAACTAATTTTTGTTTTTCTTTTGGGTAAAGATGTAATTTTGCCATGTTGCCCGGGCTGGTCTTGAACTCCTGGGCTCCAAGTGATCCTACTGCGTTGGCCTCTCAAAGTGCTGGGATTACAGGTGTAAGCCATCACACCCAGCCTCAATGCTCTTTTAACAAGCTCCACATTACCAACTTGTCAAAACTCATGCTACTCATCCTGAATAAACATGACTAAAGCAGGATACACTGAATGCTCCCAACTGGTATACCTGAACATTTCTATTCCTATAAATTAAGTTGTATGTTTACATGAGTTGTATTTTTTCCTCAAACCTACTGACACAAGTTGTACTTATTGTAACTGGTTGACTGAAACACTTTTTAAACTGATACAATGAATGCAAAAAGAGTTGCTTCTAAAAATTAAATTTTTATTTTCTATTTCCTTAGTCTCTCAGCAAATGTACACAGAATGCCCTAATTTTATCTCTCTCTCTACTCAAATGATGCCTGTTTCTTTTCAAAGAAGCCTTTCCTGGTTCATTCAATATGAAGTGGCATTCTCTGTATTCTTAAGTAAAGTACCCATACTTTACTTTTCTTCAGAACATTCAGTCTAATACTATGTTTTCTATTTCTACCATTAGATTATAAACTGCATGAAGGCAGAGAATTGTCTTAATTACTGTAGACCTCTAGCAATTAGAACAGTGCAAGAAATATAGTAGGTGCTCAATAAAAATTTAAGTGTTTAGAAAGAATCCTTCAAGATAAGGTTTAATTAAAATGAGGGAATCTGCACTCAGACAAGACTATTTCAATTAGCCACAGATGAGACAGATCCTATGTGTTCCCTTGTTCCCAAAATGAATTTTTCCTTCAATTCAAACGCAAACTTTTTTTTCAAGAATACCTCACGTGCAAGCTCTTCACTACTACTCAGGAAAACCCTAAAGAAGAAGCGCAATTTATTTCCAATCCCAACAGCAGTAAATTATCCACTTTGTTCTAAGGCTGATATTATCAGAATTTGTTAATAAAATGCCAAAATTATACCCTAAAACAACAACTAAAAACCTTTTCTCTGCTTTTCTTCAAATTTCTCTTAAGAAATTAACTCTGCCTTTTCAGGAAGTGGGGAGGGAAACTCTTTGGTATTCAAATAAAACGTTACAATTCTGCTTTTAAATAAAAAGTGTGCTCCCTTCTAGTGTTTTCCAAAACCTTATACTAGAAGAGTTTCTAAATACTTTGAAAGCAAAAAAAAAAACAAAATTTTGATTCATCAAAATTTTGACTACCCTTGAAATCAATTTTTAATTACATAAAATTTTAGTAAGTTCTGGGTTTTTAAAACATCCTAAAAAACTAAAAGATAAGAAAACTTCCACATGGTCAGAAGTCATTGCAGCTCTGAAAGGTCACATGTATTACTTCATTCTTTGAAAAAAACAGGAAAACTGGTCATACTGAAAAATGCAAACTGAATAGAGCCATAAATAAATTTCAATAAGGTATGACAGTAATGAAAAAAAATAACAATGAAAAATGAATTACGAGGTTTTAAATTGAACTAAAAATTGCTTTACTTTCTAAAATCAAGTTGCATTCAAAAACAAAATCATATTACAGTTATGAATACATACATGTAATAAAAATTTTTTAAAGAATAAAACTCAGAATAAAGTTATCTTTGCTTATGTTTTTAAACTATAACATATGCCCTTGGATTTGAGAAAACAGCAAATTAATGAAATGATTCACAGCAGCCAAACCACAGTTATACCAGTTACCTCAGGGAAAACACTTTTGGTTACTATATAAGACTTATGAAAAAATTTTACAATAATTTCTTTGTTTTTTTTTTTGAGACGGAATTTCGCTCTGTCACCTAGGCTGGAGTGCAGTGGCATGATCTCGGCTCACTGCAAGCTCCGTCTCCCAGGTTCACACCATTCTCCTGCCTCAGCCTCCCGAGTAGCTGGGACTACAGGTGCCCACCACCGTGCCCGGCTAATTTTTTTTTTGTATTTTTAGTAGAGATGGGGTTTCACTGTGTTAGCCAGGATGGTCTCAATCTCCTGACCTCATGATCCACCCGCCTCAGCCTCCCAAAGTGCTGGGATTACAGACGTGAGCCACCGCACCCAGCCTATAATAATTTCATATTAAGTATCTTTTATAACGGTAGGGAGTATTAAGTTTTATGCTGGAAGAATTCTTCATTATAAAATATCTGACATCCCATTATCAAAGAAAAACACGTATCCAATTTCCAAAGGCTCATGTCAAAGATAATCGATTACTGCACATCAGTTTCCACTTATTGAAAATCTATTTATATTTATATATATTTATATTTATAAAAGAGGAATATTTATATATATTCCTCTTACATAAGCCTCAAAGTATAAGATTAAGTATTTTGCACGAAGCCAGTTATACAGAAAAAAGCAAGATCAATCTACATCAAGTCTGCCATGCTCCCAAGTCACTGCACCATGGTATTTTCTCCAACAGTGCATAAGAGTACTCGTAACCTAACAAATCTTGAAGCGGGTCCTATAAAACATATAGAACCTAGCTGCTGAAAAGAGCTACCTGTCTGGGCTGATATATGTGTCACCTTCAGCCCTTCTTTCCTCTAGGAGGTTAAAAAAAAAAAAAAAAAGTCGGTTTAATCTGCTGAAGATTATGCTTATAAAAAAAAACCAGAGAAGAAAATGTAGAACTTCTTCCACATGTTCTCTTTATGACTTAGAAAAGCAACAGAAGGTAAGCTCATGATCAAAGACCAAAATTTCTAAACTCTAGCTACATATAAAACTCTAGCTCAGCTTTGGCTTTTGTAAACACTTAACAGCTGTGTAGTCGGACTAAATGACTTCCACGTACAGCCTACATTTTCCAAAACCCTCAATATAAAACTATAACATACAGAAATAATACACAGTAACAGAATATGCATATTTTCTTGTTACATGTTCTTGAGAGTAAAAATTGTACCTTATTCATCCACTAAAGTACCTTAAAATATGTGATGTAGCCATTTACTAAGTATTTATTAAACTTTCAAATTTATGTTCTTCCATACATCACAATGGATTTGAACTGACAGAAATGAAACTTCATACTGATAACAGAAGTTACACTGCTCCAACACTCTGAAGTAGGGCAGATCTTGGTTAATCCTTTTTGCTTAGGTAAATCAACTGAAAAGAATGACTTAGATCAAAATTTTTATATTCCATTTGGAAATGAGAACATGTCTATTTCTTAATATTCTGGAACTGATAACTCACCTGAGACCATGGTCTGTGATCTGATAACATCCAGATAAACTGAGAAACAGAAGTACACGTCCAGTCTCTTGATCAGATTTTTCACTCCCAAAGTAAATTAAGTCTTTTCCCCTAGGCAATCTAGTCCTTGATGCTTTTCTACACATTGCAGAAGATTCTGGGAGTGCTGACATAGTTCTTAAAGCTGTTCCTGTACAACAAAATGAGTGACCACAATATGCAAAGGCTGGAGAAGCACAATGCTGCTGCCAACAGACACTAGTCCTTAGTCCAACAATGTCCTTACTAAAACAACCAGAGGTGGAACAACTAAAGTTGGATGCTGTTTCCATTACACAAAGACTTTCAACATTTCTATGTCTCCATTCCACAGTATCTTCAATATCAGCCAAATCTTCAGCATCTAACATCCACACATAAGGAGAAGTGAAATTCTCAGAAGAAACAGGCTTAGTCCAGGGGTGTTCATTATCTATTTCTTCTCCAATGCCCTTGTTAGTTAAATCGTGCAAACAGGCATACTGCTTGGTGGACTGCATGGTAACGTCTTTATTTTTCCATGTAGTTGAAGTAATTTTGCTCGTAGATGTTTTCAAAAAGCCACTTTGATGAGATGTCAGAATTCCAAGAGCTCTGGAAATCTTCTCTAGGGCCACATCTGTGATTTTCTCACAACCAGACAGATCAAGATGCCGAAGACTCTGGCAGCAACCAAGCCAAGACCAACTATAATTAAAAGACAAGACTATTAATGAATATCGTTAAATTTTTCAAAAGCATTTGACTATATGTATGTAGATGAAAACCAGAAGAAAGATTTGACATCTAATATAATCACTTAAGTATTTACTGAATTATCTATTGTTAAGGTACTATTCTTGATGCTAGGGATACAAAAACTCAATGAGAGTAATTAGGAAGTCAAAGTATTCCTAACCTAACAGAAGGGTAGGATTTGAGAGGGGTAAGGATTGGAAGACTTAAGTTTAATTATCCTAAAAGTAATTAGCAGAAGTAAGGCTGCAAACACATGAAAGAAAGAGAAGAATAACTAATGGTTAATGAGGAAGATCCGTAAGAAACAAGCTCTAGGAAGATGGAGCATTAGTTTTAGCCTGAGAAGAGTATACCTCTTCCTCTGCAGCAGGAAAAAAGGTGCTGATATAAATGGTTGGGTGGGAAAGAGGGAGTGAGCAATAATACAGAGAACTGGTGGTCAAGGAGATATACTCTGGGAAGAAGGTGGCTTGAAGAAAGTTACACTATACTATTTCAGAGTAACTGTGAAGAATCTAAGAGGGAGCTTTGCCAAATGGCACTTAGAGCCCAACTAAAACTAAAACTTCTTAAAAACATAATACCAATCTACATGGTTGCACAGCAGGGCTCAAGGGCCTAGACAAAATATAGGACTACAGAGATTGCAAGATAATACAGATGGGATTTTTGGATCAGCTGGGACCTATGAATAAGAAGTGAAGAACTGGAGGGTGCTATCAAATTATACTCAGACATGACTGAGATTTGATAGTAAAAAATAATAGTATGATTAAACTGCAATTACATAAATGAAACCTTATAAAATAGTTTTTCATTATATTTAAATTGTTTAAAATAACTAACCTGTCAAATGCAGAATCTGAAATGTCAGTCTGGGTAAGATCCAGATGCTCCAGGTTAGGACAAAGCTCTAAAATCTGCCTAACCTAAAAGGGAAAAAATTGTCACTGTGAAGATCTGCAGAACTTCAGTTAGCTAAGTAACAGATGACTATTAGTAAACATAATCTAGTTCACAAACTTTCGTGAATATAAAAAAAAAAATCACTTGAATACTTGAATAAAGTATAATAAAATATTCTGGGCTCAAATCCCTGAAAATCGTTTTTTTTTTTTTTTTTTTTTTTTTGAGACAGAGTCTCGCTCTGTCACCCAGGCTGAAGAGCAGTGGCAGGATCTTGACTCACTGCAACCTCCACATTCCAGGTTCAAGCGATTCTTCTGCCTCAGCCTCCTGAGTAGCTGAGACTACAGGCACACGCCACTACACCCGGCTAATTTTTGCATTTTTAGTAGAGATGGGGTTTCATCATACTGGCCAGGCTGGTCTTGAACTCCTGACCTCGTGATCCGCCCACCTCGGTCTCCCAAAGTGCTGGGATTACAGGCATGAGCCACCGCACCCACCCAAGAATCTGTTTTAGCAGTTATGAGACTAAACCAGGATTTTTACATTTTTAAGGAACACTCAAGATTCTGATGTAGGAAGTCGTAAGATCCACTTTTATAAAACAGTGATTTCATCTCATTTGCCCATCTTACCATGCCTTACATATTATTTTAAAAATCACATAAAACTGGGCTTTATCACTTAACATCTGCGAAACTGAATAAAATGTTTAACCTCTTCTAGTCAGTTTCCTCATCTATAACATATAGGTAATGATAATTATGCTACAAAGATTGTTGTGAGAACTGCAATGAAATAATAAGTAACCTAGCAGTGTATGCCTACCCATAGGAAGGCACTCAATAATCATTTTTGGGTTTGTTTCCCCTTAATTAAACTCAGGAATGAGCAAACCAAACTCTTATCATGCTATTTTTCTTAATACCCAAACTGGTGTTAATTTAAACATACCATTTTGCTGGAAACTGCAGAGCTGTATGCTAATACTAAGGTTTTTACAGAAGTACCAACATACGGTAGAACGTTATGAATTAAGCCATGGAGTAAACGTTTTTCCATTTGTGCAATGCTGATAGCAATTGATTCCTCCGCAGACTCTTCTGTAAAATGAATTCAAAAGTCTAAGAACTTCATAAACTGATACTAATTAAGCTACTCAAGGGCTCACCAAATTGTTAAATATGACATACTTTGTGCTATCCTTATATTTTCTTATGTAAACCATCCCATTTTTAGGCAATGAAAAAGTTTCAGAAAAAAATGTGAAAACTGAAAAGAACAGTAAAAGTTTTCAAGAGAAAAGAAAATATGGTATCAAAAGAAAAATGATCCATAGTAAAACGTACTATCACTGATTCCACATAACTAAAAAGGGCACAAAGCTAGAAAAGATTCGAAACTCAACTAAATTAGCCTGATCATAATGAATCAAGCAAAGGAAGTTACTTTAGAATTTCTAAGAAGCTAAAAATGAGCATGGCTTTTGGTTTTACTTAATAACTTCTGTAAAGCTTGGATGTTTACAACAGAATGTACTACTGTAACATCCACCATGAAAACACTATAAATTTTTTCCAATTCGAAAAAAGGAAAAAACACACTACACTAAAAAGAATGAATAATTGTATTGTATTACCTTTCTCAGGATCCTATTGTTATTATTCTTACCTAAAGACCAATTTGAATGTCTTTAAACATAAAATGATTTAACAGAATAAGTTAAGGAAGTCTCATTTAAAACAAAACTAAGTATAGCAGACAAAAGGATATCAACTAAAAGAATTTGTTACTCATGGTTCCTTGTTTAGATATTATCCTAAATTCCTCCTTTAGCCAGACCCAGACACACACACACACACACACACACACACACACACACACACACGAAGATAAAATATAAGGAGATAAAAATTACTTTAGTGAGCCCTACTCATTCTACTATAATTTTATTCCCAAGCCATTCTTTTGTTTCTGTGGCCCTCACTATCTAAATGTATACTATTTACTGTGAAATTTTTAAATTTTTAATTTTTTATTGATATACAATAATTATGCATATTTTGGGGGTACACGTGATACTTTGGCACCTGTATACAATGTGTGATGATTAAATCAAGGTAATTGGAACTATGAAATCTTTAAGAAAGTTAAACATTCTATGAAAAACAATAACTTCTTAGGACAAGTAAAAAGACAAGGCAGCTAAACTGAAAAAAGCACTTAAGTAAATGGCAGTTTAGTCTTTAATAATCAACAGATATATTATCTAAAAAGGCTCAATCTTTATAGCGTTAACTTTTCCTTTTCAATATGAAGGAAATTGACAGTCTTTACTCTGGCTCTCTTCAAGTATTGAGACAAATACACTGAATTTGTGAGAACCTTCAAAATTCTTACCACAGGTATTATGAATTAATTTTCTAGAATGAATAAACTGAGACTTCCTTAAGTTGACATCTGAGCAAATATCTCATCTCCTTCAGGTCTTTACTCAAATTTCCCAAAGGACCTTAACTAATCGCTCAATTTAAAACTGCAATTTTAAATTCTTCTTGGCATGTTTTCCTTGTCTTATTTTTCTCTACAACACTTGTCACCATCTAATATGGAATATATTTTACCTGTATGTGTTGTCTGCCTCCTGTCTCTAAATTTTAAGCTCAACAAGGGCCAGTTTTGTTTTTTTTTTCCATTTTGTTCACCATTAGATCCTTCATACCTAAAACAATGCCTGCCACAGGTAAGCACATCACCAAATCTATCATAACTAGAATAGACCTTTTCCTTATATAGGACATTTTGAATCTTTATATTAAAATGTGGCACATCTGTGTTTCATAAAAATAAACTACTTTAGCTGCTGATACAACAATCTTTATACTTACACTGTTACTTTCCATGTGTCTTTTTTCCACATTTAGTTCTTTTGCCAGACCAAATTACTTTAAGCAGGTAACTTTATAAATAAAGTTTCCTATACTTTCAGTTTTACCAACTAGAAAAACGTCTCATCTGTTCATTTTTTACTATTTTACCATCTTTTAATAATTATTATCTAGAATATCCAAGACAGAATTTGTTTTCCCCCTCACACTTCCAAATAGCATTTCTCTGCACAAGTATGACAGCATTTTTCCATCATGTACTTTAAATTAAAAATTGTTTTCTAAATTCCCTCATTTGTGAGTTCTTTGGAGTAGCGATTAAGTCTTATCCACCCTTGAACTCTCCCACAGTGTTTAATGAATGGCTACATTAGTTTTTGTAATCCCTTACCATTTACAAAGAACATTTATGTATATTACTTCTTAATTCTACAATAACCTTATTAGGCAAGTATTAAGACTATTTACAAATGAGTAAGTCGACTCAACAGTTTCATCCTATTTCCCTCAAGCCACAGATGACTCAATAGATGCTGTGCAACTGATCACTTGAAGCGGTGCTAAAATCACATTGTAAACTATAAAGCACTATAATAAATGTACATTATTTTCATAAGAAAAAAGGTACCATTTTCTGATTTTTGATTTTAATATAAAAACAAGAGAAATAATCCTATGCACTCTTTAAAGTACTTCAAATAACTAATTTAAAATTTTATTATTAATCCTTCAAATTTTAAAAAGTAGTAGGCTTAGAAACACCAGTTTCTTTAGAAAACACAAAATACATAAATCTAATACCTAATAATTATAAGTACTTATTTATCAATTATTAAAACACTATGTAATAATTTTAATTTCAAACAAGCTTACCAGATTCATCTATGTCAGCATCTTCATCCCACTCATGAAAAGCACGACTTTCATCTTTCCTATTTTTCACCCATTCTTCATCAGGTTCAGTATCAAGTTCAGTTGCAGGACCACTATACCAGTCACCTACTCAATGAATAAACAAGGATCAAAATAATATCAGATTGCCTGCAATTATGAAAAACTAAGCTATTTACAACAAAAATCTCTACACAGAGAAAACATCTGAGCCCTAGGCAATAAGCAACTTTTTTTTTTTTTTAATACTTTTAAGTTCTACGGTACATGTGCACAACGTGCAGCTTTGTTACATACGTATATATGTGCCATGCTGGTTTGCTGCACCCATCAACTCATCATTTACATTAGGTATTTCTCCTAATGCTATCCCTCCCCCAGTCCCCTACCCCCAACACAGGACCTAGTGTGTGACGTTCCCCGCCCTGTGTCCAAGTGTTCTCTTTGTTCAATTCCCAACTATGAGTGAGAACATGCGGTGTTTGGTTTTCTGTCCTTGTGACAGTTTGCTAAGACTGATGGTTTCCAGCTTCATCCAAGTCCCTGCAAAGGACATGAACTCATCCTTTTTTATGGCTGCATAGTATTCCATGGTGTATATGTGCCATATTTTCTTAATCCAGTCTATCATTGATGGACATCTGGATTGGTTCCAAGTCTTTGCTATTGTGAATAGTGCCACAATAAACATATGTGTGCATGTGTCTTTATAGTAGCATGATTTATAATCCTTTGGGTATATACCCAGTAATGGGATGGCTGGGTCAAATGGTATTTCTAGTTCTAGATCCTTGAGGAATCGCCACACTGTCTTCCACAATGGCTGAACTACTTTATACTCCCACCAACAGTGTAAAAGTGTTCCTATTTCTCCACATCCTCTCCAGCATCTGTTGTTTCCTGACTTTTTAATGATCACCATTCTAACTGGTGTGAGATAGTATCTCATTGTGGTTTTGATTTGCATTTCTCTGATGACCAGTGATGATGAGCATTTTTTCATGTGTCTGTTGGCTGCATAAATGTCTTCTTCTGAGAAGTGTCTGTTCATATCCTTTGCCCACTTTTTGATGGGGTTGTTTTTTTTTCTTGTACATTTGTTTAAGTTCTTTGTAGATCCTGGATATTAGCCCTTTGTCAGATGGGTAGATGGCAAAAATTTTCTCTCATTCTGTAGGTTGCCTGTTCACTCTGATGGTAGTTTCTTTTGCCATGGAGAAGCCTTTAGTTTAATTAGATCCCATTTGTCAATATTGCCTTTTGTTGCCATTGTTTTTGGTGTTTTAGTCATGAAGTCCTTGCCCATGCCTATGTCCTGAATGGTATTGCCTAGGTTTTCTTCTAGGGTTTTTATGGTTTTAGGTCTAACATTTACATATTTAATCCATCTTGAATTAATTTTTGTATAAGGTGTAAGGAAGGGATCCAGTTTCAGCTTTCTACATATGGCTAGCCAGTTTTCCCAGCACCATTTATTAAATAGGGAATCCTTTCCCTATTTCTTGTTTTTCTCAGGTTTGTGAAAGAAGATGGTTGTAGATGTGTGGTGTCATTTCTGAGGCCTCTGTTATGTTCCATTGGTCTATATCTCTGTTTTGGCAATAGTACCATGCTGTTTTGGTTACTGTAGCCTTGTAGTATAGTTTGAAGTCAGGTAGCATGATGCTTCCAGCTTTGTTCTTTTGGCTTAGGATTGTCTTGGCAATGTGGGCTCTTTTTTGGTTCCATGTGAACTTTAACGTAGTTTTTTCCAATTCTGTGAAGAAAGCCATTGGTAGCTTGATGGCAATGGCACTGAATCTATAAATTACCTTGGGCAGTATGGCCATTTTCACGATATTGATTCTTCCTATCCATGAGCACGGAATGTTCTTCCATTTGTTTGTGTCCTCTTTTATTTTGTTGAGCAGTGGTTTGTAGATCTCCTTGAAGAGGTCCTTCACATCCCTTGTAAGTTGTATTCCTAGGTATTTTATTCTCTTTGCAGCAATTGTGAATGGGAGTTCACTCATGATTTGGCTCTCTGTTATTGGTGTATAAGAATGCTTGTGATTTTTGTACATTGATTTTGTATCCTGAGACTTTGCTGAAGTTGCTTATCAGCTTAAGGAGATTTTGGGCTGAGACGATGGGGTTTTCCAAATATACAATCATGTCATCTGCAATCAGAGACAATCTGACTTCCTCTTTCCCTAATTGAATACCCTTTATTTCTTTCTCCTGCCTGACTGCCCTGGCCAGAACTTCCAATACTAAGTTGAATAGGAGTGGTGAGAGAGGACATCCTTGTCTTCTGCCAGTTTTCAAAGGGAATGCTTCCAGTTTTTGCCCAGGCAATGGGCAATTTTTTAGAAATATTTAATTATGGTTAAAAAAAGTTACACTGAAATAAGCAAAGGATTCCATTTCAGACACACTGAGAAGAACTATGACGGGTGGGTTCAATTAACAATAATAATCAATTAACCAATAGTTCATATTTTCCCAAAGTAAATCTTTCTCTTTCAAACTATGTAAACAGAACAATAACTACAAAAATGTATAGAGTCTGCTACGTACCTGCTATGTATCTACTCTCTACACAAAAAGTTTTTCAACTTTATCTTTTATAGAAATAAGCTTAATGATTATCAAGTCTTGCATAAAATTTTAGAAATCACGACGAGCAAACATTTTCCCCTGCTGTCGTTTCACACTGGTTCCCACAATAGCCTCATTATGATAACAGCTAATAAATAAAAGGAAGCAGGATTGTCTACTCTGTAGTTAACCAGTCAGCAGTTCAGAAGCAGATGGGAACAGAAGCAAAGGGAAAGATTAATGTAAAGCTAAACTATAAATTCATAGGTCCTGGAGAATGTACTGCAACTAAATTATATGATCACGAAATGAGAGATTATGTGGAATCAATTTACTGAACTCATTTTTCTGGAGACAGAGTCTCACTCTGCCGCCCAGGCTGGAGTGCAATGGCACAGTCTCCGCTCACTGCAAACTCTGTCTCCTGGACTCAAGTGATTCTTGTGCCTCAGCCTCCCAAGTAGCTGGGATAACAGGAATGCACCTCCGCACCTGGCTAATTTATTTTTATTTTTATTTGTATTTGTATTTCAGTAGACACAGGGTTTCACCTTATTGCCCGGGGTGGTCTCGAACTCCTGAGCTCAGGCAATCTGCCTGCCTTGGCCTCTCAAAGTGCTAGGAGATTACAGGCGTGAGCCACCGTGCCAGGCCAATTTACTGAACTCTTAACATTACATCTAAATTAAGGTTTCTCAACCTTGACAATACTGACATTTTGGGCTAGGTAACTGTTTTTGGGTGCTGTCCTGTGGATTATAGGGTGCTTAGCAACAACCCTGGCCTCTACCCACTAGATGCCAGTATGATACCCAAAGATGGGGCAAACAAAAATGCCTCCAGATATTTCAAATATCCCCTGGAAGAGGGAAAAATCAATTTGATTGAGAACCACTCAAAGAACATACTATAAATAAATAAAAACCGATTTCTATTGATTTTTTTTTTTCTTTTTAAGACAGAGTCTTCCCTCTGTCACCCGGATTGGAGTACAGTGATGTGATCATGGCTCACTGCAGCCTTGACTTCCCATGCTCAAATGATCCTCCCTCCCGCCTCAGCCTCTCAAGTAACTGGGATTACAGGCATGTGCCACCATGTCTGACTAATATTTTATTTTTTGTTTTGTTTTTTTTGAGACGGAGTCTCACTCTGTTGCCCAGGCTGGAGTGCAATGACACATCTCGGCTCACTGCAACATCTGCCTCCCGGGTTCAAGCAATTCTCCCTGCCTCAGCCTCCCGAGTAGCTGGGATTACTGGTGCCTGCCACCACGCCTGGCTAATTTTTGTATTTTTAGTAGAGACAGGGTTTCACCATGTTGGCCAGGCTGGTCTCAAACTCCTGAACTCAGGTGATCCGCCCATCTTAACCTCCCAAAGTGCCGGGATTACAGGTGTAAGCCACTGTGCTTGGCCATTTTTTTTATTTTTTTAGTAGAGATGAGGTCTCTGTATGTAGCCCAGGCTTATTGGAACTTTCTGTTTAAACATATTAAAAACAGAAAAAAGCAGTATATTTGAGATTTAGGTGAATTCATGAAAGCACAGCATTATCACATTTGACACTCCTATCAAATCATGACATAATTCTTAATAATTCTTAAAAATTAAAAATAGCCACAGAAAATATTTTCTGCATCCATGTTTGCCTTTTTACTAAATATTTCATTATCCTACAACAGAAAAAATTTTCCCACATAACAACTCTAATTATTTAGATGATATAAGTCTACCTAATATTCCACATAGCTTCATTCAAAAAAAAAATCTAACAGCTTATTTTAAAAGTACTATACGTGGCCGGGCGCGGTGGCTCAAGCCTGTAATCCCAGCACTTTGGGAGGCCGAGATGGGTGGATCACCTGAGATCAGGAGTTCAAGACCAGCCTGACCAACACGGTGAAACCCCGTCTCTACTAAAAATATAAAAAATTAGCCAGGCATGGTGGCGGGTGCCTGTAATCGCAGCTACTCGGGAGGCTGAGGCAGGAGAATTGCTTGAACCTGGGAGGTGGAGGTTGCAGTGATCCAAGATCGTGCCACTGAGCTACAGCCTAGGCGAGAGTAAAACCCCGTCTCAAAAAAAAAAAAAAGTGCTATACGTTATTGTAATGAATAAAATTGCTTTTAAATCAGACTCACAATTTACATCAGACATAAAGTCATAAACAGAAAACAGTTTTAAAAAATTATGTGAATTTGGAAGCTAATATTCCCCTAGGACGGGTATGGTGGCTGACATCTGCAATTAGAGCACTTTGGGAGGCCAAGGCAGGTGGATCACTAGAGGTCAGGAGTTCGAGACCAGCCTGATCAACATGGTGAAACCCCACCTCTATTAAAAATACAAAATCAGCCAGGTGTGGTGGTGCACGCCTGTAATCCCAGCTACTTGGAAGGCTGAGGCAGGAGAATCGCTTGAACCTGGGAGGCAGAGGTTGCAGTGACCCAAGATCGTGCCATTGCACTCTTGCCTGGGCAACATGAGCAAAACTCTGCCTCAAAAAAAAAAAAAACTCACCTGGCAGAAATTGTTTTAATTCAGTGACAGAAAAAATGTATGCTCTATTAGTTATATTTAACCCATAACTGCATTATATGTTGATGAAAAGAAAATTTTCTTTAACTGTTCACATGTGAAAGTAATTTACTATAATGATATTAATATGAAACTGTGATTCAGAGAATGCGGCATTACCAATCAAATAAAGATAGGTCAAAGACAAAAACAGAATCACAATTATTTTGAGCCATCACCAAAATGGAGCCATAATGGTATATCACCCTTAAATTTTATAGAATTTATTCTGTATTTTTAAAATATTCATATAATTATTAAACATAATTATTTAAAGCCGTTTTGAAAGCTTACTAATTTAATTTTTAACTTTTAATTCTGAAAAACAGTCAAAAGCAGAAAGAACTAGTATAATGAATCCCCATGTATGTATCACTTATCTTCAATAATTATCAACATTTTGTCAATCTTTTTGCGTACCCTCCCACAAATATATTTTCCTAATTTTTTTTAATTACAGACATTATTATAATTTACCCATGAATTTCAGCATTGCTAGTTTTCCAAAAATATATACCACCAACACATCATCTAACTATAAAATCTGCTTTTTGATTGACCTCTCAGAGTTTCTCTCTCTGGCCTTGCTCATTAATGTAAATGAATATTCATCTAGAAAAATACATGAAAATATTTTTAAAACCCATTTACCTACCTCTGGCCCAATGAACAGGGTAAAGATGTTTCCAAAGCGATCCAGTTTTTGTCAGCTGAGACCATTTCATGCTTACTTGACTGCATCGACATAACTCTTGAGGATTAAGATAGCTGAAAATTGACAGCATTACCTCAGGAGGAAGATGGGTTATACCTGTGGAGTGTTCTGACACTTCTGCTTCTGAAATAAAAAAGAAAAACTTTACCAGTAAAGGCTAAAGAGCAAATGCAATAAGAAATTACAATTACATTTCTATAAACAAAATCCAGTGCCTGAAGTCAATTCCTTCCTGCTTGCAAGATGTGAAAATGAAATAACATGTATTAGAGGTAACATGGGGATGTTAAACTTGTGAAGAACCAGTAGGGTTAAACTATCATGGCCCAAATCACACTTCATCAGTGGGAGCTACAATAATGAACACAGAATTAACTTCCTCTTACAAAGGCATCACAGAAAAAACAATACTCACTTTGTAGCATTAAGTAGCATCACTTGAAAAAGGAACCAAACAGGTTATACAGCTTTAAATCAACAAGTATAGTCAGCCAGATTATGAGATCTCCAAGGCATTTTTAATGACATACACAAATCTCATGACCTTTTCCATTTATGCATTATGACTCTTGTCAATAATCTTCCTTGTATTCCCTCTTTGATTTTCACATTTCATACAAGACATCTGCGAAATCTGACTGCCTTAACCTAGAGGTGCTTTAAACTACTTCAATTATTTATGTCGCAGGTGAGACGACAAAATGTAAATATTTCTGATGTTGTTTCACACATTGATAAGAAAACTTTTGTCAGCAACTATTGCAGGAAGTACTTATGGATGTATAAACCTATAATGTATTATTTCAGTAATAATTTCCAAAATAAAAATGAAAATGAAGTGTTACAATAAAAAATATAAAAGATTCATCACTAAAGTCCTATGAAGAATTTGAGTACTTTATATATCTAATTTGTTTCACAAAGCACTTAAATGCTATGATCACATTCTTTAAACTACCACTTTTAAACTGCCAAATATTTTAAACATAATACAGCTACAATTTGCTTTGAAGGGGTGGGAAAATAAAATGTAATAAGTGTGATGCTTTTAAATCCCATGTTATAATTACAATTAAACCAGACACAACAAGTCTTAGCTTGGTATCTAAAGCACAAGCTACATTTCAGGGTAAGGCATACAAGCTTTACAAGATTAATTAGAGCTTAATTTGTAAAATTATTTTAGTTTCAACATGCATTTCACCTACTTTGTTAAATAAAAATAAAAGGACCAATTTCAAAAAACTCCAAGCTATTTTAACAGAAATCCCACTGCTGCCACTAATCTTGAAGAAGCAAAGCTATTGAACATAAATAATTACTGAGGAAGTAGTTTTAAAAAAAAAAAAAAAGGCAGCATGTTTTATTTGCATTTCTCATTTGTATTCTCAGAGTAACAATACAGAAAAATTCTGCCTCTAGTACTTATTCCTCTGAATATTACTGGATACAAGCTGAAAAAATGATACATAGGAAAGGATGAAAATAATCTATAAACATACCTAATTTTGAAAACCAATGAAAAAACACAAGGAAAGAGAAAAGCAGCCACTATAGTCAATAAAGCTCAGGAAGCAGGATGATATCACAAAAGTGCTCTGTGTAATGGTAGTTTTCAACAATTTTGACTGATCAATTTTGAGCAGGCCAGTGCTCTGTACTGGTAGTTTTCAATAATTTTGATTCATTCATATATAAATTTATTCAAGAAACACTACACTGAATATGTCCCAAGTATATGTTAAATTATCATATACAACACTAAATTCTAAAATGAGAACCATCGTCTTCAATTAAATTGATACATGAAAATAACGCCTTTAACTGACCACAGTGCAGGCCTAACTTGAATTATTCCTCAACCAAAATCTACAGTTCATATCAGTAAGATGTCAATGACCTTACAACTAATAAACTGTTCTTTATATATATGAATCTCACCTTTATCTGACTTTTCATCCACGGAATATTTAAAAAACTTCTGTCGCTCTTCAGCATGATTCCATAGGCTAAGACCTCTAAGGAGTTCTGCAGTATCCTTCTGAGAGCAGTGTTGTGCAATCACTTTCTTTTTAATATCCTTAAGCTCTTCATAGGTAAAATATTCCATTAACATCGGCTGAAAAACCTAAATTAAACAAAATATTCATGAGGAAAGATGCTTCATTCTTGTTGATTTACTCTACACCCTTTTAAATTATTAATGGCTCGAATGTCGTATTATGACCATGTATCTCAAAAAGATAAAAATTTTAGTTGTTACCACTGAGTTAGTTTATCTAAAAATTGCAGAGAAGAGTACATCAAGAAGATCCTGGCCAGGCGCGGTGGCTAACGCCTGTAATCCCAGCACTTTGGGAAGCTGAGGCGGGTAGGTCACCTGAGGTCGGGAGTTCGAGACCAACCTGACCAACATAGAGAAACGCCGTCTCTACTAAAAATACAAAAGTAGCCGGGTGTGCTGGCGCATGCCTATAATCCCAGCTACTGGAGAGACTGAGGCAGGAGAATCGCTTGAACCCGGGAGGCAGAGGTTGCGGCGAGCCAATATCGTGCCATTGCACTCCAGCCTGGGCAACAAGAGCAAAACTCTGTCTCAAAAAAAATAAATAAATAAAATAAAGCCTTCTTGTTATGGTTTCTCCAGCTAGTAAATCAATCCAAAACAATTTTAAAGCATGAGGACCAGAAGGCTTTCCCTTTATAGAATTTGTCGAACCCTCTTAATCATTCTGTTAGATGTTTAGGTCAGTTAACTGCCTTCTGGGACTAGAGTAACTGAACTCCACCCAAACAGGGCCTCTGCCTCACATGAGAGTAGTACCCAGTGTACTGGAACCATAAAAGTCAGAACTCTACTGAGACACTTAACTTTTCAATATTGTTTCTGGATTTTGGAAATGTTCCCTCAAATCATTATTTTAGAACAGTGGTTCCTACAAGAATTATCTATGGAGATTTCTTCTGCTAAACAGATGCTTAGTCTCAACCTCCAATTTACAGAATTAGAATCTTTAGAGGTTGGAAACAAGGCTTTTTTTGTTTTGTTTTCACTTCCACAGATAATTGTGATGGATATCATACAGTTAAAAAACACTGGTCAGTCTAGAAATTCAGCAGTTTCAACACTGGCTGTATATTACAATGAGTTGGGGGGCCCTGAAAAAATACCCAGGTCAATGCATCTCCTCTGATTTAACTCTATGTAATTTGTCTGGAAAGGGCTTAAAATACTGTTGGGGTTTCTTTTGTTTGTTTGTGTAAATATCAATTTGACTATAAGGTGAAGCTATAGTTGAGAATCACTACAATAACTGATTTACAGCTGAACAGGTATTCAGTTCCTCATAAAATAATTTATCTATTTCTTACTCTGATATTCATCCCATATTAGAGACAGAAGAAAAAGGGAAAACATTTTGCCCATTCATTCAATGATACCCTAATACATGTATAGTAGGCTTAAGATAATAAATGTTTTTGTTTGTTTGGAGACACGGTCTTGCTCTGTCACCCAGGCTGAAGTGCCATGGCGCAATCATGGCTCACTGCAGTCTCAACCTCTTGGGCTCAAGCAATCCCCTCACCTCAAGCTCCCAAGTAGCTGAGATGACAGGCACATGCCACCATGCCCAGCTGATTTTTTTAATTTTTAGCAGAGACGAGGTCTTGCTATTTTTCCCAGGCTGGTCTCGAACTCGTGAGTTCAAGCAATCCTCCCTCCTGTCTCAGCTTCCCAAGTGCTGGGATTATAGACGTGAACCACCACGCCCAGCCAAGACTAATAAATTTAAAGCCACCATTTAAATACTAAAGTACACTACTGGAAAAAAAAAAAAAAAAAAACATGAAAAAATCTTTAAACATAACATAAAAACAAAAAAAATATTTAAAAGTTTAAAGAATCCTCTAAAGGTTCTGAAAAGACATTAGGGTAACGTAAGTTATTAACATTTAAGACAGAGCTGTTTACAAAAAAGAAAATTAATATTTCCTGAGTAAATTAATTAAATCATCTATTCAATGAAAAGCAACAACATTTCTGAGAAAACAAAACAAACTTTTTTTTTTCCTTGGCTTTTCTTTTTTCCCAAACAGAACTGGGTTCTTCTCTCCATCAACCAGATACATCTTCCTATGCGTTATTTTGAAGAGTCTCTAAAGCCAAATAGTATTTTAAGAATGTTATAGATCTAAATCACAAGAGGGAAAAATTATGCTTACCTCCTCTTCCTCTTTCATGTGAGGAAGAAAATCTCTTGTAAAAGCCTCCAATCTCTCTTTCAGTTGTTTTGCATAATTTAACTGTTCATATTCATTCTGGAAACCAAAAAAAAAATACATTTTTATAAAAGTTTTGCTTCATTAATTATGTCTGATCCCAGGAAGGTGGCTTAAAATGTGACATAAAACCTCCGGAATAAAAAAATAGACAAATTGCAAAGTGGTCTCTGTACTTTTAGCATAAAAGATATCCGTACAACAGTAAGCTCTGAATTACTTTAGTAATGTATGTAACCCCATATTTTTAAAATATCATAAAGTCTAAAAATAGCAGGTATCTACCCATAACTTTTACTGATTTGATTTCTAATTATACATTTATATAATTTCTATATGTCAGTTCTCTTAATATATCTCTAAGCCTAATAGACTGTATCATTACAGAATCCCTTTATGGTCATCTAGTGTCTCCTCCACTAAAAAATTCAGAATATAGTTGACCCTTGAACAACACAGGTTTGAACTGTGCGGGTTCACTTAAATACCGATTTTCTTCTGCCTCTCCCATCCCTGCAACAGCAAGACCAACCCCACCTCTTCTTCCTCCTCAGCCTACTCAATGTGAAGACAATGAGGATAAAGACATTTATGATGATCCACTTCCACTTAATAAATAGTGAATAGATTTTTTTCTTCCATATGATGTTCTTAGTAACATTTTCTTTTCTCTAGCTTACCTTATTGTAAGAATCCAGTATATATATATTTTTACATATAATATATGAAATAATTGTTAATCGATTGTTTTATGTTATTGGTAAGGCTTCCAGTCAACAGTAGCAGGCCGTAAGTAAAGTTTTGAGAGATTCAAAAGTTATACATGGATTTTCAACAGCACAGGGTGTTGGAAACCCTAATCCCCATGTTGTTCAAGGGTCAACTGTACCTGTTAACATTATCCTGCCAGGCACGGTGGCTCACGCCTATAATCCCACCACTTTGGGAGGCAGAGGCAGGTGGATCACCTGAGGTCAGGAGTTCAAGACCAGCCAGCCCAACACGGTGAAACCCTGTCTGTACTAAAAATACAAAAATTAGCCAGGTGTAATGATGGGCACCTGTAATCCCAGCTACTCGAGAGGCTGAGGCACGGAGAACTGTTTGAACCTGGGAGAAGGAGGTTGCGGTGAGCCCAGATTGCACCACTGCACTTCAGCATGGGTGACAGAGCAAGACTCTGTCTCAAAAAAAAAAAAAAAAAAAATTTGATGTAAGGTCATAAATATCAATATCAACACTTCTAAAGGCAAGGTGCTCACTATTTCTTGAAGTAACTCATTCTAATTCTGGGCAATTCTAAGGAGCTATAAAGTTCTTCCTCATAACCTAAAATCACATTTCCCCACTTCTATATCAGCCCTCTCAAAGCATGTGGAAAATTTATAAAATAATGAAAACTTTTTTTTTTTTTGAGACAAGCCTTGCTCTGTTGCCCAGGCTGGAATGCAGTGGTGCAATCTCAGCTCACTGCAACCTCAGGTTCAAGCGATTCTCCCACCTCAGCCTCCTGAGTAGCTGGGACTACAGGTGCACATCACAACTCCCAGTTAATTTTTTTGGTATTTTTAGTAGAGATGGGGTTTCACCACATTGGCCAGGCTGGTCTCGAACTCCTGACCTCAAGTGATCTGCCCGCCTCAGCCTCCCAAAGTGCTGGAATTACACGTATGAGCCACCATGCTCAGCCTATGAAAACTTTTAAAATATGAAAATATTTTATCTCTGTTAAGTCTTCTCTGGTCTCTTTTTCTAGAACTAATTTATTCAACTGCTTCCCAATATTCAATCTAACGTCCTGTTCTCTTACGATTTTACACATTTTCCCTAAGCATATCCACATGGCTTCCATTCCTACTTATATGCTAATAATAACTATCAAATTTGCTTTTTCATACTGGGTCACTCTTCTGACCATGAAACCCATCTTTACCACCTCCTATTAATAAATGCCCATCTGGATTACACAAGCAGTTCAAACTTAATCTGTCAAGAATGAATCTTTTTATTTCCTGACCCTCTTCTATATACTCTAGAAAGTCAGGCTGAATCCTCATTTTTATTTCTTTTCTCTTCTTTCCTCCTCCCTTTAAGTATAATCACTACATTCTATCAATTTTATTTCCTACGTAATTCTCAAGTTTGATCCCCTCCCCTTTATTTCCACTAGTCATGACTTTAGTTCAGATTTATTGAAGGTGTATTCATGTGGCAATACATAATGTGATACAAAATTCGAAGAATACAAAAGAATATTCAATAAAAAAGTAAATCTCCCTTCTATTAATATTACTATCTAGTACCCTACCCCAACCAAACCTCCCACACCTCCCCACCAAGTAGCTACTAAGTATTCTTCCAGAAACTATTGGAATAATTTTTTAATAATGGTCTTCCTCCTTTAGTCTTTTATCTTTAATCCATCCTCCCTAAGCTGTAGAACAGCCTTTCCAGAACATAAATCTCCAGGTGAGGGGCACATGGTGGCTTAACAGAGTTGTAACTTAAGCTTATGCTTCACCAAGCCAGAAGGGAAATAAACTAAGATCAAATTTCAAAATCCTATAATATATAAATGTAATTAAGAAGAAAGTCTCTCTACATGATTATCCTAAACTATACCCAGTAATATCTTTAGCTCACTGCAACCTCTGCCTCCCAGGTTCAAGCAATTCTCCTGTCTCAGCTGGGATTACAGGCGCCTGCCACTATGTCTGGCTAATTTTTATATTTTTAGTAGAGACAGGTTTTCACTATGTTGGCCAGGCTGGTCTAGAACTCCTGACTTCAAGTGATCCACTAGCCTCAGCCTCCCAAAATGCTGGGACTACAGGTGTGAGCCACTGCACACTGCACCTGGCTGGTATTCAATTCTAAAACAAGTAAAATTTATAAAATTAAAGTGTTTATTCATTCTAAGTAATAATTATACCTTTGGTCACTATTAACTGGATAGCTTTCCTTTAAGAATTCAGCAAATGTTACAGAATGTAAAATTTTATCATTAAAACTTCAACTTACAAAAACAGCTTTCAGACTTGGTGAGTAGCATTCATTATAAAATTTTATTAAACAGTAATAAAGAGGTAACTGATGAAGACTCTCACCAAACCGGAGTCAGGCTCCTCTGGGCCCTCTTCTCAACTTAGGCCTGACCTTATACTCTGTTCTTGTCCAGCTTAGTTCAGCAAAAATCCTGCTGAATTGGTTTAGTGAAAATCTCTCAGCCTTAGTATCTGATCTGCATCTACATCTGATCAAACTACTGATCCTTCAATATGTTACTATCCTCCTGCCTTCAGCAAGAATTTTATAGTTAGTCTAGCAAGAATCCCCTTGGCCTTGATGTTTCCTCAGTAGTTTTCCATCCACTCTTCCCACTTTGCCCCTTGGATATAAATCCCTACTTGTCCTTACTGTATTCAGTGTTGGGCCTCATCTCTCTCCACTACTGCAAACTCCCCACTGCAGTAGTTCTTTTTAAATAGTCTTCCTTGCCATCTTTAACAAGTGACAAAATAATTTTTTTCAACATTACATCATTTACTATAAAACAGTGACAAGTTTTGCCAATGACATACCAGAAGATGGCACAAGTTTTGACAGTTGAATATCCATTTTTGCAACTTACCTTAACGTTCTTCAGTCCCTTTTCAAAGAGGCTAAGCATCTCAGAGAGTTTATTGTCAGAATGTACATTATAAATGGTCTGGCTGCGTTGTTGAAGCAAACCAATAATGTATTCATTTTCAATCTGCTCATGCATTTTGAACTCCTTGAAAGTAGCATACAAAGACTGCAGAAGAGCACGGAAATCGTTGTTGTTGGAAAAATTGGTTTTAGAAAGCTGAATAAAAATTTAAAAAGAAAAGTGTAATAAATACGTGCAAATATGCACAAATAAAAAATATTCAAATACATCCCTATTCACTTTTGCACACAGCATACTTCCTTTACACTTGGTTAAAGTACAAATAAAAGAAATTCATAAATTAACAAGTTATAATGGTATAATAAAAAGTGCACTAGGCCAGGAAGATGTTGGTTTGCATTCTGGAGGGCTTGGTGATACAGAAAAATGGTATGTGCACAAATCACGGTTTCTTTAAATAGAAGAGATTAAACCAGGCCCCTTCTAAACCTAAAATTTCATTACTCTATGTATGCTAAATACAGGCAGGCAGAAATTTTAAAGAGGGAAACTTGATTAGGTTAAATACAACAGACGGGTAGATGAAAGGGGAAAAGCTACTAACACCACACCTCCTAGACTTGCTTTCTAAAGTATCTAGTAGTCCTAAAATGGAACATAATCTAAGCTGTCTTACTGCCTGTTATGAGCAGGAATGACAGTCTGATGACAGAGCATCAAAACAGATGATATACAAGCTCCTGAAACAAAATTATTCCTACTATACATAACAAAATTCACTATCTTCTATAAAAAGTAGTGTGGATTATGCATTTTAAGAGTCATAGTGAACCAGTTATAAAGTCAGATTCTCTAGGATGGGATACCAGTTCTACTATTACTTAACTGTGTAACCCTGGGTAAGTTACTTTTCTTTCTTTCTTTTTTTGTGAGACGGAGTCTTGCTTTGTCGCCCAGGCTAGAGTGCAGTGGCATGATCTCAGCTCAGTGCAGACTCTGCCTCCCAGGTTCAAGCAATTCTCCTGCCTCAGCCTCTCGAGTAGCTGGGATTACAGGTGCTCACCACCACGCCCGGCTAATTTTTGTATTTTTTAGCAGAGACGGGGTTTCACCACCTTGGCCAGGCTGGTCTTGAACTCCTGACCTCATGATGCACCCGCCTCGGCCTCCCAAAGTGCTGGGATTACAGGCATGAGCTACCACGCCCGGCCTACTTTTCTTTCTTAATGTGTTAGTTTAATCTTGATGTTAAATGGATATAATAAAACATCTGTATTTCACATGGTTGTTAGTACTCAATAAACATTAGCTATTATCATTTTGAAAATTAAATATTCATTTTTTATAAATTCATACTTTTTTACTCTATACAAATATTTACTGAGTAGCTATTATGAGGTAGGCACTGTTCTTTGGTACCTGGGATATATCAATGAACAAAACAAAGATTTCTTGCCTTTATGGAGTTTCCATTCCAGTGAAGGTTAATAAGACAATGAACAGTTAACTGCAATACATAATAATCTACAGCAAGAATTGGCAACTTTTCTATAAAAGGACAGATAATAAATATTTTAACTTCTGCAGGCCATGTGGTCTGTAGCAATTATTTACCTCAGCAGTTGTAGCACAAAAGTAGTCATAGACAATACGTAAATGAATGACTGTAGCTGTATTTCCATAAAACTTTATAAACACTGAAATTCAAATTTCATATAATTTTTCACATATCACAAAATACTATTCTTCTTTTGATTTTTTCCAACTATTTAAAAATGTAGAAGTGATGCTTGGCTCTTAAGCCACACAAAAAACACAGGTAGGATAGATTTGGTTAAATACGTATTATAGATTTTTTTTAAATCATAAGAAATGCCCCACAAGATTACAATAAAATCCATTAGTGGCTAATCTCTGCAAATACTATCATGTATCATTTTTTGGGGGAAAAAAAAAAGGCAAACTTAAAAATAGCCTTAGTAGAAGCAGGGTACAAATCAAAAGAAACCATTAATGCTAGATATTTTTTTTTATTATTATTAATATACTTTAAGTTTTAGGTACATGTGCACAACGTGCAGGTTTGTTACATATGTATACATGTGCCATGTTGGTTTGCTGCACCCATTAACCCATCATCTAACATTAGGTATATCTCCCAATGCTAACCCTCCCCTCTCCCCCCACCCAACAACAGGCCCCGGTGTGTGATGTTCCCCTTCGCACATCCATGTGTTCTCATTGTTCAATTCCCACTATGAGTGAGAACATGCGGTGTTTGGTTTTTGTGTCCTTGCGATAGTTTGCTGAGAATGATGGTTTCCAGCTTCTAGATATTATTTTTTTAATGGCAAAAAGTAAACACAGTCAGCCTCCATGGGGATGCAGAAACCACAGATTCAACCAACTGTGGATTGAAAAAGGCTGGGCATGGTGGCTCACACCTGTAATCCCAGCACTTTGAGAGGCTGAGGTGAATGGTTTACCTGAGGTCAGGAATTCGAGACCAGCCTGACCAACATGGTAAAACCCCGTCTCTACTAAAAACACAAAAATTAGCAGGGAGTGGTGGTGTGCACCTGTAGTCCCAGCTACTCGGGAGGCTGAGACAGGAGAATCACTTGAACCCAGGAGGCAGAGGTTGCAGTGAGCCGAGATCATGCCACTGCACTCCAGCCTGGGTGACAAAGCAAGACTCCATCTCAAAATAAATAAATAAATAAATAAATAATAAAAATAAAAAATAACAACAATAAAAAACAATATAACAACTACATACATAGTATTTTCACTGTATTATGTATTATAAGTAATCTAAAAATGATTTAAAGCGTATGGGAAGATATGTGTAAGTTACATGCAAATACTATGCTATTTTATCTAAGGGACTTGAGCATCTATGGAGTTTGGTATCCACGGGTGTCTTGAAAACAATCTCCCACAAAATAGGAGGATACCAAGGCAAGACTGTAATGCCCTAACATGAGTTAAGAAAAATAATATCTTAAAAGACATACAGGGAATTTTGAATATATTCTCATTAGCTTATTAGAAATTCTTTTAGATCTAATAACACATTAAGGTAAATATTAGTTTCATGCCACAAACTGACAGTCAAATTAACTATAGTAACTATATAAAGAGACTCTAAATTACAGATAGAATCTATATCCAGCTAATCTAGCACAGTAGTTAAAAGCACTGACTCTAGGGCAAGATTGCCTAGGTGTAAATCCATTCTACCAGCAAGTCATTACATTTCTTTGTACCTCAGTTTCTTCATCTGTAAAACAGGGCTAATAATATTAACTACCTCATAGAGTTCTTGTGAGAATTTTTTTGAGACAGGGTCTTGCTCTGTCGCCCAGGCTGCAGTGCACTGGCATGATCATAGCTCACTGCAACCTCAAACTCCTGGGCTCAAGTGATCCTCCTGCTGGCCTCAGCCTTCTAAATAGCTGGAACTACAGGTGTGGTGCGCATCACACCCAGTTACTTTTTTATTTTTTAGAGACGGGGTCTCACTATGTTGGCCAAGCTGATCTTAAAGTCCTGGCTTCAAGCGATCCTCCTGACTCAGCATCCTGAGTTGCTGAGATTATAGGCACAAGCCACTGCACCTGGCTACCTGTGATAATTTAATAAGTTAATATAAAGAACACAGAATATAAGCCCTACCTAGGCATCTGTAAGCCTTATTTAGTAGACTTTTCTGTTATTAATTCTGTATTCACACCAAAATAAAATATCATTAGAAAGAAATTGGTACAGCCATTATGGAAAACAGTATGGAAATTCCTCAGAAAATTAAAAATGTAATTTCCATAAGTTCCAGCAATCCCATTCCTGAGTATATGTGCAAAGTAAATAAAATTAGGATCTCTAAGAGATATCTGCACTCCCATGTTCAATGCAGCATTATTCATAATAGTCAAGATATAGAGCCAACCTGAGTGCTTGTCCACAAATGAGTAAAGAAAATGTGATATATACAATAAAATATTATTCAGTCATAAAAAAGGAAATCCTGTCATTTGCAACAACATAGATGAACCTGGAAAACAGCTAAGTGAAATAAGCCAGATACAGAGAGATAAATTGATCTCACTATATATAGAATCTAAAGTAGAACTCATAGAAGCAGAGTATGAAAGGTGGTTGTCAGGGAGCAGGGGATGGAGAAAATGGGGAGAGGCTGAAAAAAGAACACTAACTTTCAGTTCTAAGGTGAGTATGTTCTGGGGATATAAGGTACAGTATGGTGACTATGGCCAATAATACTGTATTATGTACTCAAAATTTGCTGAGAGTACATCCTCTGTGTCCTTACCACTCCCACACAAAGGTTAATCATTTGTGGTGATGGATGTGTCAATTTGATTTTGGTAATCATTATACAATGTACATGTATATCAAACCATTGCATTGTACACCTTGAATTTATACAATTTTTATTTGTCAATTATACCCCAATAAATCTGGGAAAAAATGATCAACAGATCAACAGATCAAGTTAAATTCTTGGTGGAGAATACAAAATATTTTGTACAACAGGTTGAAGAAATAAGATTTTTATCTATATTAAATCCTCAACATGTTTGTTGATTTGATGACGTGAAAACAAAGCCAAAAAAAAAAAAAAAGCAACAGAGAGAAAAGTCCTTAAAGATACTACCCAACTCAGTTTTTCTCCACATGAAAAGTGCAAATGTTTTTAACCTGGCACCTAAAGTTAGTAAATTTAGCAGTTAAAAGAATAACCAGGGCCGGGCACAGTGGTTCACACCTGTAATCCCAGCACTTTGGGAGGCCGAGGCAGGCGGATCACAAGGTCAAGAGATCTAGGCCAACATGGTGAAACCCCATCTCTGCTAACCTCTACTAAAACTACAAAAATTAGCTGGGTGTGGTTGACACACGCCTGTAGTCCCAGCTACTCAGGAGGCTGAGGCAGAAGAATCGCTTGGATCCGGAAGGCAGAGGTTGCAGCGAGCCAAGATCACACCACTGCACTCCAGCCTGGAGACAGAGCAAGACTACGTCTCAAAAAAAAAAAAAAGAAAAAGAAAAGAATCAACAGAATATACACAATTTAACTTTTTTGAAATCTGTTTATATAAAGTTTTTAAAATTGTTTGCCTTCACATATAGACTTTATGGAGAAAACCTGGACACTAATAATTTCTAGGACATACAGAAGCCAATGATGTGTGAGAAATTACTCTAGTGTTTTTATATATTTAATTCCTAAAACAACCTAAAAAGTAGATATTAAAATCCTCATTTTACAGACTAACAAACAGAGGCTCAGGAAGAAAATTTACCCCACATCATACAACTAGTGAACAACACAACCGAGACCAAGTCCCTAAAACTCTAACATCTATGACTTTTCTACATACACAATGTTAGTCCCATTAATAAAGCTATCTTTTCAGATCCAAGAGAGTAAATTGTCAGAAAGAACACTTGCTCTAAAGCAACAGTTCTCACCAAGGCAGTAATTTTGCCACCCCCCTACCCATCCCCCAGAGATAAAAGGCAAGATCTGGAGGCAGTTTTGGTTGTCACCACTGGAAATGTACTACTGACACCTAGTGGATAAAACCCAGGGATGTGGCTAAACCCTACAACGTACAGGACAGCCCCCCATAAAAAAGAATCATCTGCCTAAAAATGTCAATAATGCTTTGGTTAAGAAATGTTGCTCTAGAAAACTGTTTTTCAAATACTGTTAACCATGACCTTTAGTATGAAATACAGTGCAATCCAGATTCACACACATCACAAACACTTCAAACAAATTTCAGGGAACAGTATTTCCCTCTCTAATCTGTGATGTACTCTAATATTTACTTTTTGGTTTAAATTTTTAATGCCGTTTCGGACCCACGAAAGAGATTTATGACCTACTACTAACAGGTCACAGGACATATTTTGAAGAGCACTCTTCTACAGTAAAATATAAAGGTTCCTAGTGACCTATAAAGTTATATACTCTGATGCCTCACAAATTCAAAAAAGAACTTACATATATAAAAGGACACACATAATTAACAAATAGTAACACGATATCTTCCACATTTTAAAAGGATTTATAACTGACTTTCTTTTTTTTTGTTTTTTTTTTTTTTGAGACAGAGTCTCGCTCTGTCGCCCAGGCTGGAGTGCAATGGCGTGATCTCAGCTCACTGCAACCTCTGCCTCCCGGATTCCAGCAATTCTGCCTTAGCCTCCCGAGTAGCTGGGATTACAGGACCCCGCCACCATGCCCTGCTAATTTTTGTATTTTTAGTAGAGACGAGGTTTCACCATCTTGGCCAGGCTGGTCTTGAACTCCTGACGTCATGATCCACCTGCCTCGATCTCCCAAAGTGCTGGGATACAGGCGTGATCCACTGCGCCCAACCTATAACTGACTTTCTGTCGCAGACATTCTACAGTGATATATCAAGTATTACAGCCTGGTTTCAAACTGATTCTCAAAAATGGTATGTCACTTAAAGACGATACAGTACATTCAAAAATAGATAAGAAAACGGCATAACAAAAACACATATACTATTCCCCCAAATACATTTTTACTTTGTCTACTCACTCAGACAATGCTTTAATTTAATCAAGGGAGACTTACACTCAGTGAAGAAACCTTAGTAAGTATCCGATCAAATTTACAGATGGAAAAAATGATGACCCACAGGTAAACCGTTTTGCATAAAATCACAGAGCTACCAATAAGTAGCAGAACTAGTAAGGTAATGCAAAACCCATGGGCTTCCGAAGGGGAAAAAAAAAATCCTAAGATTAAAATTCAGGCTCTACTAATTACTAGTTGAATGAGTTGGGTAAGTTACTTAACCACTAAGACTGTTTCCTCAACTTTAAATGAAGGATAGTATTTGGCTTAGGTAGTTCGCGAGGATTAAAAGAAACAATGTAGACATGTAGTAAGAACTCATTAAATTCCCTTTTCCTTCTTCCACAGGTCTCAATTCAACATTTTCTCCACTAAGCCAATCTTCTCAAATGCCAGTCAATAAATTGTTACAGGTATGCAGAAAAATGGGAGAGGGGGGAAGGAAAACTGACCATAAAGCTATACTTACTCATTTTTTAAAAAAGAATATATTCAAATTACTCTAAGCTTCTTCCCACTTAAGAGTTTTGGATCATAAAATGTCCTATCTGTATAAATAAATGTATAAATAAATTAAATTCTTTAATAAAAGTAAACAGCACTTTTAATACCCTTACCTGAAAAATTTGGGCACACCTTAAGGCCTCCACCACTTGAGTTTTTAATAACTGGTTTATATATAAGCCTGGGAATCTCTGAACTAACCACATCCTGACAACCACAACCTACTCTTCTCTCAGAAATCAATTCAAAGAGACCACTCCTGACACTTTAATGTGGAGGTGACCATGTAACTCCCTTTGCTCCCACTATATCCTATTTGGATTTCCATCCTAGCATAGATGTTATTACATACTGGACTGTAAACTTTTTGAGAGTAGAGACCACATGTCACATTGCCAACGTCTTTCTGTAGTACAAGCTACTACAGAGTAGACGGTAGAAACTCCAATGCTCACTGACAGAATTAATGGAGTTAACCTTGGAGAACTGGAGAAAAGACTGAGAAATTGAAGTAAAATGGAAAAAGGATGTCATTCAATATAAATATTTATGAACATCATCCCAGTTTGAAAGGTCAGTGAATTAGCAGATTTCTTAGCAGATTGTTCCCAAAAAAGTAGGAAACTACTATGATTTAATATAAAGAAAATTAAACTAGGAATCCTAACAATGACTTGGGTTTCCATCTGAATCTACCACTAGCTGCTTATGTAACCTTGGCCTAGCTAATCTAGGCCTCTAAGTCCCCAGCTATAAAACAGAAATACCTTGTCTTTACATAACTCAAAGCACTCTTGTCTGGATAACAAAGGTGAAAAACCTTTCCATAAAACTTTTTACAAATGTAAAAAGAAATCCATGGGCAAAGTATTAAATCGGGTATTGTACAGCAATACTTAAAATGGTCTAAGACATACATCTGTCAGCTTTTGAAAATTTATTTTCTCATCCTATTCACCTTTACACCTAAAAAATAAGTAGACTAAGATAACTATGGAATACATTATACTAACTGGCTTAAGCATGTAAGTGGTTTACTTGATGCTAGTAAATAAATGGATGCTTCTAAAATACACTGTACTTGAGAAGTTCAATATTGAAAATAGTAACTGACTTCTTTATAATAACTGGGCATTCAGAGCCCAAATTTGTACAGTGAAATAACTATTTTGTACCTTTTTAGTTTGAGCATAAAAACCAGTTCTCATTTTGTATAGTTTTATTGTAAACTGTTTGGTGGGATATCCTTGGTCTATTCAACCAAAGGATAATGGCAAAACGTGAGATGATAAATGAATAAAAACAAACAAGGTACTCTTCCGTTAATTCCTTTAAGATTACTGAACCATTACAAAATACTTATTTTCCACTCTAGCTCCCAAAGGACATCCTAAGAGAGATTTCCATTGGCTATCAGTATCAAGAAGAAATGCGGATGTAAAATTCCTATCAGTTTCTTTTTTTCCCTAAATCGCCTCAGTCTCAGTTCAGAAAATTGGACTTTTAATATTCGTGATAAACATATACAACAATCTCATTAACTATATCTAATTAATTCAGAATTAGTAATAATTTTGACTTACACTATGTCAAATTCAAAATGCTTTATTAAACCAGTTATGCAAGTGGGAACATTACTGAAAAGACTTACTTGGCTCAGATATTTTGTAAAAAAGCAACTGCATTTTCAAAATTTCTTCAAATACTCTCAACCACCAGGAAGAGACACAGAAAAAGAGTGACTAACTTCTTGAAAATTTTAAAATCAGGCTGGCTAGCCTTAGTCTGCAAGTAAATTAAATTGTGATTCTTTATTTTGGGAGGTCACAATCACTTGGAAATCGATGAAAGCTACAAACCCCCTAGGAAAATGGACACATGCACAAAATTTTCCGTATAATTTCAGGTGATCCTAGGCTACCTCTCCACAGTCTCAACTTGAGAGAAAACCTTGGATTCTGTTAGTCTTCACTTCCACTTTCGATTTTTGAGACCATTTTTTTTTTCTTTCCTGCTATTAAAGAATGGTGTCTGAATGAACGATATTCAAAAGCCAGAGAGGATAAAAACACTACAATACTGCTAACTAAAAAATTCAGGGATATACCCTTTTGCTTAATGGCTTAACCATTCCTCATGCTTCTCCTAGATGAGTGGTTCTCACCCTCAGCTGCATACTGCACTCAAATGGAGAGCTTTTATCATTTATACCTGATGTCTGGGTGAAATCCTAATTTTAGTGACCTAGACATCAGGACTTCTAATAGTTTTTAGGTTAAGGCTAATAAGCAACCAAGGTTGCAAACCATTGTCCTAGACAGTCCTGGTGTTTCCAACTACATGCGAACTGGGTATTTCTAAATTTTCAGAATGGAGGGAGGGAGAAGATGGAGTGCTAAGATTTGAAATTCAACGTCACTGCTTTAAATTGCTGGTCTTCAGTGTGGCCTAGCAGTGAATACCCTGGGCATCCTCCAATCGCCTGGCTGAGCAATGAAACACCCCTCTTTTCTGTAGACAATGGTTCTGCATAATGCTACGCAATTTCTGAGAATTCCTAAAAGTTGATTTCTATGCTTAAACAGTAGTCATTTGAATGCTTTATTTAGTTGGATCATTTCCACAAGAAACGGGACTGCCTGAGGTTTGCAGATATCCATGACTTTCCCCAACATAAACTGACAAATACGTGGAATGTTAATATTGTTTTAAAATCACTAGCAAAGGGCCCTGAACCATCTCCACAAAAGTGCCTCTTCAGCTTATGCTGCACCAATTATGAGCCCAAAATGGTTCTCACAGTTAAACCAACTTTTCCTGAGGCCCCCTTTATTCGAGCTCATGTAAAGAAATCCAAGAGAGAATTGCTGTCTTATAACAAAATCTACATCCAGTAAGTGTTCAGGGCAATAAAAGTTGCAAGGAAAACGATAACGACACATGAAGAGTGACGGTTCTTCAGTTCTAAACTTGGCTTTTCTCCCAAATCAAACCAGTGAAGAAAGCTGGGGGTAAAAGGAACCGGGTAGCTGGGAGACGCTGCAGTTCTAGCCAGGAAGCCAGCGAGAGCTTCAGAGGATGGGTGGGTGTCTGCACGGAGAGCCCCGAACAGGCCCGGGGGAGTGACGGGGGACGAGAACAACTACTCGGGGCAGATGGGAGTCCACAGCAGGTGGCCGGCTGGGGCACCCAGGGCTTCGAGGAGGTAGGGCCGCTCTCCTTAGAGGCAGCAGCGGGAGTCCCAGCGCCGCGGTGGGGCCCGCCCGAGGGTGGCCAGTGACGCCAGTAGCGCCCCTCCTCAGCCGCCAGGCCCTCGGCAGGGGACGCCGCCCGCCCCGAGAGCACGTCCGAGGCGGCGGCCAGGCCGGCTCTGCGAGGGCCTCGCAGCGGGCGGGGAGGCTGCGGGAGCGGGCGGCGCTGACAGCTGCGCAGGCGGCTACTCGCGCGGCGACGGCACGGGGCTGCGGGCGCGGCGCAGGCCAGGCCGCCCCAGGAACCCAGCCCGCTCCCCATCGCCGCCCGCACCGCCCACAGCGGGAGGCTCGGCGCTCCGTTACCTTGTCGCAGTAGAGCCCCACCAGCTGCTTCATCCGCCAGTGTGGGGCGGTGAAGACGTCCACTTCTTCAGGGAAGGGCGCCATCGCCACTGCCTCAGCCTCCGCCTCAGCAGCCGCGGCCGCCGCCTCTCCATAGACACCCTCGCCGCGGGGCAGAGGCGGCGCGCCCCCTTGCGCATGCGCCCGCCCCGTCGGCGCGCGCGCCCGGTCCGCTTGGCCGGCGGGGACGCGGGGGCGCGCAAGCCGCCGCCATGCGGTCCCTACGGCCCACGTGACCGGGCGCGCGCAGAAGCTCGCGGCTTCTGCTTCCCGCCCCCACTCTTTTCGTTTCTTATCGTCTTCATAAGCCGCAGAAAGAACCCAAACCTTTTCCCTGTTTCTTCCACTACATGAAAGCACAGTATCTGAGGGTAGGGGAAAGTCGTTTCAGTGGCGCTCTCGGCGCTTCTCCCGTTGCTGCCCTGCCCACCAGGCCTTGAGGAGAGGCAGCCAAGCACAATGGCCGCGGTCAGGGCCGCAAGCTCTGCCTGTGCCCACGCCCCGACGCCTGCTTGGCCTGGGTGACCAATGCGTCTGGCCGGGACCTCCAGAGCTGCCCTTCGCCTCCCTGCGATTGGCCCGTGCCAGATTTTTCCTGGGGCCGAGCGCAAACCACCCCGCCCGCCAGTCAAAGGCCGGGCCTGGCTCCCGCCCAGCGGTTGGTGAACCAGGGCTGCGGGCTCTGAGAGCTTCGGTCTCAGGGGCGGCAGCCCGCAGCGAGCGCGGGGCCTGGGTGCGAGGGGCGGGGCAGAGACCGCGAGAGAGAGGCCTGGTGAAATTCGGGAGACTCAACGTGGGGGAAAAACAATATCTGGGGATCCAGGTGCGGAAATGCACCTCAAGTGCAGGAACGCGGGTCAGGGATAGGCCCGACGGGCCTTGGGGGTGGGGAGAAGGGTGAATAATGGAAGGTTAGTGCGGGAAAGAACCTTGGTACAAATCCCGCCATTTTAAGCGGAGGTTCGGAGAGAAAACAAGGTCATTAACCCAGGAAAATGTCTGCCTCTTTCCTATAAATCGCCTGGCCCTTGCCACAGACCTCCTGGAGACCCTGTTCTCTGCTCACGCCGGTCTTAGATTGGTTGGCTGGAGTACTGCTGGACAGATAAATAGGAGAAAACAGGGAAGCCTGAGAACCTTGGGAGGAATTGTTATTTGCTTAATGGCCAGAACCTCCAGGAAGGCAAGAACCAGATATGCTGTGTTCACCCTTGTTCTCTATTATCTGTCACAGTTGCAAGACAACATGGGGATCAGTAAGTAGTCAACAAATAATGAAGTAGAAGGAGGTGAGAAAGAACTTTGCAGTGGAATGCACCCTATTTAGTTCTAATCTTATATTACTGTATGCTATTATGCAGTGTGAACAGTGGTTAAACCACAGACTCTGGAAATGAAGTTAAGATTCCTGGTTTTGCCAGACACTAGCTATACAACCGTTAACAAGCTATATGACTTCTTTATGCCTCAGTTTGCTCTTACATGAAATGAGGCTAATAATACCTACCTCAGAATCTTTATGAGGATTTGTATATTTGAAGCACTTATAACAGTACCGTCTGTAAGCTAGTAATACTTTTTAAAAGCAACTCGATGAGGTAGTGCTGCAGGAAATTAAGTCTTCAAGACATTCTAGTAATTGCCTAGGGTCCCACAAATTAGTAAGGCAAAAATCTGTCATATAAATCTGGATCTGACAATACCCCCCCAGTCATTGCATTTAGTTGGGATACAGAGATGGCTTATTCACAGTCTGTCTTAAGCAGGAATAATGCTTAAGAAATAGAATAATAAAATATTTTTTAAAGATTCATTTCTCTCTTCCTCCTTCTCCCTTTCACCCTGTTTCTCGCTCTCTTTCTCTGTTCTTTCCCCAGGACTTTGCCTCTATATTTTTTTAATAAGCCTCAGAGAGCATTCTCTTATTTACCCTCTATTTCTTTACCTCATGCTAATCTTTCACTCCCGCTATCTTGGAATGCAGAATCAGACCTCAGGTAAACCAGTTATATAGAGAAATGAGCTCCATGAGAACATGCACTTTGTTTTATCCTCAGCACTTAGAATGATGTCTGTCATAAAGTTGAGTATTCAGTAAATATGTTGGAAAAAAGAATGAAGATAGTTCATAGCACTGTGTAATTTCCTCATTTTTACTAACATTTAATATGCTATGTTGTCTTCTCCAATCAACTGTTTGTGTCTGTGCCGTTCACTAGTGTATCCATCTCTAGAACCAGACACATTAAAAAGGTATTTGGCAACAACAACAAAAAAAGTCCGTCCACACAGTTTCACTGTAACCCAGATTTGAAGCTCTATAATCAGCTGAAAAGTAATAACAGCCACTTTGGACACTGGCCATTTCAAGGAATTTGTTTTAGATGACAAAATGAAAGAAAGTGATTTTAAAAATAAGCCCTGTGAGTAATTTTCCCCATGGAAAGTTATTAACATTAGCTCCATATGCTGAATTATGTAGCAATTAATCACCTGATATATCCAAAATAAGTGACTGACTTATACTGAACTTTTTAGCTCTAGAGAGGTCATTGATCAATGTAGTATCATTACCACAGGTTACTGCAACTACTGCAGATTGGAAGGGTTATTAAGGCCAAGGTTGTCACTTTACCTCTCTGTGAGACCTTTTTGGATATATGACAGCAGATAATTCCAACAGACCATCTAGCAATTGACCACCACAAGAAGTCTGAATAAGGCATGTGAACAGAGCAGTGAAAACCCACATTGTAGAATGACTGGTAGAATTGGTCGTTTCTCTTACCTACTGTCATTCTCTCTCTGGCAACCTAAAAATGTAACTTATTCTGTTATCAATAGGCCTCTTCTATAGTAGTTTCCAAGCCTAATTTTGAGAACCCTGGAAAGGGTTATTGGCCAGGGAAGGTCAATTCTAAGGCATTTCACTCCGTTTATTTGAGTATGTGACAAGCACTTTCCCCAACAGGGGATTAGTTGTGAAAACAAGCAATGAAAGAATGTTTACATTTTGACCCAACTGGAATCATAGTCCTCAGTCAGTACCAGAGTTGATCCTTACTGTCCATCAAAATAGTCAATCAACAACTGCTGCAGCAGGTTGATTTAGGAATTGCTGTGGTTTGAATATTTGTCCTTTCTAAAACTCATGCTGAAACTTAATCCCCAATAAGGCAGTATTAAGAAGTGGGGCCTTTTAGAGGTGATTGGGTCGTGAAAGTTCTGCCCTCATGAATGGCTTAATTCATTCATGGATTAAAGGATTCATGGGTTATCATAGGAGTGGGACTGGTGGCTTTACAAGAGGAAGAAAGACCTATGCCAGCGTGCTCAGTCCCTCGCCATGTGATGTCCTACACTGCCTTGGGACTCTGCAGAGTCGCCACCAGAAAAAAGTCCCTCATCAGATGCAGCCCCTCGACCATAGACTTCTCAGCCCCACACTGTAAGAAATAAATTCTTTTTCTTTATAAATTACCCAGTTTCAGGTATTCTGTTATAAGCAATAGAAAACAGCCTAAGACAGGCACATACAGGATGGTGTCTTAATCTACTTTCTAGATAGCCACAGAGGGCTTTCTGGTGGAAGCGGCCCTTAAGCTCAGCATTAAATATTAAGAAAAATTATCCATCTGGGACTCCAGAGACTTAATTTTTTCATATTCAGTATTAAATTGGACACCCACTATGCAGCAGGAACTTGAGATATAAAGTTGAATAAATCCAGATTACTGTTCTTGGAAATCTCCCAGCTTTTAAATTCAGTTTCATACTATCCACCCCATCCTGAATCAGCTGCAGTGATCAATGTTTCTTCCTCATTAATTCCAGTCCCTCCTGTGCTTTAACTAAATAATATATTTAACGACAAAAAATCAGAAGAATGTCATAAATGGAAGGGTACCAAGTAAAATAATTAATTTCTTAGCAATTTTAAGTACCTGACATTATGTAATAATGTTTATCTACATTCCCTGAACAAGTAGTAGGCATACATAGTAGGCATAAAATATTTCTTGCTGCATGAATGAGAATTTGAAAAGTTCTTACAAACTAAAATACTCCTGTTATTCAGCAATATACATATATGGTTTTTAAGTAAAACTAATCCAAACAAGCTATATTTAAAGTCCTTCTTACTTTCAACAATTGTTACCCTCCTTTAAAGGGTTCTCATTTTGACCTCATAAGCAAAAATTGATTCCTAAACTGGGTACTGGGTAAGATTCAGTTCTGGGAACCTCTTTACTCAGATTTCCAATTCCTTCTACCAGGAGAATGTGAGCTGCACCACAAACTACGTTAACTGTCCAAATACAGAGTAGTCCCATTCCTTAGATCTCCTTTTGAAGAGAAGTTTAGATAATACTAAAATCACAGTTTCTTTCTTTTTAAATCTGGAGATACAATGTGTATAGTGGTCCATAAAGTTTCCTTGCAAAATTTTCAGACAGAGAAGAGCCTTCCATTTCCCAAATATACCTTTATGTCACCTACCTCGTGTCATTTACCTCTTAGTAAATATTGCCAAGTGAACACCAAAATCTTGATTTTCAACCAGAGGCTCTATTATGGGCTGACTTGTAGGGAGAAAGAATGGTTCCATGTGTATGGCCTGAGGGAAAGGTGGCTACTCTCAGGGACAACTTGACTCAGCTGTTTGCACCATGTAGTGAGAAAGTATCACAAGTTTCTGGAATGGAAAGAAATGATAAGCTTCCTGTAAAGTGTCAGAGTTACATTCATTGTAATGATGAAATCTGGCAGGCAGTTGCTTAATCCCTGCCTACAGAGAAGAAAAAAAAAGTATTAGGAAAGTATCAGTTCTGTTTCCTTCCTCCCTCCCCGACATTTTTTTTTTTTTTTTTTTAAAGAGGGTTTCACTCTGTCACCCAGGCTGGAGTGCAGTGGCACAAACATAGCTTACTGCAGCCTCAAACTCCTAGGCTCAAATGATCCTCCTTTCTCAGCTCCAGAATAGCTAAGACTACAGGCCCGTGCCACCACACCAGGCTAATTTTTTATTTTTATTTTTTGTAGAGGTGCAGTCTCATGATGTTGCCTAGGCTGATCTTGAACTCCTAGCCTCAAGCAGTCCTCCCACATGGCCTCCCAAAGCACTGGGATTACAGGCATGAGCCGCCGCACCCAGCCCCGACATTGTTTTAAAAACTCAAAACAGAGTACCAAAAAATCCCCAATTACACAAGACACCTCCTAAAAAAATTAAATGCTGAGAGCTACCTAGAAATAGAGATGTCATGTATACGTCTCATTAGTGTTCACTGACTAATAGCCTGGCTAATACATGAAACATTGATTTGAACTCTAATCCCACTTCTCACTACCTACCTACCCACTAGATCTAGGGCAAATCACTTGGCCATTCTGAAGCCTTCATTTCCTCGACTGTAAAGACTTGGTCTGGGACACTTCTGAGTGATAAAAGGTGCTAAATTATTAATACATATTAATTAATCTACAACACGTGTAAAAAGGACTCTCCCAGGCTGACTTGTTAAGGGAAATCAGTCACCAGTCATCCAGATAAGTCAGTCTAGAGTTAGGTGGCCCGGCACGGTGGCTAACGCCTGTAATCCCAACACTTTGGGAGGCCGAGGTGGGCGGATCACTTCAGGTCAGGAGTTTGAAACCAACCTGGGCAACATGGCGAACTCCATCTCTATTAAAAATACAAAAATTAGCTGGGCATTCTGGCACACGCCTGTAGTACCAGCTACTGGAAAGGCTGAGGCAGGAGAATCACTTGAACCTGAGAGAAGGAGGTTGCAGTGAGCCTAGTTCGAGCCACTGCACTCCAGCCTGAGTGACAGAGCAAGACTCCATTTCAAAAAAAAAAAAAAAAAAAAAGTTAGGTAACCTTTAACGAATCATTAGTTTATTTGTGTAACCAATTTAACTGTGATTAGTTCCATTCGCTTTCCCTAAAATGTCTCTACCAAGGTGATTCTTTGGACTACTGTAGGTGTTTCCCGTGTGCAAGGTTGTAACAAAACTTTGGCATGTGCTCGTAATTGCACTATTTTTAAAAGTGTTCTTTTACAGTGAAGAGACAGTAAAGCAAAATGGGTTGGAATGTGGAACCAGTATCCTCATCTGTAAAGGGATGGTGAGTCTACCTCACAGAGTGTCCTGAGAATTAAGTGTTTTACGGAATTTAGCAGAGCCTGGCATAGGAAGCACTAAATGTTAGCTATTACTTTTACCTCTAAAATGAGCAGATTGGTCATGATGTTCTCTTTGGTCTCTGCCAATTTTCAGTGTTTGGGAACCTTAGGAATAGTATTTCAAAGCTGTTTCTTTAGGTTAATTCTACAAATTAACTGCAGAAGGGACTTGTTACATTTAGTTGTAAGTGACAGAAAATAGAAAATAACAGTGCCTTAAGCAAGATGGGGTCTTTTTTTCTCTTTTTCTCATGTATTAGTTATCTGTTGTTGCTTAAGATTAACCCAAAACTTGAATGGCTTGAGCACCCTTTAAAACTTAAATGACTTTATTATTTCAGTTTTTGAGGATCAGGAATTACAGAGTGGCTTACTGGGTGGTTCTAGATCAGGTTTTCTCATGTGGCTGCAGTCAGATTGGCTGCCAAAGCTGCGATCATCTGATGACATAACCTGGGACTGAAGGATCTGCTTTCAGGTTCACTCAAGTGGCTGTCGGGAGGCCTCACATCCTCACAGGCTGTTAGAATAAGGACCTCAGGTCCTCACCACATGGTACTCTCTATGGAGTTACTTATAATATGGTAGCTTGCTTTCCTCAAGGTGAGGGCCAAGAAAGAGAGAGAGCAAATGATTTTGAACACAAAATAAGTCAATCTTTTATAACATAATCTCAGAAGAGACATCCCATCACTCATGCCTATGCTACTGGTCATACAGAACAACCCCCGTACAGCGTGGGAGGGGATTGCTTACACAACGGTGTACCTAGTAAACACAGGGATTAATTGAGGGCCATCTTTGAAGCTGGCTACTAAACTCATGTATACACCTTGTAAGTGGTCCAGAACTGGTTTGACAGCTCTACTTTATTTAGGGGCAGAGGCTCCTTCCACGGCTCTACCAACTCTAGAGGGTAGTTTTCATATTTAAGTTCAAAGGTGGTGGCACTTGTGTGACCTAGGGCAAATTATCTATTCTGAGTTTCTAGGTCCTCACTTAATAAACTATGAAAAAGAGTAAAACATACTTCATAGTGTTGTTGTAAACAGAATAAGTGTAATAGGCTTTCACAGTACCTGGCATATTAAGCATTCAATACTATCTTTTAATATTGCCATATACATTAAATAATGAGAATATCCCAAGAGATCATCAGATATGCATTGTTCCTTGAAAAGGTCAAGCTTAGAAATCACTGGTAATAAAAAAGCTCTACTTGGATAATTCAAGTGAGCCTCTCGTCACCATTCCCAGCCCAGAAATGGTGAAGGATAAAAATTGTTTTTTTCAATATCATTCTAGAGGGAGTTAAAATTGAATCAATCCATTCAATCCATTATCTTTATGTAATCTATTCCTAGGTAGCTGATACTATAGTAAGATGTAATTTTGTTGTCTTTGCAAAGGTGTTCTTGTTGCTGACAAGGAACAGCAGAATAGTGAACAAGTTTGTGGCTAAACATTATTCCCAGATTTTAAAAAATGTTAAGTGTACACAATTGTTACTACCAGATCTTTGTCAAAATAATCTTTCTTTCACTGAATAACTGACCCATAAAACAGTAGAGCATATTGACCTAGTGTGCAGGGTAAGCAATGAGTAAATAAGAAATGGTTGTAAAATATTTACCAAATGTAACTTTCTAATTTGGGTAGCTTTAGGATGGGTCAAAATAAAAGGAATGCTATTATTCATGAAGAATTACAAGTTTACATATGTTTATTCTTGCCAGTCTTTTACTAAAAATTCCTAGAAATGATATCCTTTCCTTTACATATACCATAATATTTCTATGATATTCCTCTCCAAAGATAGGGGTAATATTATACATTGATAATAGTCATTAATTATTTTTCAACTAACAGTACACTAGGTACTCCACTGCATGGGACATAGTAGCCATTCAATAAATGATAGGTATTTTTATTATTAGACACCTAACACTGTATGAAACAGGATACCATAATAGACTCTAGTCTCAGTATCTCTATTAAGATATCAGGGGCCAGAGGTTTCAAAATGGTTTGACCTGTTGTAGTGGTTCAGCACACTGGAGTTGGACTGATTGTCTGGGTTCAAATCTCAGCTGGTCCACTTTGTTACTTACTACCAGCAGGGTAAAACAGAACCTCTTTTGCCTTCTGGGAATGAGGACTTTGCTACTACCGTTAAGCCACAAACCTGTTCACTATTCTGCTCACTCATCTGTGAAATGGAAATACTACTACCTATTCTAGTGGACTGTGGTGGAGATTAAATGAGATTATATAGTCAAAGAGCTTACAACAGTACCTGTCACATAATTTTTTTTTAAAGAAAAATCTGCTTATTTCTGTCACTACTCAACAAACACTAGGTGACTATCATTTGCCAGAAGCTACAGATTCAGTAAGTCCAAAAATGAACTCACCATTTTCTGTCCTCTGAGTTTGCCAAGGTTTCTGTATTCTCATCTCATTTTCATCACTGTTCATTGACTTACCCTGGCTAATATAATGATAGCAAACAAACCTGAGTGCAAGTCACCAATCTAAAGACTTTTTGGTTTTAGAGTATTTATATTCACAGAATTACTGCATGAATTGTAGGCACTCTTATCCTGATTTTTCAGATGAAAAACTTAAAGAAGGTACATAATTCGCCCCAGACTACCCCATTAAGAAATAGCAGAGCCAAGATTCAAACTTAGGCAGTCTGGCTTCAGAGCTTATATCTTTTTAGGTAACACACAATACTGCTTCTAGAGATTTTGGAGTTACCTGAAAAGCTTTCATTTTTCCATCACTCAGTATCTTAATAAGACACATAGTCCTCTCAAACATCTCTAATTCATCCCTTCTCTGCTTACACTAATACAGACCTAGTATGAGCCCTACTTACCTTCTGCTTGAACTACTAGTTTCCCTGCTTTTAGCTCCTCATTTCAATCCTTGCACCAAACCAGCTAGTCAGCAATGTTTCTAAAACAAAAAATCTAATGACTCTCCCTCAGTTAAAAACATATTGGCACACTAATTCCTATTGAACAGGACCCAGGCACTCTTATGTGTCATCTGATGAGGTACCTAGTACAGTACCTCACTTATAAAGTTGAATATACTGCTTTTTATTTTATTGACATAAACATATCTTTTTCGCCCACCAAAGTGGGCCCTCATCTTTTTTTTTTTTTTTTTTTTTTGAGACAGAGTTTCACTCTTGTCACCCAGGCTGGAGTGCAATGGTACGATCTCAGCTCACTGCAACCTCTGCCTCCCGGGTTCAAGCAATTCTCCTGCCTCAGCCTCCCAAGTAGCTGGGATTACAGGTGCCTGACACCACGCCTGGCTAATTTTTGTATTTTTTAGTAGAGGCGGGGTTTCACCATGTTGGCCAGGCTAGTCTCAAACTCCTGACCTCAGGTGATCTGCCCACCTTGGCCTCCCAAAGTGCTGGGATTACAGGCATGAGCCACCACTCCTGGCCTGCTCATCTTTATATAACCCTTATTTCTGCAGTACCCAATAGCCTACAGGTACAAATGTCACAATATCATTAATATGTGAATCTTAATGATTCATTAAGTTTAAGGTTGAAGTTTAGAACCTAAACTTCAGCAAAATCTCCCCACCCTTAATGCAAAGGGCTTCTGAATTATCAGGAATGTTTTTCACGTGCTCAGTCATAAATCACTCCCACTACAGCTACATTGCTACCCCAGATGAAAACTGAGCCACTGTGTCTCTCCCATTCTTCCTTGAACCCCCTATTTTCAGGTAGCCATTATGAGCTTAGCTGCCAATGTAGGAAAGAATGGCTTTCTTATTTGTGACATATTGTTAAAGGGGTTCCAGTGACGGGTTGTTACAACTCATATGTTTACGTGAAGTAGCTTTCAACCGTATTTACTTAGAGCCCCCTACCTCCCTGGGCATCAGATGTGGTGTCAGGCATCTTAGCCAAGGCAAACTTGAGGTACAGCCTATCCCTATAATCAGAATCCCTCCTTCCCTCCAACAACGGCTTATTATTAGTACAGCTCATTTCTTCTACCCTTGGGATGGCCTACCTTGCAGGAATTACCCCAACCAATTCAGTAAAACTTAATTTGGGACTACCTCACAAATTTGCGAGATGTATCTAAAATTACTTGAATGCTAAAGCACCCACAGCTAATATTCAAATATAACCCAAGTTTATATTTTTTCACTCTTTCCCACTCTTCTCCCCAACTCTACTGCCTAGCCTAGAGCATTGTGCATACTAGAGCCCCGATATGTTTTTTAATATGTAACAAAAAATAAAATTCTATACTAATTGAGCAGAAATAAAGTTTATCTGAGAAAAGAAACACAAACTTAGGATGAGAATATCTGGCCCTCAGTCCAGAATTCTTAAATTTAAGGGAAAAAAAGAACCCAGTAAAATACATGGCTCTCAACTGAGATGGATTTGGCTGTTGGTAGGAATCCGATGATTAGTGTACCTGCACCTGTTCTGACACCCTCCAAAGGAATCTGGATCACAAGTGAACTGTCCAAGACCATAAGCCACACCCTTGAGCTAATGCAAGAGGAAGCTGAATCACTTCCTTGAGGCCAAATGCATACAAACAGAATTGCCTCAATTTCCTACTGACAACTTTTAAAAAAAAAAAAAATGACCATTTCCTTATCTTGTTCTTGTAATACAAACCTTTTAGGGTGACTTGGCTTTTCACAGTTTAAAAATATGAATTTGGGGACTGGACACGGTGGTTCACACCTGTACTCCAAGCACTTTGGGAGGCCAAGGCAGAAGGATCACTTGAGCCCAGCAGTTCAAAACCAGCCTAGGCAACGTAAGTAGACTCCACCTCCACAAAAAGTTAAAAAATTAGCCAGGTATGGTGGTGCATGCCTGTAGTCCCAGCTACTCAGGAGGCTGAGGTGGGAAGATTGCTTGAGCCCAGGATGGTCCAGCCTGCAATGAGCCATGATGGTGCCACTGCACTCCAGCCAGGGAGACAGAGCAAGACCCTGCCTCAAAAAATAAAATAAAGACACATACCACATGATCTCACATTTGTGGAATCTAAAAAAGTTAAACTCATATAAGTAAAGAGAGGATGATGGTTACCAGAGGCTGTGGGGGTGGGAACGAGTTGTTGATCAAAGCATGCAAAGTGTCAGGTAGACAAGAGGAATAGGTTTTGAGATCTATTGGACAGCAGGGTGACTACAGTCAATAATAATAAATATTTCAAAATAACTAAGAAAAGCCTGGGAAACATAGTGAGACCTTGTCTCTACTAAACATCAAAAACATTAGCCAGGTGTGGTGGTGTGTGCTTGTGATTCCAGCTACTTGGGAGGCTGAGGCTTGAGCCCGGGAGGTCGAGGCAACAGTGAGTTGTGATCCCAACAATGCACTCCAGCCTGGGTGACAGAGCTGCTACCTGTCTCAACAAACAAAACTAAACTAAGAGTAAATTTCAAATGTCCCACCATAAAAAAAAAAAGATAGGCAAATGAAGTGCTAGATGTGTTAATTAGCTTGATGTAATCATTCCACATTGTAGACATATATCAAAACATCACATTGTATCTCATAAATGTATACAATTATAAATTATCAATCAAAATAATCGTAATTTAAAAATTACTAGATGTTGCATAGTTTCTAGTTTAATGTAAACATTATAAACCATATTTGTACCCATTACAAATTGCAGCTATTAAATAATCTTGAAAATCACATCCCACCTTTAATGATTTGAATCATGGGACAGTGCAAAGGGCACCTGAATACATGTCGTAGTACTTAGGTTCTTGGCTCTTTCACTAAACAGCCACATGATCATGGGCAACTTCTTTAACCTTCATGGCAGTCCATGAGAAAACATGTACAAGTATCTAGTCCAATGCTTGGCATATGATATAGGCACTCAACATTTGTTAAAATTGAAGTTTTAACTCATATTATATAATTTCTATTTTTTAGGAGTTAGTACATACTAAGTTGCAGTACCCTTTTATTTGACATGTAGATCTGGAAATATTCATTTCATCCAAATGAGACTAAGCAAAATCATATATTATCTCAAAACACTGAAACAAATGGAATAGTATAGTGCTCCTTTTAACCCACAGATCACAGGCAAACTATAGATTGAAACAGGAGATCTTTTTAATAGAAAAATGCCACAGCAATTTAATCAAAGTCTGAACAAGGACTTTGCCTGCTGCCACAAATACCATGACAAACTGTGGCATTATAAGAATTAATGATGAGGATATGATAAATAAAACATGAGTTGGCCAGAATATTTTTACTGATGTCTTCTCATTTGACGTCCTGGTATGAGATAGTCAATTTATCACGCCTGTAATCCCAGCACTTTGGGATGCCAATGCGGGCGGATCACCTGAGGTCAGGAGTTCGAGACTAGCCTGACCAACATGGAGAAACCCCGTCTCTACTAAAAATACAAAATTAGCCAGGTGTGGTGGCAGGTGCCTGTAATCCCAGCTACTCGGGAGGTTGTGGGAGGAGAATCACTTGAACTTGGGAGGTGGAGGTTGCAGTGAGCCAAGATTGTGCCATTGCACTCCAGCCTGGGCAACAACAGCAAAACTCCATCTCTAAAAAAAAAAAACAGATGGTCAATTTAACTATCAACTTAATCGAAAAGCCAATGATTGTAACAATTAAAATTTTGGTTAATAAAATTCAATTATTTGTGACTTAATGTGTGAAGGATTTCATCTGCTACTGACAGAAGTATAAAGACAAAAAAAGTATCAGTTGTAAATGGTCAGTTTATTTGTCAAAACATATTATCTAGTATGGTATTTTCAAATTTATAACTTGTAACATTTTAATCAAACTACAAATTACACTTGAACCACATTTTCAAAAATAAAAATAATCAAGAATGATGAAGTAAAAACTGCTCAAGTTCAACTGCTGGATCTGGGATGTAAAATAAGTGACAAAACAGAGAAAGGTGTTGAGTTTTTAAACAGCAAATTTTGACTTTATTCAAATCACATTCTTTTTTTTTTTTGTACTTGGTTTTTGTATTGTTCTTTGTTTATTTCAAACCAACAGCCACCATCGTACAAGTAACATTCTAAAAAGAAAAAAGGAAGTATAAAAGATTATAATGAAGATAATTTAATATGTGCATTTATCAAATGTGTCAATGGTATTCTTGAAATAAAGGCTTAAAATCTTCAAAATTAAAAAAGCTATTTGGATACAAGATGCTGAACTTACTGACAAAGGAAAAAAATACATTCAAGTTCCCAGACTAATTTCTTAGTTATTGCACTATTGTTAGTGATAAAGCCTTATTATCATCATTAAAGCATATTATGAGACAGAAAACAACTCACATATTTTCTTCTAACATGTCTGGATATGGTATGTACAATTTAAATCTCAGCTAATTAATTAAAAACTATCCAGAATGACAACACAGTAGCTCATTTACTTTTTACCACTGCAGAACATTTGGAAGCAATACTTACTATAAGTCTGTACAGACTTCATAATCCACCTTGTTGAAAATAAGCTGCATAACAGTTGTAGAGAAATGTAGGAAGATTGGTTAGTACAGGATACACCATGTTGTTTAAATATAACCTCAGACACAACTGAATTAGATATATAGTTGAGTATTTGTTACTTAACAACAGGGATACATTTTGAGAAATCCGTCACTAGGCCATTGTCACTGCCCAAACATCTGAGCATACTTACACAAACCCAGATACAAACTACATACTTTGGCTATATATATAGTCTCTTGCTCCTAGGCTACAAACCAGTACAGCATGTTACTTTACTGTAGGCAATTGTAACACAATGGGTTAAGTATTTCTGTATCTAAATGTATCCAAAACTAGGAAAGGTACAGTAAAAATACAGTATTACTTCATGGGACCACCATCACATATGTAGTGTTTTGTTAACAGAATGTCATTATATATCAAACAACAGAAATGTATTTTCAGGAATAGAATATCTATTGCTAGATAATATAAAATTTTTTAAATGTTGCGCTACTGCATTCCAGCCTTGGCAACAGAGACCTTGTCTCAAAAAAAAATGCTTTATGATAAAAAATTTCAAACAAACATAAAAGTAGAAAGAATGATAATAAATACTCCCCTTTTACCCAATACTTGGCTTCAATAATCATCAACCCACAGAAAATGTAACAAAACTCTGGCATCCAGACAGTCTGCTGATTTCACACTATGAAAAGTTATTTTTATTAAATACTCAATACTACTTGGTCAGTACTTTTTTTCTTATTGAAAAGCAATTACTATTTGGCAAACATTTCCAAAGACAATATCTAAGTAATAATACCACATATTTTACTGACATTTTCAGCATTTTTTATGAACTATATTTATAATTACAGGGATTTCAACATTCCAACTTATCCAAGGGTTCCAAAAGACATTGTTAAAGGGGCAGTAATCACCCTAGGTACTACATGCTCCTGAAATTTTGCAACATATGGAAAAGGACATTATTATAGAAATTTTGAAAGAAATAAAATTAGAGCTACTGTATTGTTACATCTCACTTCCTGACTCAAGCTTATAACAAGCTTTATGGAGGTGTACCTTGAAATGAATTGCATGTGTGTATCAACAGTTCATTCCTTTTCATTGCTGAGTAGTATTCTCATATGTGTTCCATTGTATTCCAGTTTATTCACTTGATAGGCACTTTGGTTGTTTCTAAATTTTGGTCATTACAAATAGAGCTACAATGGACATTTGTCTTTGCATGAACAAATATTTCATTTTCTCTTGGGTAAATACCTAGGAGTAGAAGGGCTAGATCATACGTATGATAGATACATGTTTAACTTTACAGGAAACAGTCAAAGTATTTTCCAGTGGTTGCTCTGTTTTGCATTCTTTATACTTGGCAGTATTCTTTGCTCTAGAATCTGCTTTGTCTAATAATACAGAGATTCCAGCTTTAATTGGTGTTACCATCATATCTTTTTTCATCCTTTTAACCTATTTGGGTTTTTTACGTTTAAAGTGTGTGCCTTATAAGAGGCATAAAATTGGATTTTGTTTTATCCAATGCAACAACCTTTAGCTTTTAACTGGGATGCATATATAGCCAGTGGTTCTCAACTGAAGGCAGTTTTATGTCCCCTGCCCCTTGCCCCCTCCCCCCACAAAAGAAACACTGGGCAATGTCAGGAGTTATTTTTGGTTTTCTTTTATAACCCTTGAAAAAAGGAAAAAAAAAAAACATTCTTAGCCTGCAGGCAGTAAAATAGCAGCTTGCAGACCATGGGTTTCTGGTCCCTAGTATATTTCTACCTGCCTAACTTCCTTTAACATTTCTGATACAACAGATCTACTGATGAATCCTTTCAGCTGTTGTCTGAAAAAGTATGCTGCTTTTATATTTCAAAGACATTTTCTCTGGGCATAGACTTTTTTTTTTTTTTGAGACCGAGTCTCACTCTGTTGCCCAGGCTGGAATGCAGTGGCGTGATCTCGGCTCACTATAACCTCTGCCTCCTGGGTTCAAGTGATTCTCCTGCCTCAGACTCCTGAGTAGCTGGGATTACAGGTGCCCACCACGACACCCAGCTAATTTTTGCATTTTTAGTAGAGATGGGGTTTCTCCATGTTGGCCAGGCTGGTCTCGAACTCCTGACCTCAAGTGATTTGCCAGCTGCAGCCTTCCAAAGTGCTGGGATTACAGGCATGAGTCACCGCACCTGGCCTGGGCACATAATTTTAGGTTGACAGGGTTTTTCTCTGTTTGGTACTTGAAATATGTTGCTCTACTGGCTTCTCAAATTGTTCCTTATAAGAAATCTAACTTCTTACCTTTGTAACTATTTCCAAGTCACTTGAAAACAGTACCTTTTTGCCCCTAGTCCATTTAAGATTTTATCTTTATCACTGGTATTAAACAATTTGATTATGGTGTACTCTGGTTTGGGTTTTTGTTTAAGAGACAGGGTCTCTCCACATTGCCCAGGCTGGTCTCAAACACCTGGCCTCAAAGCAATCCTCCTGCCTCAGCCTCTCAGTGTTGGAATTACAGGCGTGAGCCAACACACCTGGGTGGTGTGGTTTTTTTATGCTTCTTGTGCTTGGAGTTCATATCTTCTTGAATCTGTGGGTTTATGGTTTCCATCAAACTTTTAAGCGATCATTTCTTCAAATACTTTGTATGTTCCCTTCCCCTACTCCCATTACACACTAAGGTGCTTAAACTTGTGCACAGCTCACTGATGGACTATTTTTTTGGTGTGACTTTGATTTGTTTCTATTGCTATGTCTTCTTCAAACTCATGAATCTTTTCTTCCACAATGTCCAATCTGCCATTAATCCCACACGGTATGTTTTACATTTCACACACTGCAGTTTTCATCTCTAGAAGTTGGATTGACATCTATCTTCCATGTCCCTACTTAACTTTTTGAACATATGGAATACTGTCTGAATTCTAACATGTCACTTTTTATCTCATTATGGGTCCTATTTTCCTGCTTTTCTGCATGCTTGCTAGTTTGGAGATGACTTGTATCCCTATAAATCTTCTTGAGCTTTGTTCTAGAATTCAGTTAAGCTACTTAGAAATAGTTTGATGCTTTCAGGCCTTGCTTTTAACACTTGTTAGGCAAGACAGGGACAGTGTTCAGTCTAGGGCTCATTGTTTCCCACAGCTGAGGCAAGGCCTGTTCTATGTACTCTACCCAATGCTCCGTGAATGAGGCTTCCAGTCTGTCTTGTGGAAACAGCCAATATTCCCAGCCATCTCTGAGCATGACACAATTACAGTCATGTGTTGCTTAATGACAGAGATATGTTCTGAGGAATGCACCTTTAGGTAATTTCATTATGTGACCATCATAGAGTACTTACACAAACCTAGACGGCACAGCCTACTACACACCTAGGCTATATGGCACTGCCTATAGTTTCTAGGCTACAAACCTGTACAGCATTCAGTTACTGTACTGAATTTGTCACACAATGGTATTTTTGTATCTAAACATAGAAAAGGTATAGTAAAAATACAGTATGAAAGATAAAATGGTATACCTGTAAAGGGCACTTACCATGAATGGAACTTGCAGGACTAGAAGTTGTTCTGGGTAAGTCAGTGAGTGGTGAGTGAATGTGAAGGCCTAGGACATTATTATAACACTACTGTAGACTTTATAAACACTGCACACTTAGGCTTAAATACATTAAATCTATTTTTAAAATGTTTTTCTTCAATAGTAAACTTTTATTTTATAAACTTTAAAATTTTTTTAAATTAACTTTTTGACTCTCTTGTAATAACATTTAGCTTAAAATACATATTGTACAGCTGCACAAAAATATTTTTTATATCCTTATTTTATAAACTTTATTTAAAAAATTTATTTTTACGAGACACAAATATATACACATTAGCCTAGACTTACACAGGGTCACAATCAACAATATCACTGTCTTCCACTTCCAGATTTTGTCCCCCTGGAAGGTCTTCAAGGGCAATAACATGCACAAAGCTGTCATCTATGATAACAATGCCTTCGTCTGTAATACTTTGAAGGATCTGCCTGAAGTTGTTTTACGGTTAACTTTTGAAAATATATATAAGTAGAAAAAGTATACTCTAAAATAACAATAGGGCAGGTGCAATGGCTCACACCTGTAATCCCAGCACTTTGGGAGGCCGAGGTAGCCGTATTGCTTGAGCCCACAAGTTTGAAACCAGCCTGGACAACATGGCAAAATCCTGTCTCTACAAAAAATACAAAAAATTAGCCGGGCATGGTGGCACGTGCCTGTAGTCCCAGCTACTTGGGAGGCTGAGGTGGGAGGATCACCAGAGCCCAGAAGGTCGAGGCTGCAGTGAGCCAAGATTGCACTACTCTACTCCACCCTGGGCAACAGAGTGAGACCTCATCTCAAAAAAAAAATAAAATAAAATAAGAATAAATGTATCAGCAAGACAGTAGACCAGCATCACCACAGACACATAAGACATCATCATTGAGATCTATGACATCACTAGGTGGTAGGAATTTTCCAGCTCCATTATAATCTTATGCAGTCCATCATTGAACAAAATGTCTTTATGTGATCCAAGATTGTACTGTAATATTTTTGGACGATCCTTTCCTTGGCCTCAGGTCATTTCCTCACATGCATACAGTGATCAATACTTACCTGAAGAATCAGGAGAGATTCATTCCAGATCACTAGAATTCTCTCTCTATGCAGCTCTCTCCCTTCTAGCAAACTCTGGCTGCATTGGTTTCACCAGGCTCCAGGCTCTATCAACAGAGGGATTCCACTAGGCTGCATATGTTTCCCTCTCCCTGTACTATGGCTTAGAAATTCTGCCAAGGCAATAAACTGAGGCAATCATAGGACTCACTTTGTTTCCTATTGATCAAGGTTCACTGTCCTTCATTGCCTGATATTCAATATCTTGGAAAACATTGTTTTATATATTTTGTCCATTTCTTATTGTTTCTGGCCTGTATCAAACTTTTAACCATTACATGCCAGAACAAAAATTGATGCATTCAAGAAAAAAACTGGCTAGATTTGTTTTCCAACACTCTGAATCAAAAACTGAGTTATACTTGGTGCCTGAAGAATAGGAAATATTGTAGCTTACTTCTTAGTAAATAGTAAAGAATGATTATGAAATATCAAATGCATCGTTCTTTTTTTTTTTTAACTCTCTTAGCCCTATGTCATAATGATGTATCATTCTTTTGGAGGAAATAGGATTGTTCATTGCTAAGTGGAATGAATGTAGTACCGCTATTGGTACTTTTAATTCTTAACCCATAAAAACAAAGAAACAGAGTTAACACTGTACCAGGTATGTGAGAACTGCACTTGAGATCCCAAACTGAAATAAACTTATGAATACATAGCACACTCATCACATTAAATAAAATGTCCCCCAATTTTTATTATATTGTATTTATTTGGGATTATTTCTCCATTTTACATTTATATATTAGTGAAATTATATGTAATCATAACTTTTTTCCTTACAAAATAAAGTTATTACTCATGAAACTTTCACTTTAATCATAAAACCTTATCAACTCATTTCTATCATCTTAGAAGATTCTCAACATTATGGGTTTTTTGGTTTTTTTTTTTTTTGAGACAGAGTCTCACTCTGTCACCCAGGCTGGAGTGCAGTGACGCGATCTTGGCTCACTGCAAACTCCGCCTCCCACGTTCACACTATTCTCCTGCCTCAGCCTCCGTAGTAGCTGGGACTACAGGCGCATGCCACCATGCCCGGCTAATTTTTTGTATTTTTAGTAGAGACGGGTTTCACCATGTTAGCCAGGATGGTCTCGATCTCTTGACCTAGTGATCCGTCTGCCTCAGCCTCCCAAAGTGCTGGGATTACAGGCATGAGCCACCGCACCCAGTCAGTTATGGTTTTTAATGATAAATTAATTTGTCATATACCTACAATCATTGTTTGCACAAATTCCCATCAGTTCACTAGGAATCACGAAAAAAAAAGCAGTGGGCCTGCCACTACAAAACACTTTATGCATCAAACAGATGAAGCAACTGTAAGGTATTTCTGTGATGTGTAACCAGGCTTGTAGAAGACTTTTCCACATCATTGATTTTTTTATGTTAAGTCACATAATTTATACAGGAAAGCTACCTCCCTCTAGTTTTCACTTCCTATATTTTGTTCCATAATTAATTTTCTTCAAATTAAGATTAATTTACACTTAACATTTATAAGACAAGTAGAAATTAATATGGGAAGCAAAATACTAGTATATAAAAATGAGGTGAATAAGTACCACAAATAAAAATTATTTAGGACTAAATGACCAACTACTATTATAGCCTATAAAGATTTTCTTGCATTGTTCCTATCCTGGATTTACCAGACTTCAGGCTTAGATCCTATCTAACCCCTCTAACTATTGCTTTCAAATTCAAGTCTTAGCTACCACACAGGCAGTGCAAAAACAGAATCACTCAAGGATTTGAACCTTCACTATGTCTTAACTTCTCAGTCGCAAAACTCCAATTTTTTTTTTTTTTTTTTTGAGGCAGAGTTTTGCTCTTGCTGCCCAAGTTGCAGTGCAATGGCGCCATCTCAGCTCACTGCAACCTCTGCCTCCCAGGTTTGAGCAATTCTCCTGCCGCAGCCTCCCAAGTAGCTGGTATTACTGGCACCTGACACCACACCCCATTAATTTTTTGTATTTTTAGTAGAAATGGGGTTTCACCACGTTAACCAAGCTGGTCTCGAACTCTTGACCTCAGATGATCCGCCTGCCTCAGCCTCCCAAAGTGCTGGGATTACAGGCATGAGCCACCATGCCCGGCCAAAACTCCTGTTCTAGTTGAATATGCAGAAATGCTATTCTGACTACCTCAAACAGAATTCTTTCTGATCCACAGATATCAAAGATTTATGAGACAAAATTTTAAAAGGAGTGAGAGATGAAAAAGAGCTCTACTTTTACTATTAAATTAGCTGTCTGACCTTTGGCAAATACTTAACTTTCTGGACCTTAGCTTCTCCATCTAAAACCAGAAAGGAGGTTAGAGGAGATATGACTACAGAGCAACACAGCTTATGAAAATTATATATTATTGCTCTATAATCCTTAATCCATATATATTAGGACACTGTTTCAAAAATATTATTGAAGCCTTTCACCTCCTAATATGATGCAATAGGATGTTTATAAACTACCGCATAAGAAGCATTTTTGCCCTTGCGCCCAAGTAGTCAAACCTGAACCTAATCAAGCATCTAAATTTTACTATTAGTTTACAGAAAATAAACATGATAGAATAGATTGAAAGATTGTATGAGGATGGAAACAGCCAAATCCTGAACATGGGAAATTCAATCAGACAAATGACCTAATCTCTACAACAAATAAATGTCAACAACAAAAAAAAGGGACACTCTGTTATATATTAAGAGACAAAGATATATCAATAAAATGAAATATGTGGACGTAGTTTAGCTTCTAATTCAAAGAAACAAGTGTAAAAAACATTTTTTGGCAATAATTATAAAAATCCTAACACTCAATATTAGATATTAGATAAAAATGTTACCGGGTCATACATTTCCTTCACAATAATTCTGGCTGAGAGAAGGGTAGAGTGTGTGTATATGTGAATGAGTATTATGGCGGGGAGGGGGAGGACTTGATAATGGTTGAAACCAGGTGTTGGGTTGTTGGGTTCATTATGCAATTTTTTTTTTTTTTTTTTTTTTTTTGAGATGGAGTCTCTCTCTGTCGCCCAGGCTGGAGTGCAGTGGCGCAATCTTGGCTCACTGCAAGCTCTGCCTCCCGGGTTCATGCCATTCTCCTGCCTCAGCCTCCCAAGTAGCTGGGACTACAGGCACCTGCCACCATGCCCGGCTAATTTTTTTGTATTTTTAGTAGAGACGGGGTTTCACCGTGTTAGCCAGGATGGTCTCGATCTCTTGACCTTGCAATCCGCCCGCCTCGGCCTCCCAAAGTGCTGGGATTACGGGTGTGAGCCACCGCGCCCGGCCTCATTATACAATTCTTTACTTTTGTGTATATTTGAACACTTCCAGAATAAATAATTTTAAAGTATGATTTTCAGTTCTGTTAAGTACATGTTACCTAATATATCACTAGTCCATGTTAAAGAAATGAAATTCTCAAAGCTAAGAACGAAATCTTAAGAAAACAAAAAGACAAAAAAAAGTAGTCACGAATGGCCCAATACAATTATCTAACAAATGATATGTTCTATATTTATTAAGAAAATAAACCACTGAAAGCATGCAATACAACTCTGTTTATATTAAGGTCAAAAACAGGCTTATTTCAGATATACCGCTAGATAGCGTTAAAACTATAATAAACTCTGAAGACAAGCAAGGTAATATAGGTAACACAAAATTCAAGATGATGGTTTCCTCTGGGAAGGAGGGGAAATATATTCACAAAGGAACACAAGAGGCTTAAAAGATACCTTTATGTTATGTTTCTTAATTTGGATGCTGGGTATATATGTTCGTCTTATTACTCTTCTGTAGTATAATAAAAATATATATTTATTCTTTCTCCTTGGTTCCTGGAAGAAAGCTCCTAAAACCCTTGGAATTTCCTGATAGGAGGTGTCTTTTATACTTCATAATATATTCCTTTCAATTATACCTGAGTTTATGTTAAGGAGGTGACTCATAGGGGTTGGGAGATAGAGAGGGACCCTAGGTACCTTCAGGATGGAGGCTGGTTACCAGAAAAACCAACTAGGTGTTTATAGGATTGAAACTTTTAGCCCATCTCACTATCTCTGACAAGGGGAGAAGAACTGGAGACTGAGTTCAAATAAGTGACTAGTGATTAATGATTAATGAATCATGTCTGATCAATGAAACCTCATATAAAAACTTTGAAATGATCTGGCTCAAGGGGCTTCCAAACACATTAATGTGCTGGGAGGGTGGCACAGAGAGAGCATGAAAGTTTTGCACCCTCTGTCCTCCATACCTTCCCCTATGTGTCTCTTCCATTTGGCTGTTCCCAAGTTGTATCCTTTACACAAAAACTGTAGTAGTAAATATAGTGCTTTCCTAAGTTCTGTGAGTCATTCTAGCAAATTATCAAACTTGGGGAGTAGGTCATGAGAATGCCCAAATATGGAGTCAGCCTGGAAGAAGTCCAAGTAGGTTGGGAATACCTGAGACTTGTGGCTGGCATCTGAAATGGAGGCAGTCTTGTGGGACTGAGCACTTGACCTGTGGCAACTGTGCTAACTTCAGGCAATTAGTAACAAAATTGAATTGCACTGTAGGACATTCAGCTGGTGTCAGGGAATTGCTATTGGAATGATGTATCATTAAATGGGCAGGTGGGTGTGTTTCATACATACTTCCTTTTCTCATAAATTATATATTTAATAGGAATAATTCAACTACTGTGAATTTAAAAATCAAACAAAAAACTATGAAGTTGCACATACTTTTAACTTATGGGACAAGTCATTATTCATAGGTGTTAAGTCTCAAAACAGGCAGGATTGCCTGGATTCTCTCATTTGCAATTTTATCTTTCAATCCAACAAGAATGGCTTCATTAATTTTTTACACAAAACATTATCAATCTGGGCATTTTCTGGCTTATTTCCCAATAACTTACCAGAATTTGGCACATCAAAAACTTCATTGCTGTTTACCTCAGTACTGAAACAAAAATAAATGAAAACTTATTCCCAAGTGGCATTGTAACAACCACTTGATTTTCCCCAAGTGAAGACTTTAATAACTCAAAGGGGTTACAATTCATGCAAACGAAGAAAAGCTACAATGCTACTTTCATGCATAGGTATACTAAACATACGTTTACATAGTCTCAAAATAGTCCTTGTCTGAAATATTTGCTAAATAACAAGAATGCAACAACTTTTTGACCAAAAAAATGATCTTTTGCATTCCTTCCTACGTAGAGCATTAAGTATATTTACCTAAAATTGGTTTCTTATAATTTTAAATGTAAGCTACTATTACCTAACAAATCAGCTTTTAATTATAAGCTTATTATTTTAGCCTACAGAAAAATATTTATAAGGTCATTCTGTTTGAAATGTCACTGTCTTCATTTTTCTCATTATCTTCCTTCTGTTTGGTGAAATGATGTAATAAACTGCTGCAAATTCTGTCTCTCACTCTACTGTTGGTTCATATTTGCAGATCATCATAGCTTAATTGATATAATGAACAAATGCCTGTTAAAAAACTTTTACTGGTCAGCAGAAATAAAAAACAAACCCTTCACAAACTACATTGATAATAGTCTCTGTCCCTAGCACTATCATAATTCTCAAAAATCTTAACAATTTTTCACCAAACTAAAATCTCTATTTTTTTTTTTTTTTTGAGACGGAGTCTCACTCTCACCAGGCTGGAGTGCAGCGGCGTGATCTCGGCTCACTGCAACCTCCGCCTCCTGGATTCAAGCGATTCTCCTGCCTCAGCCTCCTGAGTAGCTGGGATTATAGGCACGTGCCACCACAACCAGCTAATTTTTGTATTTTTAGTAGAGACAGGGTTTCACCATGTTGGTCAGGATCTCCTGATCTCATGATCCGCCCGCTTCGGCCTCTCAAAGTGCTGGGATTACAGGTGTGAGCCACTGTGTCGGGCTAAAATATCTACTCTTTAACAATTATTAATTATCCATCCAGTAGAAAAAACTGAGGAAAATAAACCTGAGTAATATTTACCCAAGTCTTTTGTTTTTGAATTGCTCCTGTCATGGAGCAAGGCAGCACAGATTTTGATCACAAGAGATTTTGATTTTTCTAAATATCCTTGAATCTATCTAGAGAAATGTGCTAAAGGTACAGTTCAGGAACAAACAAACAAAAAAAGAAAAACACCAACACCCAGTGGTCCCAATTCAACACTGCTTTTTAAAATTAAGCCTTCCTATCACACAACAATTTATTTTTGTTACATATTTTATCATTCTAACTCATATTCCCAAACTTTTCAGGATTTTACTTATCTATCAAAAAATCCCAATTATATTCCTGTTGTTTCCAATCCCCCTAAAAAAAAAAAAAGCAGTACCTCTCATTCTCTTCTCTGCTGATAGGAGTGTAAAATGGATCACTCTATGAAGGGCAATTGTAAATATCTATCATATTTGCAAACACATTTCCTCTTGGATCCAGCAGTTCTTTTCAGAATCTGACAGTTACCCCTGCAAATGTAGAAATGACATGTATTCACTGAAGAGTTGTTTCCAATATCTGAAGACTGGAAATAACGCCAAGTGTCCACCTACGCGTGATTTACTGTATAAACTGGAGTATATCTACAAAATGGAGTATGTGACAGGAAAAAATAAGTTTAATTGAATACTGATGAGGAATATCCAGAATATACAGTAAAACGGGGGAAAAAAACATGAACAATGCAGAAAATATTGAAGGAGAGACCGAGTGAAATAAGACTGTATATTCTCATCTGCTTGTATCTGTGCATGAAGAACCGGAAGGATAAACAAGAAACTAATTTAAAATGATTACCCGTGAAGACTATTAGGAATGGTACTGGATAGGGACTAGGGAGGAAGTGTTTCTCGCTGCATTTCTTTTCCTGTAGTTTGAGCCATGTAAAAGAAATATTTGCTAATCAAAAAACAGCTTTAAAAATCCAGTGGGAGAGGCTGGGTGCAGTGGCTCACCCCTGTAATCCCAGCACTTTGGGAGGCCCAAGTGGGTGGATCACCTGAGAGGTCAAGAGTTCGAGACCAGCCTGGCCAACATGGTGAAACCTCGTCTCTACTAAAAATACAAAAATTAGCCTGGCGCCTGTAATCCCAGCTACTCGGGAGGTTGTGGCAGGGGAATCGCTTGAACTGGGAGGCGGAGGTTGCAGTGAGCCGAGGTTGCGCCACTGCACTCCAGCCTGGGCGAGAGAGTGAGACTCCGTCTCAAAAATAAAAAATAAAAAAATCCAGTTGGAGAATCAAAAATTTTTAAAAATTTGACTGTGTAATCCTACAAGAAGTAGCTTGAGGAAGAGAAATGCTGATAAAGTCGCATTAAGTTTCAGAGTTGAAATTCAAGCTTCTGTATCTAACATTTGTTTCCCTGTTTCTTCAAGGTAGAATTAAAAAAAAACTATATATGACATATATATCAAACCAAAAAATAAAGGAGTATATATTATATGTATAAGAATATATATATATTCTCCTTTATATATTTTTTGTTTCACACATATATATATGCCAACCAGAAAAACATTTGGTTTGTGACAAAGATGCACTTAGTTGCACGAACCTATCTTGTTAATGATCAAGAAATGTGCTTTGTTACAATCATTAGAGGACAGAAATACACGTACATATTTAAATCTATTTAATGAAATGCAGGTTTATGTTAAAAATCAAAGATCTGCTAACCTAAAGAGTCGCACAGGAATACTATGATTATTAAACACAATGCGATTCTCCAAATAAGTAAACAGGTGAAACGATATCAAAGTTCAAAATTTTCTAATTCTTCCACAAAGACTATGAAAATCACCTTGGTGTGTATGAATCAGCGTCCTGGCCCCGCCAGGTCGGGGCTGGGGCTGGCGCGGGCTGGGAGCGCTTACCCCGCGGCAGGAGCGATTCAGCGCCACCACCAGCTTCGCCTGGTTGTGGTGTGGCTGGTGCGCCAACCGAAAGGCCTCCTTAATCCGCAGCAGTCTCTTTTCGCTCCCATGGCTCTGGGACTCTGTCCGGACTAGCCCTGTCCGCGCTCGGCTACATCCGGCCCGCCCACCAGCTCAGAGGCAGAGTTCTCCGCGGTGTCTCCTCGGGTTTCTTGTCAGAGGGTCCCAGGCTCCTAGGGAGTCGTTACCGCCCTGGCATTCAAATAACTCCCGCGAGAGTCGGAAATCCCGCGAGACTGCCGACAGAGCGTAGGGAAGTGGAAAAGTGGAGCCTGCACCGCCCGCTTTCTGCACCCCCGGACACCGCCCCGGTCTCACGCATGCGCAGGCCGATCCAGTTCTTTTCGGCTGGAATGGGGAATTTGTGAGGTAGGCCGGGAGTGGTGTTGCGGAGGGAATTGTGGGGGAGATCAGAGGTGCAGCTCTGCTGGAGAGACCTGAGGCTTGCAACGCTGGGCCCGGCCGAGTCGCTGCGGCTGGGCTGGAGGTGAGGCGAAAGAAGGGCATCCTCTGATGGGAGTGGACCGGAGTCCGCTAAAGCGAAACATTCCAGGGTTCGTTGCGGGAAATACAGTCTGGTTTTGCCCCCCGTATTAATTGAGGGAAGGTGAGAGCAGAAGCAATCCGGGCCTGAAGGGCGATTATTCTAGGGTCGGCCGAGGGGTTCAGGCCAAAGTTCATTGAAATCCTAGTTGGGTCCCTGGAGGACGAGAAAACTGGTCAGGAGTCTCCTGGGAAGAGGGTCATGTTTTAATCTAGCTAAAGCTGGTACCTGGCAGTTTCCACTCTTAAGGCCTAGTTACTAATTAATGTGTGCGCAATGTCAAAACAGGAAACAAAGGGAAATGCAAGAGGTGGAAGGTAATTTTAAGTTAGTGGCAGTATGACAGATTTCCAGTGCCTTCAGGAAGGTATCCAGCCTTAAAGATCCTTTTTTTAAATAGACGATTTTAGACAGAAAAAAGGTAGAAACAAAACTATAACACATGTGTACTCACCACTGAATTGGAGAAATAAATGATTTTATAAGTGATTGAAGTCGTTTGTCAGCTCTACCCCGTCTCATTCTCTTTCCTTTTGCCTAAGGAAACCACTCTCCTAACCACCTTTATGCAATCTGTAATGTGTACATCTTTTTGCAGCTAGCTTGTTTTACATAATGTTTTTGAGATTTGTCAGTGTTGTGTAACTCCACCTTATTCATCTTAATAGCTGAACGGATATTCTGTTATTTTAGTATGTCACTGTTCATTGTTTAGTATCTCCAGTGCCTGACATACTTTAGGTACTGTAGGTAGCTAAATGTTAGTTGAATGTATGGCTGCTGTAGCATTTGAACTAAGTAAAAAAGAATAAATAGGACTTCATATGACCCAACAAGAGTATTCCAGGCAAAAGGAATACTAGCCAAAAGCAGAGACATGAAAGTGCATGAACTATTTCAAGAATTTCCATACTTTTAGTACTGAAATGTAGAATGTATGGAGATCATGTGATGAAGGAGAAACCTCGAAAGATGAGGCTTAAGCTTAAAGGATATTATCCCGAAGAGCTTACACAAGCTCGGTGCCATTAAATGCTTTTCCAGTTATGAAGAAGCTGATTAGAGCTGTATTTTCAGAAGATGATACAGCGCACTAGAGATATATCTTAGGATATAAAAGATTAGTGACAGGGAATTTTAGACTATCAAGCATTATGACAATAACAATCATTGCATTAAGCAAGTAAGACAACCAGCCAGACTAAAAATCCTAAAACATTTTCCTAGTCCATCATATTATCACATTCCTAAACAATTATTAATATTTCATATTTTCTTCTGACAAACTTGCAACATTTTCTACTTCGGCCTCTCACTTAGATGATACCTCACATCCTATTCAGTTAAAAAAGAACTTCCCCATGCTTTCATCACCACATCTACCAGACCTGTTCCCTAATATACTGCCACTGCTATTACTATAGATGAACTGTCTGATTTAGGAGGGAGAGTAAACCCTTTAAAAATACCTTTTTAATACAATAGTAACTGAACTAGTGTTATAAACTTTCAAGGGGGGATTGAAACATGAATAGTAGGAATATGAAAGAATGGAATAGTTAAAAGACAATTGCTTCTAAGAGAATAATGATCCATATATAGTAATATAAAAATAAGATAGTTTTTTAATGTATGTTTCTTTTTTTCAGGTAGATTTAGGTTCTAAGCTTTAAATGCTAAATCTAAATTTACATGTATGTTTTTATAGGATCATTGTTTCTACTATTTCTTAACATAAGCAGTTTATTATGAAGTAGAATCTTTGACAATCCTGTTTTAAATAATATGTTTCATTAGCCTTTTTCTTACATCTTTCCCAGTTGTCCAAATATAGTTGGATAACTTATTTGTTACTGACTGTGATAAAAATAGAATGTACATCGTACAGTTTACTATAGGTGTCATTAATTTTCTCATTCTCTCAAATGCATTGAGTAACTACCATACAGCAAGCACTATTCTAGGAACAGGTAGATAAGATTTATTAGTGGAAAATCACTTACCTAAAACCACATCATATAACCATGTTAATGCACCTTGGTGTATGAGAAACTTTCAACTACAAATATTTGATTACCTTAATTGCAATTCTTAAGGGAGGCTAAGTAGATGGATAGCTGAATGAAGTTATTACTTGGAAATGTTGCCATGTAGCCACAGGAGCCAATTTCAGTGCACACATCTTAAGCATCAGTGTACACATTTATAGATCTTTGGTGTTTTGGCCAGCAGAACCCACCTGGGTTATGGAATCACACTGGTGTACTTGGTCATGTTCAGGTATGAACATGCTCTGATTTACATTGAGTACTAATTGAGCATGTCTATTTAAATTAAAGTTCCAGAACTTATGGTTAGGCCAGAACCTCAGGTTTGAACTTCTCCCCTAAAATTCCTCTGGCTTCTCATTAAAGCTGCTTTAAGAGATATAAGTAAAGAAAGTCAAACAAAAGACTCTGTAGCATGTTTTGTTTAACATGTTTTGTTTAGCACCGTTTTTCTTGAGCTATATATGGTAAATATCTAGGGAGAGGTGTCAGAAGGACAAAATTGTAGTAGTTTGAGGTTTCTTGGGGGAAAGTTGAAGCATTAAAACATGTTAGCATCCTTATATGAACTTTTAACTATGGAAGGAAGAGTCAGTATTCCCTTTCAGGCAGCTGTTTATCTGGCTTAGATTGCCTAAAAGCTGTGTATTGCCCTTCAACTTTTCTTATGCATTAGAAAGAGATCTAGATGCATTTGCCTTCAGCAGTGTAGTTCTGGTCTAATACATTGATGACCACCCACTGTGCTGGGACATGCAAGAGGTATGTACCATAAACTCTTTAGTCCTGCTAGTGTCCTCGGCAGAGGACATAAAACCTAAGAAAAGCTGTCTCTTTCCAGCCAAGGTTAACTATTTGTAACATGTCATCTTTCAAGGAAGCATCTAACCAAAATTAAGTCAAAGGCATCTACCAGGTCCTGAATTCTCTCCCAGATGCACACCTTTTAAGGTACAATCAGATACCATATGTAATCTGTAGCTATTTAACCATCGTTAAAGCATTTAGGACTTTTATTTCCTAGAAGAACTCATGGTCTGCAAAATAGTTGTATTAAAAGGTAAAAAACCTGATCAGGAAAAAGAGGTTTAGGGCCAAACTGTACAACTTTGTAACTAGAACAATAACACAAAATAATAGTGTTTTAAGATGTACCCAGGATTTATTTTAATCAGATATGGTAAGATATGCAGATGTGAAAATGATTGTCATGAAAGAAGAAATTTTTATACTCATGGATCCCTAGAAACAGGAAGCACGGCACCTTACACCATGCAAGGGTGCCATACCTAGAAGCAGCAGGGTCAGTGGGGAGAGGAAGTACAAGGAAACTGCAGGAAAGCCTTTATTTGGTTTTCTTAGGAAGGAATGGGCAAAACTGGATAAGCAGGCTTGAACAGGTTTAAAATTGGCTAGTTTAAATAATTTTGGCTGCCTTGGGGCGTAGGGGATATCCCTAGTTGCCTGGTAGCTGGTCTGGAGTGATTAGGATAGGGCAATATTGGCCAGGAGTATAAGAACCCAAGATGTCTGTGTTGGGAGTGGGGGGCTTCTGGATTGGTTAGTTTGCATAGGAATTAGCTAACCCTGGGAGAGGTAGTACCTCTCCAGTCATCAAGGACCCACCTAGATACCAAATGATTAACAATACAAAAATAAGAAAGTACAATTAATACAAACAGTCATAATAAAGATACAGTATTAACACAGTTAAGACATGGAAATTTTAATAAATAAACACTACAGTAAATGTAAGACTGCACCCCTCCCAAAAAATTTGAGATAATTTGATGGAAAGGTGTGTAAGGAAGGGTTGAAACTACTGTTATCGTCATAAGACTGAAATATACTATGATCCAAGAGAGCAGTGCAGCACTACCAAGGCAGGCATGACCAAGATAGGTGCGGCCAAGCAAAAAGGAAGTATGTATGGTGAATAAGCTATACTCCTTCATGGCTTGCTGTATTCTGTTTTGTTAATATACTTTCCAACTCCTGATGCCAACTTCTGGGTTTTACTGTCACTTTTTTTCTATTTACCAATCTCAGTTGAAGTGATTTGCCTTACAGAAATAGGCCTAAGCCAATATAAGATCGTGATAAAGAGAGCTATAGACTGTTTGCCTCACCATCTATGATCTTGGATATCATAAAGGCCCCCATAGCTGGCAGTAGTATTACTTTGTACTGTGATGCTTTGATGTCTTATCTCTGGTCTTATTCCCAGGTCAAGGATGCATTCCAGGAAAGTTCCATAAAAATATACCATCAACTCCAACCTGATATTTGACCTAGCTGTGGAAAACCTCATTGGCTCCTCACTAGATCAGACCATAAAAATGATTCAGGAATGAAAATCTAAGATAAATTCCCACCACTTCAAGATGTTCTTATACAAGTCAACAGTCTAGCAGATCAGCCAGTCTCTTTCATCATCAAGCAGACATACTCAAGGTACCAACACAGCAAAGGCACAAAATGTCTCTATATCAGTATTTTTCATGGTGTATGTGAGACCCATTAGTGAGGCATGAAATCAATTCTGTGAGTCACAATGAACATTTTTTTAAAAAACGAAATAAAATGTAAAATACCAAAGTGTTTTGCATGAATCCTTTGCCTGAATTGTGCACATTGCAAGGAATGCTGAGGTCAGTTTCAATATGTGAGAGGGGTATTTGATGGAGGAGATATGTTGAATAGAATGTATATTGGCTAAGAAATGGTTTTCAGTTATTGATTCCTGGGTGTCTTGCTTGATTTTCATAATAGCAAGGTTAATGTTGTATAGTCAAGTTTTATGTTACAATTACTTGCAACTAGTTGTGAAGTCTGAAATATTCAATTCAATTGCAAACTTTGTAGTTTTTGAAAAGATGTTAGACTATATATTTTTTCTTCTTTTTTGAGTTAGTGCCAATTATAACATTTTAATCAAACTGGAACAAATTGCTATTAAAATGGATCATTTCTTTATTAAAAGAAAGAGGAATAGTGAAGTGAAATATACAGAAGCATGTTCAAGTTCATCTGTTGAATGTGGAATTGTGAATAGTGACAATATTGAGAAAAATACTGACTCCAATCTGCAAACTTCAACTTCATTTGAGCCACATTTCAAAAAAAAAAAAGTAAGTGCAAGACGTTATAATGAAGATTACTTAAAATATGGCTTTATCAAATGTGAAAAACCCTTTGAAAATGACAGACCTCAGTGTGTTATTTGTAATAATATTCTTGCGAATGAAAGCTTAAAACCTTCGAAATTAAAAAGGCACTTAGAAACTCAGCATGCTGAACTTATTGACAAGCCTCTTGAATATTTTCAAAGAAAGAAAAAAGACATAAAGTTATCAACACAATTTCTTAGTTGTTCTACTACTGTTAGTGAGAAAGCCTTATTATCATCATATTTAGTTGCATATCGTGTGGCAAAAGAGAAAATAGCCAACACAGCTGCTGAAAAAATTATTCTTCCAGCATGTTTGGATATGGTGCGTACAATATTTGATGATAAATCAGCTGATAAATTAAAAACTATACCTAATGATAACACAGTATCTCTTCGAATTTGTACTATTGCAGAACATTTAGAAACAATGCTTATTACTCGTTTACAGTCTGGTATAGATTTTGCAATCCAGCTTGATGAAAGCACTGATATTGGAAGCTGCACAACACTTTTAGTTTATGTCAGATATGCGTGGCAAGATGATTTTATGGAGGATTTTTTGTGTTTTTTAAATTTAACCTCACACCTAAGTGGATTAGATATTTTTACAGAATTAGAAAGGTGCATAGTTGGCCAATATAAATTAAACTGGAAAAACTGTAAAGGAATTACAAGTGATGGCACAGCAACCATAACTGGAAAACATAGCAGAGTAATTAAAAAATTACTAGAAGTTACTAATAATGGTGCTGTGTGGAATCATTGTTTTATACATCGTGAAGGTTTAGCATCCAGAGAAATTCCACAGAATCTCATGGAAGTATTGAAAAATGCAGTGAAAGTTGTTAATTTTATTAAAGGAAGCTCACTGAATAGCCGGCTTCTTGAAACATTTTGTTCAGAGATTGGAACTAATCATACCCACTTACTATATCATACCAAAGTTCGTTGGTTGTCTCAAGGGAAAATACTAAGCAGGGTTTATGAGCTCAGGAATGAGATTCACTTTTTTCTCATTGAAAAAAAATCTCATTTGGCAAATATTTTTGAAGATGATATTTGGGTAACAAAACTGGCATATTTAACTGATATTTTTAGCATTCTTAATGAACTGAGTTTAAAACTACAGGGGAAAAACAGTGATGTATTCCAACATGTTGAAAGTATCCACGGATTTCGAAAGACATTATTGTTATGGCAAGTAAGACTTAAAAGTAATCGTCCTAGCTATTACATGTTTCCAAGATTTTTGCAACATATTGAAGAGAATATTATTAATGAAAACATTTTGAAAGAAATAAAATTAGAGATATTGTTGCATCTCACTTCTCTGTCTCAAACTTTTAACCATTTCTTTCCAGAAGAAAAATTTGAAACATTAAGGGAAAACAGTTGGGTAAAAGATCCATTTGCTTTTCGAAACCCTGAATCAATAATTGAGCTAAACTTGGTGCCTGAAGAAGAGAATGAATTATTGCAGCTTAGTTCTTCATATACATTGAAGAATGATTATGAGACCTTAAGTTTATCAGCATTTTGGATGAAGGTAAAGGAAGACTTTCCATTGTTAAGTAGAAAGAGTGTCCTGCTATTACTACCATTCACAACAACTAGTTTGTGTGAACTAGGGTTTTCCATCTTAACTCAGTTAAAAACAAAGGAAAGAAATGGGCTGAATTGTGCAGCAGCTATGCGGGTAGCATTATCTTCCTGTGTTCCAGACTGGAATGAACTTATGAACAGGCAAGCACACCCATCATAGTAAATAAAAATCTTACCTAGTTTTTGTCTTTGTATTTCTTATTTTGTAGTATTTTTCTATGTTATATTTAAATGATACTATAATATTGTGATACTTTTGTTATGTTTTAATTTTTGTTATATTTAATAAAATTATTTTATGTTCATTGAACAAAAATTTAATGAATTTCTATTAGAAGCCAGGAACTATTCCAGAGACATTTGGGATACAAAAGTGAACAAAACAGATAATTCCCTAGTAAAGTTTATATCCTGGCAAGGAGAAATTGACAATAAACCTAATAAATAAGCTTTATAATATTTAGAAGCTATTAAGTGCTATGGAAAGAGTAGTAAGAAGGAAAGTCAGGGAAGTACTGGGGAACCAAACCATGAAGGGTTCTGTAGACAATTATTGGGCCTCTGGCTTTTGTCAGTGGACTAGAGAACAGTTGAAGGGTTTAAGCGAAGGAGAGAAATGATCTGAGCTAGGTTTTAAAAGACACTGGTCACTAATTTAAATTCTTAGGGTAAGTCTGAATTAAATGTTACTTTCCCTTCACTGGGCATGGTGGCTCAGACCTGTAATCCCAGCACTTTGGCAGGCCGTGGCAGAAGGATCTGTTGAGCCCGTGGTTCAAGACCATCCTGGGCAACATAGTGAGACCTTGTTTCTACTAAAACTGTTTTAAAAATAAGTCAGGTGTGGTGGTGCACACCTGTAGTCCCAGCTACTCAGGAGGCTGTGGCGAGAGGGTCGCTTGAGCTCAGGAGTTTGAAGTTGCAGTCATCTATGATTGCACCGCTGCAGTCCAGCCTGAGCAACAGAGTGAAACCCTGTCTCAAAAAAATTAAATGTTACTTCCCTAAAAAAACCTTTTCTAACCACCCTAGGGTAAATCCTCCATTATTCCTTTTATTTCTTTGTTTTCCTTGTAGTATATAATTTGTAATAATTTTGATTACTGATTGTCATTCTGCCACCCTGGAGTATATAATTTTTAATTATCTAATTACTGTTATTCTTCCATAGTAGGGGAGGTGATATCCATTTGCCTGATACATAGTATGTGTTCAATATACATTTGCTAAAGAATAAATGAATCAGTAATACCTAACATCTCTAATTTGCAGTCATTCCCAAGAGTAATTATTTAATATGTGACAAATTTCTTTGCCTTTTTTACTTTTAAAAATCTAATTTTGACATAACTTCTGTAACCATCCAGAAACGGCATTGATGTTGCTTCTTCACATTGTTGCTGATGCTTAAGCAATGTATATTGTGTAATATACAATATAGTCTTCAAACTAATTTCAACTTCTGCCTCTCTGTGTACTCCCTTATCCCACTGAGTGATATTATTTGGCATGGTCATTCTCATTAAAATCATGCAGGATAGTAATTCCTTTCCATCTGCTACCATGCCTAGCCTTATTTAATTTTTCAGATTTTCTATTCTATTGAAGGTAATTGATTTTTTCTTTTTTCTTTTTTTTGATGCTTCAAATAAAGTGTTGAAAAACAATTCCCTGTGAATAGCTCATATTTCTGCACAGTCTGAATCCCCTGTTTGACTGTGTTCACATCCAAATTAAGAATGTATAAAGGAAACATTCCAGGATAGTGAAGCTAGAGATAGCACCTCCCCTAGAGACATCCCAGGGAAGTAAAGATAAAGCCTTCTCTTTTTCTCACACCAGGAGGGGAATTTGCCTACATTACAGAAATAATGAGTAATCTCTCTGGAGAAGATGGGCAGACATGTCAGCAGCCCCATAAAAGCCTAGAGACTTAAAATGTGGGGCTTCTCTTCTGTAGTGCAACCCACTCCATGCAGAGGTAACACCTGGCCCTTACTGTATTACATTATAGGAATTGGAGCGTTGGGAACACACACAATGCTACTCTGGCTGCTGTTTTTGCTATGAATAAGAAATTGTGTCTCTGATCCAGAGGTTTGTGTGTTTCTGCGTGTCTCCTCTGTAAAATCTCTTTTACCATGTAAGGTAACATTCATGGGTTTCAGGGAGTAGGATGCAGACATCTTTGGGGAGGCCATTATTAAGCCTACTGTAGCACCCTCTGGTCCCCAAAGACTCATCCATCCCATGTGAAAAATACATTCACCCATCCTAAGGTCCCCATAAATCTCAACCCATTATAGCATCAGCTCAAGTCCAAATCTCATCTAAGTTTCATCAACTAAAGAGTCCCAAATCTCATATCTAAATTAGATATGGGTGCAGCTCTGGGTATAATCTATTCTGCGGCAAAATTTTTTATCTAAGGACCTATGAAACTAGAAAGCAAGTTCTGTGCTCTAAAACAGTAGTGGGACAGAAATAGGGTAACAGTCATAGATGTTCCCATTCAAAAAGGGAGAAGAGGAAAGCCAAAAAGAAGACACCAGCCAATCCCTTTCAAAATCCCATGGACAAACTGCATTAGGTTACTAAGCCTGGGAATAGCTGTGGCTCCTGCACCTGCCCTCTGTACCTGGGGCTTCACCCTCAGAGCCATCGTTTTTGATGAGGAGTACCACATGTCTGCTACTAAATAGTTTTATTAGCCCATTTCCTGCTGGTAGAATTTAGGGAACTCTGTAGCCTTCTTTCATTTCAACCACTCTGTCCCTTTTAGTCCAATTTGATAGTGTTTCTATTGGTAAACAAAACATCGTGAGTCATAGGGATTCACTCCACTGAAAGAGGCTTCTCATCAGATGTTTCCTGAATAATCCTATCTCTAGTTGGGGCTTCTGCTGAGATTGGTTGAGGGGGTTTGTGAGTCACATGCCTCTTCAAAGAGCCCTCTGTGTATCTGAATACTGTAATCTTTTGTGCTTCCTAAGCAGTAGCAAAAGACTACCCACACTTACAAATAGTTAAGATAATAAATTTCATATTGTGTATATTTTACCACAATTTAAAATTCAAAAACTTTTTAAAGAAGGATGTGCAGCCATATTGTTGGCTTTCTCGCCAGAGCATGTTTTCCTTACAGTGGATCTCTTAGCTTTGGCATCTTTTGCAGTCTGGATAGGCTGAGAATTTCTCAAATCATCAAATCATAGTTTCATTTTCTAACAGTTCTCTCAGTTTATCCCTTTTCTCTCTCATTTTTCTAAAAGCAACAAGAAAAATCCAAGTCAGACCTTCATCACTGCTTGGAAACTTCAACTATACAAGTTCATTGCTTAAAAGTTCTGTTTTCTTACGATTATAGGACACAATTCATCTAAGCTTTCTACCACTGTATAACAAGAACCCTCTTTCCCTTAGTTTCCAAAAATATGTTTCTCAATTTCTTGTGAGCCCTTACCAGCAGCACTTTTAACATCTATATTTCTACAGTTTATGGTGTGTTAAGATTTTCTCTAATATGATACAGGTTTTCTCTACCATGCTGTTCACTTACTTCCAAGCCCTCATAACACCCGTATTTTTACTAACAGCCTATTCGAGCATATTAAGGCCTCTTCTATCATATTCCTAAGAATTCTTCCAGTCTCTCTACAGATTATCCAAATCCAAATTACTTCCATAATTTTAGTGTTCGTTACAGCAAAGTTGTCATAATTTGGGGCCAGAAAAATCTTTCTCTTGATGACTGAACTCACCTATTCTCCAATGTTGCTTTTTCTTTGGGGTGCCTTCCTCGTGGACTCTGGTCAAGATTAAACAAGAATAATAGTCCTACTCTTGGTGATTCCCAAGTTCAACCTCACAAATGAAGGGAAAAAGGGGCAGAAAGAGTGGTGGTTTCAGGTACCCAAATCTGTATTTGTTTCCTATTGCTGCTTTAGCAAATTGCCACAGTGGCTTAAAGCAACGTAAATTTATTCTTCTTTGGAGTCCAGTGTATACTGGGCAAAAGTTGAGATGTCAGCAGGATTCATTCCATCTGGATTATTCAGGGAAGAATGTTTCCTTACCCTTCCAAGCTTCTGAAGTCTGCCTGCGTCCCCTGTCTTATGGCTCCTTCCTGCATCTTCAGAGCCAGCAGCATAATATCTTCAAGTATCTCTCTGCCTTTGCCATCACATTATTTTCTCTGTGTCTCTGATTTACCTGACTTCCTCCTGTAAGGACTCTTAAGATTACATTGGACTTATCCAGATCATCCAGTATAATCTCCCCATCTCAAGATCCTTAATTTAATCACATCTGCAAAGGCCTTCTTACTACGTAAAGTAACATATTCATAGGCTCCAAGGTTTAGGACATGGACATCTTTGCTGGGCTATTTTTCAGCCTTCCACAACAGACAATAAACACACAGAACATATTAGATAAGCATTCAAAACCACCATTGAAAGCACACTATGAAACACTATTCTAAGGCCTTTAAATGCATAATCTCTCTTCATTCTCTGGCAATCAAGAATTCGGGCCAAGAAAAGAAACACAGTTTTCAATAAGGAAGCTCAGAAATTATTGATAACTCATAATGATCAAGAGAACAAAGTGAAAATGCCTTAGCATTGTGCTCAATGGTTTTAAGATAAGACCCTAACTTTCCTGTCCAATCTCCATCTGCATCCTGTTTACCAATCAAACTAAACTTTCAACTGTTTTCAGAAGCTCCATGGTTTTTCCTTTTCTGCCTTTGCTCAGGCAATTCATTCCATCTGAAATCTCTTTTCCGCCAACTGTGTATATCAGCATACTACTATTTCTTCTAGAAATTTATATAAGTAGAGTAATAAAGTTTGTGTTCTTTTACATCTAGCTTCTTTCAGCATATTTTTAAAAGATTTGTCTTTTTTTGTATTGCTAAATAATACTCTATTATACGATGATATTAAAAGTTATTAATCTATTCTCTTGTTGGACATTTGCATTGTTTACTGTTTTGAGTTATGAATTAAGCTTATACAAACATGGGCACAAATCTTTGCATAGATGTATTTTCATTTTTCCTTTGGTAAATACCTAGGAATAGAATATCTTCTTTGGTGTGGCATTTGTTCAACTATTTTGCCAATTTTAAGATGTGGTTGTTTTTCTTATTTTTGAGTTTGTTGGATATAAAAAGCTCCAGGAATAAATGCTCAGTGCCGTGAAGTAAAACCAGCACTCAGGCAAAAGTTTAATCCTCTCAGCAAGGCAATTGACTTCTGCAGAAGGGTGCCACTTGCGTCAATTAAGATCGCAAGAGCACAGAAAACAAAGGAGACTGGGGGGTTTTTATATCCTTAACGCAATTCCTACTTCTGTGTCCTTCCCCCATGGGCTAGGGTCGGACTGCACAATCTGAGCTGACCCTACTGGCTACTTGTACATATTTTTCTAAATATAAAAGGGCAGGGGGACGTGAGGTACAGAGGTGGAGCATGTGAGACGTGCAGTTTTGGGGACACAATGGGTGCAGGTAACCAAGGGAACAGATGTGAGTTATTGATTAGGGATGGCAGAAAAGGGGTAGGCTGTTTTACAGTAACTAGGGGCAAGGAGAAACAGGAAAGTTGAGTTTGAGAACAAAAGACAAGGAAGTTAGCAGACTACATTTTTTAAGAGAAACTCAGAAATTCATTGTATCTTACAATTCCTCCCTTTTAAATTTTCTTACAATTTTTCTCTTCAAACTCTTTAACATGTCTTGGCTTTGCTGTTTGTTTTGATCTTCTAAAAGGAAAAGCTTACTTGAATAAGGTGGAGGAGAACTAAGGGAGGCTTTAGTAAGTGCTGTTTGTACAATCTTTTGTATTTGCCCATGGATGCATGGTATGACACATCACCTAATAGGTTCACCTAGTACGATTGCAAGAGAAATAAGAATTGAGGCTATGATTCCTTTCTATTTACCAAACCACTTTCCTAGCCATTCTGAAATAGGGTCATTTACTTCAGAATTTTTAGTTAATTCCTTGGATAAAGTGGCAAATCCCTGCAAGGCCTTTGTTATGCTTCCATTGGGAGCAGTGTTGTTTGGGATGAAGGTACAATATTGGGTTTTAATTATAACACAAACCCCACCTTTTTTGGCTAATAACATGTCTAGAGCTATTCTGTTTTCCCAAGCCATTTGGCTAGTAGGCCTTAATTGGTCAGCTATTCCTTTGATAACATCCTTGCTGTAATTAATAAACCATTGCTGATTATAATAGATGTAATTTATCCAAGCTATATTTTTATTAATAGTTACCTATGGAAATATGGATTTAAATTCTACAGCTATTTGGTCATGGACTTTGAATCTTTTAGGCACTTCTCGTGGGACTCCAATGACGTCTATGTTAACTTGAGAGTCAAAAGACCCATAAGGGGCTTTTCTTATTATTGTTTTTTTTGGCAGGGGAGGTGTCGTGGTTTTTCTTTTTCTGGTTGATGAAATGTCAGGGTGAAAAGGATAGCCAATTGGACAAGAGCGTAAGTACCACTCCACTTACCTGGCAGGGTGTCCAGTAAGTGTTCACCACAATACCACCATACATCTGTTTGAGGATGACTAAGGGCAGACTGATGGGTAAGCTGCTGGAAAGGCTTAAGCTCACGGCATCCCATTAAGCTTCCAAGGAATGCCAAATTCTCCCCCTGTGGTGACAGACACAAGGTGAAACTGACATCGGGAAAAGGAAGCTGAATGGTCCTGGGGGGCTGACTCGCAGGGTGTTGGACTTCGGGACATAGCGGAGAGAGAGCCTGGCATGATTTGTTGCCCCAAGCCGTAGAATCCTGGAAGAGAGCTACCATGCAGCCCATGCCCGGTCGACTGGGAGACCATCCGAGTGGAAAGGGGACTCTCTGGGCCTCCAGCCGGCCGTACACACAAGCATAATAACTGCTTTTATTTAATGTGCTTGGGAGGTAAGCATGCAAAATGTGTTTAGGAAGCTGTATACATGCCATCTGAGGCTTTCTTCCATTTTCCAGGGGAGTGCCCCTGGAAGGTCATACTCCACCATTTTGTCTCTTCATGTACATGCCCTGGAAGTTGCTTCTCCCTGGTGTCTGCATTCAATTAACAGTTTAGTGCCGTGGGTATGGACCATAAGGAAATGGCCTCTCCCTGGTGTCAGCTGCCAATTTATCACTTTTAAAGAGGCAATGTAATAAGTGCCAAACCATCACCCGACATTCCTAGTGGGTAGGGGAAGAGCCCTCTCCTGCTCCACTCATGCCTGTCTAACTACATGTAACACACAGAACTTTTTCTTTTTTTTTTTTAAGCTCATCAGCTAATGCTAGTGCTTTTTATGTGTGGCTGAAGTTAGTGTTAGTGTTATGTTAGTGTTAGTGTTTTTTATGTGTGGCTTATTCCAATGTGGCCCAGGGAAGCCACAAGATTGGACAACCCTGTTTTTTACATACATGCCTTTGTCAGATACATGTATTGCAAGTACATCCCAATTTGTGGATTGCTCATTTTCTTAGTGGTGCCTTTTGAAGAGCAGAATTTCTTAGCTTTGATGAATGTCAATACATAAATTTGTTTTTTGGCTTTTGGTACGTAGACCAAAAATAAAATAGATATAAATATAAATATCCCCAAGAGCATAAATAATAGCAACATGTAGTAAAATAATTAAGAAGTTATGTATTTTGGATGTTTATTACCTTTGCTTTTATTTATTTATTTTTTTGAGACGGAGTCTCGCTTTGTAGCCCAAGCTGGAGTGCAGTGGTGCAATCTCAGCTCACTGCAAGCTCCACCTCCCAGGTTCACACCATTCTCCTGCCTCAGCCTCCCAAATAGCTGGGACCAAAGGCACCTGCCACCACGCCCAGCTAATTTTTTGTATTTTTAGTAGAGATGGGGTTTCACCATGTTAGCCAGGATGGTCTGGAACTCCTGACCTCATGATCCACCCACCTTGGCCTCCCAAAGTGCTGGGATTACAGGCGTGAGCCACTGCACCTGGCCTGCTTTTAATACAATTTATTTTATTTTAAGTTTATATAATTTAATTTTTAATATGACTGTGTTTAACAAATGGCTCACAGATTTTTGATACATTTTTGAAAATACATCTGTCAAATATTGTCAGCCAATTTCAGTGCATGACTGCCTGTGGTATCATTTAACATGTCCCTCTATCCTCTGTATTTCCTGAAAACTGTAGTTAAATCTGAAGGTTTGCTAGATTCAGATTAGACAGATAGATAGACAGACAGATGCATGGATACTTCAGAAGTGGTGCTGTGTATTTCCTGTTGCCTCACACATCAAGATAAAGTCATGTTTTGAGGGTTTGTGAGGTATGAAAGACTTCTTCCCTCAAAACAAACTCATCCCCCATGACAATAAATAAGATGAATATAAACAAAATGAAAAAGGAGTAAACCATGAGGTAAAAGAGAAAAGAAGAGGAATTGTCAGGAACAGAATTTGGGATGGTGGAAAGAAAATGAGGAAGGCGTAACAATTTAGTTGGCCAGTGAAGGCTGAAACCTCAGCTGGCTAGTGGGGAAAGAGAATGTAAGCTGTGAAGAAAGGTGTTTGATGCCATGAACCCTCAAAAGGAAGAGGAATTGGAAGAACGGTCTGTCACTAAGGTGAAAGTGGGAGTGGATGTAGGGCTGGAAGTCAAAAAAGTAGTTGGAAGTCCAAGAATGCCCTCCCTAATCCTGTGCAGTAATGTATTTCCTGAAGAGTAGACCAAAGATTCTAGGTTGTGGGGTACCAGGCATTGCTGAGACCAGAGCTTCTACTGAAAATGTGGTGAGAGAGGAGGGATAAGTGAAAATCTTTATATTGAATAGTGAGATTCTCCCAGCCACCTTCCCCCACTCAGCTCCACATTGCTATCATCCAGGCATATATCCTTCCACGTAGAAAATAGGAATATTAGGCCAGGCACGGTGGCTCACGCCTGCAATTCCAGCACTTTGGGAGGCTGAGGCGGGTGGATCACGAGGTCAGAAGATCGAGACCATCCTGGCTAACATGGTGAATCCCTGTCTCTACTAAAAATACAAAAAAAATTAGGCAGGTGTGGTGGTGAGCACCTGTAGTCCCAGCTACTTGGGAGGCTGAGGCGGGAGAATGGCGTGAATCCAGGAGGCGGAGCTTGCAGTGAGCCGAGATCACGCCACTACACTCCAGCCTGGGCGACAGAGCAAGACTGTCTCAAAAAAAAAAATAGGAATATTACTCTCTGGAAAAACAGACTGTCCAAGAGAAAATGACAGGTATCTCTTAGTGATAAAGTGCAATATGTTCATCCTACAGGGCAGCTCACCCTTTGACAAACTCTGACCATGTGCCTTGAGCCTGCTTCTAATTAGTGCCTGATACGGTATGGCTATATCCCCAACCAAATCTCATCTTGAATTGTAGTTCCCACAATTCCCTCATGTCATGTGAGGGACTCGGTGGGAGGTAATTGAATCATGGGAGTGGGTCTTTCCCATTCTCATAATAGTGAATAAGTTTCACAAGATCTGATGGTTTTATAAAAAGGAGATCCCCTGCACAAGCTCTCTCTTGCCTACTGCCATGTAAGACGTGCCTGTTGCCTTCTGCCAAATTACCCAGTCCCGGGTATGTCTTTATCTGCAGTGCGACAATGAACTAATAAAGTTCCTTATGTTTTTCTGTGTTTGTAAAAATAATCAGCCAAAGATCATCAGTTTATTTGAGGGAAACTTCTCACATTAAAGCCAGTCACCAAAATGGAAATAAGGCACTCAAAGGAAACAGACATTGGCAGAAGAAAATTTAAAAGAAAAATGAAAAACCTACATCTGTAATAAAAGCCTCAGAAATATTCACAAAACAGCAAGAGAAGATTATAAAAAGCAAAAAGACCTGAACATGTAGAACACAACTGTATATATATGTATATATAGATATATATAGTATAAATTTAAAAAATCAACAGAGAAGTTGGAAGATAATGATAAATTTATATTCAAGAAAGTATAAGAAGACAAAGTAAAGAAAAAAGGGGAAAATATAGAAAATTAAAGACTAGGAAGTCTAACAAGGAAATCATTCCTATATGAGTAATAGGAATTTCAGAAAGAGAAAACAGAATTTGGAGGAGGGGAAATTATCAAAAATTTGAGAAAATATCTCAGTATTTAAAGACATGAGTTTGTAGGTTAAAAGGGCTCGTGGATTGTCCAGTACAATGAAAAACAACTACTTTTGCCCAAGTTCATCTCTGAAATTTCATACTCCTAAGAATAGAAGGAAATTCTGAAAACTTCCAGATAGAAAAAAACAGGCCAAAGAATAAAAAACAAAACAAACAACAACAAAAAAGATCAAATAAACAGGAATAGGAAAATGGGTTCAGATTTCTCAACAGCAACACAGAAAACAATGGAACACAGTCTTCAAAATTTTGAAGGGAAATGCTTTCCAATGCAAAAGTGTACCCAACCAAATTCTCAATCAAGTGTGAGGTTAGAATAATGACATTTTGAATTCTTATGCAAAAATCTCAGAAAACCAACCAAATTCTCAATCAAGTGTGAGGTTAGAATAATGACATTTTGAATTCTTCTGCAAAAATCTCAGAAACCCAACCAAATTCTCAATTAAGTGTGAAGGTAGAATAATGACATTTTGAATTCTTATGCAAAAAATCTCAGAAAGTTTAGTCCCTGTGTATCTTCTCAAGAAGCTATTGGAAGATGTGCTCCATAAAACAAGAAAGAGGTGGATATGAGATCTAGTTGTATTAGTTCATTTTCATGCTGCTCATAAAGACACACCTGAAACTGGGAACAGAAAGAGGGTTAATTGGACTTACAGTTCTGCATGGCTGGGGAGGCCTCAGAATCATGGCATGAGGTGAAAGGCACTTCTTACATGGCAGCAGCAAGAGAAAAATGAGGAAGAAGCAAAAGTGGAAACACCTGATAAACCCATCAGATCTTGTGAGACTTATTCACTATCACCAGAATAGCATGGGAAAGACCGGCCCCCATGATTCAATTACTCCCGCCCTGCCTCCCCGCACCCCCACCCCAACCTAGCTCTCTCCCACAACACGTGGGAATTCTGGGAGATACAATTCAAGTTGAGATTTGGGTGGGGACACAGCCAAATCATATCATTCCACCCCTGGCCCCTCCAAATTTCACGTCCTCACATTTCAAAACCAATCATGCCTTCTCAACAGTCCCTCAAAGTCTTAACTCATTTCAACATTAGCCCAAAAGTCCACAGTTCAAAGTTTCATCTGAGACAAGGCAAGTGCCTTTTGCCTATGAGCCTGTAATATCAAAAGCAAGCTAGTTACTTTCTAGGTAATGATTACCTCCAGGGTAAACAAGAGGTTTACAACAAATAAAATGTCATAATGTCCCAAACAGAATAATGTCCCAAACAGAAACATCAAGAAATAGCATATAGGCATTGTATTAGTCTGTTCTTGCATTGCTATAGATACCTGAAACTGCTCATTTATAAGAAAAAGAGGTTGAATTGGCTCACAGTTCTGCAGGCTGTAGGAAGCATAGTGGCTTCTGCATCTGAAGAGGCTTCAGGAAGTTTCCAAATGTGGTGGAAGGCAAAGGGGGAGCAATGGGTCTTACACGGTGGCAGCAGGGAGCAAGAGAGGGAGGAGGTGCTACACACTTCTTTTTTTTTTTTTTTTTTTTTTTTTTTGAGACAAAGTCTCACTCTGTCACCAGGCTGGAGTGCAGTGGTGAGATCTCAGCTCACTGCAACCTCCACCCCACCTCCCAGGTTCAAGCAATTCTCCTGCCTCAGCCTCCCGAATAGCTGGGACTACAGGCGCGTGCCACCACACCCAGCTAATTTTTGTATTTTTAGTAGAGATGGGGTTTCACCGTGTTGGCCAGGATGGTCTCGATCCGTGATTCCCAACCCCCCCACCACCACCACCAGCCTCCCAAACTGCTGTGATTACAGGTGTGAGCCACGGCGCCCTGCCAGTGCTACACAGTTTAAAACAACCAGATCTCACTTACTATCATGAGAATAGCACCAAGGGGATGGTGCTAGACTATTTGTGAGAAACCCACCCCCATGATCAAATCACCTCCCACCAGGCCCCACCTCCAACGTTGGGGATTACAATTTAACATTAGATTTGGTGGGACGAGCCATACCAGGGATGCCCCAAAATTACTAAACTAAAGGGAAAAGTCAGGCTGGGAACTGCTCGGGGCAAACCTGCCTCCCATTCTATTCAAAGTCATTCAGCTGCTCACTGAGCTGTATGCATATTCTGATGGCCTCCTTTGGAAAGGCTTATCAGAAACTCAAAAGAAGGCAACCATTTGTCTCTCACCTACCTGTGACCTGGAAGCCCCCTCCGTGCTTCGAGTTGTCCCCGCCTTTCTGGACAGAACCAATGTACTTCTTACATATATTGATTGGTATCTCATGTCTCCCTAAAATGTATAAAACCAAGCTGTGCCCTGACCACCTTGGCACATGTCGTCAGGACTTCCTGAGGCTGTGTCATGGACATGCATCCTCAACCTTGGTAAAAAAAACTTTCTAAATTAATTGAGACCTGTCTCAAAATTTGGGGGTTCACACATGTTATTTAGAAATATGGAAGTAAACACAGGAACAAAACCTGAAAGAATTAAAAATGCTTACCTCTGGAAAGTGGATTTAACTTAAGGAGGAACTGAACAGGAGAATGCGGATTTTGGTTACAGAAAAAAAGAGATTCAAATAAAACAGTAGAGAACATCTGTTCTGTCCTCCCTTGTGTTTATCAAGTGCTTGCCAGGCACTCAAAGTTCATTGCTGTCATTATTGTAAGAATTGAGGACTTGGGCCTCCACGTGGTATTCTATTAACACTGGCTCTTTTTTTTTTTTTTTTTTTTTTTTTTTTTTTTTTTTTTTTGAGACGGAGTCTCGCTCTGTTGCCCAGACTGGAGTGCAGTGGCGCGATCTCGGCTCACTGCAAGCTCTGCCTCCCGGGTTCACGCCGTTCTCCCGCCTCAGCCTCCCGAGTAGCTGGGACAACAGGCTCCCGCCACCGCGCCCGGCTAATTTTTTGTATTTTTAGTAGAGACGGGGTTTCACCGTGTTAGCAAGGATGGTCTCGATCTCTTGACCTCGTGATCCACCCGCCTCGGCCTCCCAAAGTGCTGAGATTACAGGTGTGAGCCACCGCGCCCGGCCAATCCTGGCTCTCTTAAACTGAACATCTTCAGGATTTTGCATCTATCAGGAAGGGAGATTGTGACCTCTGACAAGTTACAGTCGGCGGTAGGTATCCATGGAGAATTGGTTCCAGGACCCCCCTGGATACCAAAATCCACAGATGCTCAAGGCCCTTACATTAAATGGTGTAGTATACAGTATTTGCACATCCTCTCCTATAATTCATATCATCTCCAGATTCCTTATAATATCAAGTACTATGTAATTGTTACATAAGTAGTTGTTACATTGTATTATTTAGGGAATGATGACAAGGAAAAAAAGTCCGTACATGTTCAGTACAGATGCAAGCATTCTCTTTTTCCTCAAATGTTTCTCATCCGTGGTTAGCTGAATTTGGATGACGAATCCGCAAATCTGGAAGGCCGAACATGTTTAACTTCCCTGAGTTTATCCATTGCTAAAGCGAGAATAATTACAAACTTAGCTAGGAAGGGTGTTGCGGAAAGTAATGAATATTATACTTGCAAAGTTGTGGTTATTATTTTCTGAAAACAAACAAAAACCACTTATTGGTTGCTGTGAAAGAGGGCATCTGTCAAAGTTGTCCTTTGGAGCCAGAAAAGTATTTCTTCTAATGATGACTCACCTCTCCTCACCTCTCCTTCAACCTCGCGGCTTCTTTGGGGCTCCCTCCCCGAGGACACCGGTCAAGATTAGCCTGGGCCACAGTGCACTGGTCCTGTTCTGGGTGATGTTCCAAGCTCACTCTTTTTTAATTTTATTTATTTATTAATTTTTTTTTTTAGACAGAGTCTCACTCTGTCGCCCAGGGCTGGAGTGCAGTGGTGCAATCACTGCTCGCTGCAACCTCGATCCCCTGGGGTCAAGCCTCCTCTCATCTCAGCCTCCCAGGTAGCTGAGACTACAGGTGCGCACCACCAGGACCAGCTAAGTTTTGTATTTTTTTGTAGAGAGGAGGTTTCTCACCTATATGTTACTCAGGTTTGTCTCGAACTCCTAGACTCAAGCGATCCGCCCGCCTCAGCCTCTCAAAGTGCTGGGATTACAGGCATGAGCCTCCGCGCCCCGCCCCACGCTCAGTGTTGAAATAGTCTGGAACGGGAAACGGCAAACAGCGAGGTGTCCGAGAGAGAGTCCCGCCCTGCGTCAGTTTGCGGAACCGCCTTAGTAGAAGGAGAGAAGGGGAGTGGAGGAGGCACGGGACTGGAGGGACCAAAGTTCCCCGATGGCGGCCCGGGGGTGCGCGGCATCGCGGCTGCTCCAGCTGCTGCTGCAGCTTCTGCTTCTACTGGTGCTGCTGGCGGCGGGCGGGGTGCTCGCGCGGTGGCGCGGGGAGGGCACGAGCGCACAGTTACGGGACATCTTCCTGGGCCGCTGCGCCGAGTACGGCGCACTGCTGAGTCCCGAGCAGCGGTGAGGCAGTCGGCCGGGTGGAAGGGGAGCGGGGAAGAGGCAACGGTGGGGAGGGCCTGGGGAGGGGAAAACTGGCGCTAAAGGTCGGGGTGAGGGGGCAATGAGAGAGGCCTTGAGGGGAGAGGTGAGTGTGGACACAGCGATGGTCCTGAACGATGGGGGCGAGTGAGGAGGGGGCTGTGAAGTGTGTCTGCAGGTAAGGGGTGCGCTGTGCGGGGTCTAGAGATGAGTGTGTGTGTGTGTGTGTGTGTGCGTGCACACACACACACTCTGGAGGTGAGGAGTGTGTTCGTGTGTTCTAGAGGTGAGGGGTGTGTGTGTGTGTGCACTCTAGAGATGGGAGGTGTGTGTGTGTGTTCTAGAGGTGAGGGATGTGTGTGTGTGCTCTAGAGGTGGATGTGTGTGTGTGTGCTCTAGAGGTGAGGGGTGTGTGTGTGTGTGCGCTCTAGAGGTGAGGGGTGTGTGTTCTAGAAGTGAGGGGTGTGTGTGTGTGTGTACTCTAGAGGTGAGGGGTTTGTGTGTGTGTTCTAAAGGTGAGATGTGTGTGTGTGTTCTAGAGGTGAGGGGTGTGTGTGTTCCAGAGATGAGGTGTCTGTATGTGTGTTCTAGAGGTGAGGGGTGTGTGCATGTGTGTTCTAGAGGTGAAGGGGGTGTGTGTGTGTGCACTCTAGAGGTGAGGAGTGTGTGTATTCTAGAGGTGAGGGGTGTGTGTGTGTGTGTTCTAGAAGTGAGGGGTGTGTGTGTTCTGGAGGTGAGATGTGTGTGTGTTCTAGAGGTGAGGGGTGCGTGCATGTGTTCTAGAGGTGAGGTGTGTGTGTGTTCCAGAGGTGAGGTGTGTGTGTGTTCTAGAGGTGAGGGGGGTGTGTGTATTCTAGAGGTGAGGAGAGTGTGTGTGTTCTAGAGGTGAAGTGTGTGTATGTGTGTTCTAGAGGTGAGGGGTGTATGTGTATTCTAGAGGTGAGGAGAGTGTGTGTGTTCTAGAGATGAGGCGTGTGTGTGTGTGTGTGTTCTAGAGGTGAGGGGGGTGTGTGTGTGTTCTAGAGGTGAGAGGTGTGTGTTCTAGAGGTGAGATGTGTGTGTTCTAGAGATGATGGGTGTGTGTGTGTTCTACAAGTGAGGTGTGTGTGTTCTAGAGGTAAGAGATGTGTGTGTGTGTTCTAGAGGTGAGTAGTGTGTTTGTGTGTTCTAGAGGTGAGATGTGTGTGTGTTTGTTCTAGAGGTGAGGGGTGTGTGTGTGTGTGTGTAGTCCAGAGGTGACAGATGTGTGTGTGTGTGGTCTAGAGGTGAGGGATGTGTCTGTGTGTGGTCTAGAGGTGAGGGATGTGTGTGTGGTCTAGAGGTGAGGGATTTGTGTGTGGTCTAGAGGTGAGGGATGTGTGTGTGTGTGTGAGTGTGAAGGAGGGTGGAGAGGTATCCCTCTAGAAGTGAGGGTGGAGAGGTATCCCTCTAGAAGTGAGGGTGAGGTAGAGGTGAACTGGGTAACAGCCCATTGCCACCCAGCAGATGTTTAGTCTGAACACTCAGAACCCAGAATGTGGTCTCAGGTTGGAATTCCTTGAGTACAGTCCTTCCGGAATTCAAATTTCAGATCCCCTAAATCTGGAGGATTTCTGAAGTTTGGGTCTTTCTTGCCAGCGCTGCATTTCTTACTGATTTTTGTTCTTTCTGTGGCCCCCCTTTTCTTATGTTTGTGATGTCTCTTTCTTGTGCTGATCGTTTTTATTGTCGCACATTTCAGGCAAACAAAAAACAGCAGAGAACCACCTGTGCTACACACCACCCAGTATGAAAAACAGAAAGTTACAAATGCTATGGGAAATATTTTTTGAAAACTGGCATGGACCTCAAGAGGGGCTTGCACTGGAGGGTGCACCTGCTTTGCCAGAGGTGGAAGCCTTTTGCAGCATTGGGCCTCCCTCCTAACATTACACATCCTGCTGGCTGGCCTGGCCTCACCTGGTCCCCGAGCTCCACACCGGACCTAGACAATGAGACTGGCCCCACCGTTAGGTCTAAATGAAGAGGCACCTGCTGTATAGTTGACTGAATTTGTCACCTCCTGCTCGGTGCCATTTCTGCTTGTCTCTGTGAGCCTGGGGCAAGGCTGTATTCCTTAGCTCTGAGAAATCTATGCAGTGCCTTCAGAGAGACAATTCCAGTGTCAGATTTCTGAATCTGTCACCTAAGCCATGATAATTTGTTGTCTTTTTTGTAAGCCTACTTCTGCAGTTACTATATGAAAAATCTCTTGTAAAGCTTAGACAAATGGACATACTTCACAACACATTATGATGTGCATGTGTGTGTTCTTCCCAACTTGTACTTTTGCACAGGAACAAGAACTGCACAGCCATCTGGGAAGCCTTTAAAGTGGCACTGGACAAGGATCCCTGCTCCGTGCTGCCCTCAGACTATGACCTTTTTATTAACTTGTCCAGGCACTCTATTCCCAGAGATAAGGTAACACTACAACCATCTTGGGTAAAACTGTGTTCTCTGTCTGTACAGAAATGGATGGTGCGTGGGCCGGGTTGACATTAGCTGTCCCCTGCATTCTGCAGTGTCATAGAAACATCAGGCAGCACGCATAATGTGTGTGCTGAGCTCTCTGTGAGAAGCTAGCTTTGTTTCTGTATCAGTCCATTGTCACATTGCTATAAAGAAATGCCTGAGACTGGGTAATTTATAAAGAAAAGAGGTTTAATTGGTTCACGGTTCCACAGGCTATACAGGGAGAATGGCAACATCTACTTCTGGGAGGCCTCTGGCAGCTTTTACTCCAGCAGAAGGCAAAGTGGGAGAAGGTGTCTTACATGGCACGAGCAGGACCAAGGGCAGAGGGAGGTGCCACAGGCTTATAAACAACTGGCTCTTCTGAGAACTCCCTCAGGAGAACAGCAGCAAAGGGGGAAATCCGCCCCCATAATCCAATCACCTCACACCAGGCCCCACCTCCAACATAGGGGATTACAATTTTACAAGAGACACAAATCCAAATCATATCAGTTTCCAACAGTGATTCTAGATCTCCGGCTGGTTGTGGGCAGAAGAAAATTTCCTAAGTTAGCAAGTTAGTGTGAGAATCAACCCGAGGACATCAGGACATGGCCATACCTGTCACACTGGGCCTCCACATCTGGCCAGTTCTAAATAACCTTCATCCTAACTGGCCCAATGGCCTGGACCTTGAGTAATTCAGAAAACTCTCAATCTCAGTATCCTCCCGGGGGACCAGTCTCTCCATTTAATGGGTCTTAAGATTATATTTATTTAGTACCAGTTTATTTAAGAAAACCACATATCTATATTCTGTCTACACTCTCAGGTCTAATAAAATGAAAATAAATGAGAAAATTTCCATAAAACCCTTGCTTAAAACAATACCTCAAGTTTAAGGAGTGCTAGACACCATTTTTGTTTCTGTGACATAAACATTCTTAACCTGATTTTTTCCACTGTGTGTTATTTGTAAAGGCAAGTAAATGGAACTGTGAGTTTCAAAGACAGAATAGACTGAAAACATGATTTTTGAGTATATGCTGTTTTTTGAACCTTGCTGCCTTCCTGTCACTAAAAGTGGGGAAGCTGACTTTTTAACCTTCTGTTTCATAGATTCGGTGCTAGCTGATGAACTCAGTAAATACTTCCTGGGCTATTTGTTTGCCAGTCATTGGTGCTAAGGATTAAGGATGTAACAGTGAAAAACAGCCCCCACCCTTGGGGACCTTCTAGTCTAAATATAAACTGATTGGACTACGGAGGGTCAGATGAAATAGTGACTGTGGGATTTGTGTTATTGTTATATGAAAACACTATACTGGAAACTATAAAGTATAATATAAAAGCAATTTTTTTTGAGGCACTTGACACTTTAGAAAGTGCTTTTTGTGACTGCATATTATCCTGGCCACAGCTGTGGAAGAAGAGAAAGGGCTCATGCTCTGCATTTTCCAGAAGTAGAAACTGAGAAACAGGGAGATTGCATGCCTTGGTCAAGATTACATATCTAATACATGACAGAGCCAGGATTCCAGCCCAGGTCCCTTGATCATTTTTAGTGTAGGGGATCTTACCACATGCGTGTATATTTAGTACTAGTGAGGAAATATTCCATCAACATTTGCATGATACCCTGGGAATAAAGGGAGGAGAGATGCTAGCAGTGTTTGAATGAATAAATAAAGACAACGAAAAAGAATGTTCAGTTGTTGTGCAGCAGGTCAGAGTTGAATGAGAACTGGATTGCCCAACTTGCCTTGATGATACTGTGCCTGAGGAGTCGGTTTTGACTTTGTTTTGTATTTTGATGTTTTGTTTGTCTTTCCTTAGTCCCTGTTCTGGGAAAATAGCTACCTCCTTGTTAAAAGCTTTGCAGAAAACACCCGTCGTTTTATGCCCCTGGGCGATGTTCTGTATGGCAGGGTTGCAGATTTCTTGAGCTGGTGTCGACAGAAAAATGCCTCTGGTAAGACTCCTGCACGAATCACAGGAGACTTAAGAGCTCCTATTTACTATGCATTACCATTGTGCTAAATGCTTTCATATGCATTTATTTCACTTGATCCTCTCCGTGTCCTCTGAGATAAGTGGCAAGAATAGTTAATAATAACAATACTACAGAATACTTAACTTTTGCAGGTGCCAGTCTAAGCACTCTCTGTCTCTCTCTCTCTCTCTATATATATGCATATATATATACACACACACATATATATACATACATATGCACACACACATATATACATATATATACACACACACATACACATATATATATGTATATACACACACACACACATACTCATTTGATGCCCACAACAGCCTCATGGGATCCTATCATAATCCCCATTTTGATAAATGAGGAAACTGAGGCACAGCAAGACTGAGAAACCTGCTTAGGGGACATAGCTAGTAAGCAGCAGACAGTCTGACTCCAGAGCCCCTTTTCTCAACCTTGCACAACTCTGCCTTACTATCCTCATTTGTCCAGAGGGGCAAGCTGAGGCTTAGGGAGGTTAAATGACTGGAAGTGGTAAGGCTGGGTCTCAGTCCTGTCCTGATGGATTCTGAAGCCTGTGCCCTTTAACACCACTCCAGGCCGCTGGCAGATATTTCCAGATCCAAGTCACAAGGAAAGTTAGAGTCACAAGAGCTGGCCTGAATGTCCTACAAACTCTCCTCATTCATCCATTTGTGGTGCTAGGAGCTGGAGACACAGCAGTCCCCATCTTCAGGGAGCTTATAGCCTCATGGGGGATATTAGCTCGAGTGATATGGGCTGTAATGCAGGAAAAATGGTGTTCTGAGGAGTAGCAGAGTGAGACACCAGCCTCCACCAGGTCATCAGGGAAGCTTCAGAGGGAGGCTAGCAAGGAAAGGTGAGGGAGTGTTCCCATTATGAAGACTGGAGATCCTTCCTGGGTATCAGAGTTACTTCAAAAGTTAACCTAATATCAGGCGGGGCATGGTGGCTCATGCCTGTAATCCCAGCACTTTGAGAGGCCGAGGTGGGTGGATCATTTGAGGTCACGAGTTTGAGATCAGCCTGGCCAACATGAAGAAATCCCATCTCTATTAAAAATACAAAAAAATTAGCCAGGTGTGGTGGTGCATGCCTGTAATCACAGCTACTCGGGAGGCTGAGGCAGGAGAATCCTTCAAACCCTGGAGATGGAGGTTGCACTGAGGTGAGATCATACCACTGTACTCCAGCCTGGACGACAGAGTGAGACTCGGCACAAAAAGAAAAAAAAAAAAAAAAAAGAGTTAACCTAATATCAGTTCTGTTTATTTCTCCTCCATTCATTTGTCCACTAAACTAAAATTTACAGTGTCTACTATGTGCCAGATCCTCATCTTCTAGACAGTAGGAACACAGCAGAGAATAAAACAGGAAATTAATACCCCATGCTTACATTATAGGAGGGCAGATAAGACAATAAACAGGCAAGTGAAATATATAGTCTGCCTTAAGATTATAAAGGCTATGGAGAAAAATGAAACAGGTAATAAGGACGAAAAAGGTTGAGGGTGGAGGGCCGGGGAGAGGAAAGTGTTGCATTTTTACCTAGATGCCGAGGGAAAACCTCACTGATAAGCTGATATTTGAACAAGGACCTGAAGGAGATGAGAAAGAGCTTTTCTGACAGGAGCACAGCAATTGCAACGGCCCTGAGGTGGGAGCGTGTGTGACATATTTAATAGCAAAGAGGACAGTGGGCAAAGAGGAAAGTGCGAGCTAAGAGGCTAGAGGAATAAAGGAGGTCCAGGTGGCACAGGACGTTGTCAGGCCTCTACTTTTCACTGTGATGCCACTGTGAGATGGGCAGCATTGCAGGTTCCAGGTCAAATGGACACAGCCATTCTTTCAATGGAGAACTTCCAGGAAGCTTTTGTTTGATGATGCTGCAGAGGGTGGGGAGAAGGAGGGGAGGAATGTGATGAAAAACACATAAAGAAAGGGAGAGCCTTCCAGAAAACCACCAGTTATTTCTTCTTCACCTGGCTGCCCTTTTCTATCTATGCCCTCCTATCAGGACTCACGTCAGCTGAATAACTGTATGTGTATGTCATGGAATCCTGAGGGCCGGCAGTAATGGTGATGGGGTTTTTTATTTATTGACCCAGAAAGAGGCAAATTTATTTTTAAGCAAAAAATAAATTTACATAACCCTGTGATTGGTATGAGGCTATTCAAATAAAAACACATATACACAATACATCTATGAAAATATACACACAGAAAAAAGTCAAGAAAATAGCAAACCCAAACCATTGACAGCAGCTCTTTTTTATTTTATTTATTTATTTATATATTTTTAGTTTAAAATCATTATTATTTTTTTGAGACAGCGTCTCACTCTGCTGCCCAGGCTGTAATGCAGTGGTGTGATCCTAGCTCATTGCAGCCTTGAACTCCTGTGCTCAGGCAATCCTCTTGTCTCAGCCTCTTAAGTAGTTGGACTACAGGTACACACCACCACACTAGGCTGTTTTAAAAATTATTTTTGTAGTGGTCTTGCCATGTTGCCCAGGCTGGTCTTGAACTCCTGACTTCAAATAATCCTCCTGCCTCAGCCTCCCAAAGCACTGGGATTACAGGCATGAGCCACTGTACCTGGCCGTGGTTATTTTTTTAATTTTAATTTTAATTTTATTTTTGATTGACACATAAAAATTGTATATATTTATGGCATACAATGTGATGTTTTGATACATATATACATTGTGTAATGATCAAATCAGGGTAATTAGCATATCTATCATCTTAAACATTTACTATTTCTTTGTGGTGAGACATTCAAAATCCTCTCTACTAGTTATTTGAAATATACAATACACTATTGTCAGCTATGGCCACTCTGTTGTGCATTACAGCCCCAGTACTTATTCCTCCTATGTAACTATAATACTGTTGACCAACCTCTTCCCATCTCCCTTATCCATTCCCCTCTCCAGGCTCTGGTAGCCACTATTCTACCCCCAACTTCTATGAGATCAGCTTTTGAAGATTCCACTTTCAAGTGAGATCATGCCATATTTGTTTTCCTGTACCTGGCTTATTTCACTTGACATAATGTCCTCCAGGTTCATCCATGTTGTTGCAAATGGCTCAATAGTATTTCATTATGTATATACGCCATATTTTCATTTTTTTTTTTTTTTGAAATGGAGTCTCTGTCTTTCGCCCAGGCCAGAGTGCAATGGCACGATCTCAGCTCACTGCAACCTTCGCCCCCCAGGTTCAAGCGATTCTCCTGCCTCAGCCTCCTGAGTAGCTGGGACTACAGATGCGTGTCACCATACCCAGCTAATTTTTGTATTTTTAGTAGAGATGGGGTTTCACCATGTTGGCTAGTCTGGTCTTGAACTCCTGACCTCAGGTAATCCACCCGCCTCAGCTTCCTAAAATGCTGAGATTACAGGTGTGAGCCACTGTGCCTGGTCTATTTTATCTGTTAATCAGTTGATGGACACAGATTGATACCATATCTTGGCTATTATGAATAATGCCATTAATAGCAGTTTTGCTAGGAATATGAGGTCAACTTGTAGATTAGAATTTTTTTTTCTTTATAGCACACCCCACATCCCATTGATCTGCTAGGGTCTTTAATCTGTCCTTAAACATTTTAAAATGTAATACATTTTAACATATGTTTTTCGATTGTATGAAATTTCTGTTTTCTGGCTAAGCATTATCATTTTCTTAATCCTTTTTTTCCTTGCATTTACTGCTAAGATAATGGCTAACGATTTAATTTTTGGAGACGGCTCTTCTCCCAATAAAGCAAAAGATTTTGTTGTTGTTGTTTGTGGGTTTTTAAACATTGCTTTACTAGTGCTCCAGTAGAGAAATAACCCGGCTAATACGCTGATGCTCAGTGGTCAGCTAGGCTCACTCACTAGCCAGCTACTTAGTTCTCTGCCTTCCTCACATTTGTGATGAGCAAAATGACCAACGTCTTTAGTATCATGGACAAGGTGGTCCCTCACCAGGCTCCTTGTGGATCGAGTGGGAAGAACTGTGGATGTTAAACTTGTACACATTGTACAGAATGTAGGTTAAGTATACGTCATGGAACTGGGATATATTGTAAGTTAATTCTTCTCTTAGATAGATAATCTTTGGAATAAAATGTGTTTGTCTACTTACCCCTTAGGACTTGATTACCAATCTTGCCCTACATCAGAAGACTGTGAAAATAATCCTGTGGATTCCTTTTGGAAAAGGGCATCCATCCAGGTAATCCTGGGATGATATCTGAGTGGTTGAGCATGTGTGGGACCCATAGAGATGGAACACAGTCATTCAGAGTCTGGACCCCAGGTCATCACTCAACTTCTCTGAGCCTCACTTTCCACTTTTACCACATCATGATTCATGCTCTTTGCTATATAAAATTGTGAGAATTTAAGGAAATAAAATACTTAATGCAGTGCCTGGCACAAAGAAAACATTCTGTAAATGTTGGCTATACATGAGGGTTTTAATTAGTCATTATGATTTCCATTATGTCATGGTTATCATTAGTATTTCAAATCAATGATTTTGATTGCTACGTAAAATGGGGCAACTCCTGCTTTATGGAAGACCCTAGGACACTGGAGATCAATTTGTGGGGATCAGAAATGTCCACAAGACTAATATTAATGGGAGAGGAACTGATAGGAGATGGAGGATAAGCTGGAGACACAGAAATGGTCCCCTGAAGGTAGGTCTGTTTCCCAGAGAATGATGTCACCAGAGTTGAGGACAGCTATCAGTAGCTATAACATGCCAGTGACTACAGCTTGCACTCTCTGCCATGAGAATTAGAATAGAGATTACAAATAAAGAGGGTTAAGTTCTTAGTTCAGTGCCTGGCAAAAAAGCTGTTGACTATTAAACATTAGCTAGGTTGACCAGGTGGACGTCAGGGCACTTCCACCCACCACCGCCAACCCCCTTTCAGGACTATCCATGTCTTTTTTGGTCCCATCTTCTACCCTAGATCCTGAGGTGTCCACTAGGTAGATTGTTAGTTAGTCAAGGTGAGAAGGACCTTGGCCAAATCTTCCATGGTGGCTGCAGTTTGGAGCTAAGCAGGGAGTCCCTCCCAGATAAAACATATTCTGTTTATTACTGTGCTCTGCTGCCCACCCCAAGAGAGCACCATTTGCTCCCACTATCTGTAGGTTTCATCTTGAGCACAGACTCCAGTCAGTTGGCAGTGGCTGCCAGAGCCCCTCATTGAGAACTGGGAGGCTACAGAGATGTCATCATCTGAAAGTGGGATCAAACAGTAACTTAGGGGAGATGTCAACATTACACGTAAAGGAACCATATATTTTACCCAGTGGATCTGCCAGACTTCCAAGTGTGTGCTGCAAACCACCACCTTATACTTCCTCCAATTCTATAATGGAAATCTAATACTAGTGCCCACAATTTTTGAGAACTTGGCATTTGCTGTGTAGTCGAAGCATGAGGAGAGGTAGTGTGGTATAGTGATGAGAAGCGGATTTGAACCTTAGCAGATAAGTATTCAATAAATGTTAGCAGTCATTATTTTAAATATTTTCATCTCTTTTTTTTTTTGAGACAGAGTCGCACTCTGTCGATCTCTGCTCACCGCAACCTCCGCCTCCCAGGTTCAAGTGATTCTCCTGCCTCAGCCTCCCGAGTAGCTGGGACTACAGATGTGTGCCACCATGCCCAGCTAATGTTTGTATTTTTAGTAGAGACGGGGTTTCACCATATTGGCCAGGATGGTCACGAACTCCTGACCTTGTGATCCACCCACCTCAGCCTCCCAAAGTGCTAGGATTACAGGCATGAGCCACTGTGCCTGGCCAAATAGTTTCATCTTTATGACAATTCTATGAGGCAGAGACTTTTAACACCCTTATTTTACAGATAATAAAGTAAGGTACAGAGAGGTCAAGAAGCTTTACTAGGGTTATGGAACTGACAAGTAGGGGAGCTAGGATTTGAAACCAGGAAGGCTGGCTCGAGATGAGACTTTCAAGCACAACGTTATACAGCCTCATTGCATCGGCATACTTTTTATTTTTATTTTTATTTTTACCTTTTTTTTTGAGACGGAGTCTGTCTCTGTCACCCAGGCTGGAGTGCAGTGGTACATTCTCAGCTCACTGCAACCCCTGCCTCCTAGGTTCAAGCGATTCTCACACCTCAGCCTCCCAAGTAGCTGGGACTACAGGTGGGTGTCACCACGCCCAGCTAATTTTTGCATTTTTAGTTGAGACGGGTTTTTGCCATGTTAGCCAGGCTGGTCTCAAACTCCTGACCTCAGGTGATCTGCCCACCTCAGTCTCCCAAATGGTTGAGATTACAGGTGTGAGCCACCGCGCCTGGCTCTGCACACATTTTTTTTTTTAATATTTTTTTCTTTTTGTCAGTGTAATAGCTGCTCATAATAGTGAATGACACATATAGAAAATATAAATTAATCACCTACATTCCTACCACCTAAAGGCAACCCGTTTAGCATAGTGGTGATCAGGTATTGGCATTTAAGAATTTAACTATGACTGTTAGCACTATTTGGAAGCAATCTGAGACATGGATGACATGGAGTATATTGTTTGGTATTGAGTATCACTTTGCTAGGGAGTGAACCCAGCCACCTATACGTCAGTGCCACATATTTCACCTCTGCACCTCCTTCATTCTAGTATAAATATTTTATGAGGGAAATTACATGCTCCAGTAGTATTTTGAAGTGGAGATTTTGGAATTTCTGTGGACCTGTCTCTCATTTGGGAATGCCTATGTATTTTTAACACAGTAGAGCTCATGCTCCTCCAACGACTGTTGCATTTTGCTTTGAAAGTAAGTACTTCCTATGCTATTGCAAATACTTTGTATACAGACTTTTACTAATGGCTGGTTAAGATTTCAGACACTTAAGTATCATAGTTTACTTACCATTCCCTTGTTGTTGAGTATTTTGTATTAGTTACAATATTTCAGTATTATGAGGAATTGCTGCACTATACATCTTTATGCACAATGCTCCTGGTAGTCCTTCGTGCTGTTTGCCAAATATTTCTGGCTTGTCTTCTGAGCCCACGGTTTGCACTCTCTGCCTCATGAAATTGTTTACATGTGACTTACACTGGCCAATCAGTTGCGAGCGGGAGTGTGACTTTTGGGTGGAAGCCTTTAAGAAGTGGTCCACTATTTGTCACTGTCTCCTCCCTTTCCTGGCAATCAGAGATTTTGCAGATGTGCCCCAGAATGAGGACACTTGGAACAAAACCCCAGTGGGCCTGTGATAAACATGTAGTGTGAGCATGATATAAATCATTGTTGTTTAAAGCCACTGCAGTTTCCAGGTTCTTTGCTAAGGGAGCATAACCTAGTTTATTCCAGCTGATAAGATACTGTGTATTTTCTATTATCTTCTTAGGGTAGATTCCCAGACATGGATTACTGAGTCTATGAGTTTTTTGACATTTCAAGGCAATTTGCTTTCCAAAATAAACCAGTTTGCATTTCTACTAAGCCATATGAAATGCCACATTTATCATATCCTTGCCATTGTTTAGAACTGACAATTTGTAAAAAATGCACATTTCATAGCAGAAAAATGTCACGTCTTTATTTGCTAAAAATACTTGGTTCTTCTCGTAGTATTCCAAGGATAGTTCTGGGGTGATCCACATCATGCTGAATGGTTCAGAGCCAACAGGAGCCTATCCCATCAAAGGGTAAGAACACCAGCACATTCAAACACAAGAGAGAATGCCAAAATATTTATTTAATTGTTTTAAATAGAGGCTAAAGAAAATTATCCTAGTCCCCATCTCATGCTTGCTTCTGTAAATTCAGGTAAAGCAAAACAGATGAACGACCTGGTGATCAGAGCCATGTCTATAGAGTTAAACCATTAACAGCTGATGAATACAGGAATAAAAAGTAACCTAAAAATAAAAGCTAAAGAAGAAAAACTTCTAAAAGCTCGTTATTTTTTTTTAAGAAAGGTAATGTGTAAATTAACAACTGAAATGGGAAAGATATCATA